>NC_090946.1:8691414-9001011 GCF_040807025.1 Struthio camelus | reverse complement strand
TTTCTTCTACCTCAGGTCAACCCAGAGGTTTACTGAAGAGCAATGTTTGGCAGCTCTTACTTCACTAGAACCACAGGTGAAACCACGAAAAAACATCGAGGGCAAGTATTTCATTTGTGACTCGCTAAAACTGATTTCTGTTCAACAATGACAGCACTGGGCAATATCTTAAAGTTACTGCTTTTACACAGGCCAGTATACTCAAGTAATACCAGGAGACAACAGTCCTGTCTTTCCAAACAAAGTCTAAATAGTTCCTGTCACATTAAAAAAGCCAAGAGGAAAAAAAAAATTGTTGCCTAGCTACAATACTAGTTCCTAAACCATTTCAGCAGCTCTAAATCCAGATGACAGCCTGCATTGACTCAGAGCAAGAATAGTACATGCAGCTGCTAGTCATTGGCTGAGATAGAGCCAACTCTCACAGGATCTCGCCCAGCAAACCCCAGTGAAACTCCACAATGGCACAGGAGACAGGAAACACCTAACAGCAAAAGAGTTCCTCCAAGATCAACGCATTTTAACCATGCCAGATCGCTCTCCTTCATCCATGACGCCTAACACACCCTTTTCCAGGCCATTTCCACATTCCAAGCCCAAACCACACATAATCTGTTCCAAGTTATGAACACTGACTAACAATTGCCAATATGCCATTCAGGTTTTCCTCGGAAAAAACAAGCAACTGCTTCAGCATTGCTTCCCTTTTCACTCCTCCTTCCCATACAAGGGGTCCATAGCTAACAAACACAACATATTTGCTTTACCCACTGTGTGAGTGGGTAACGTGTCAAACACCAGTCAGCTTGCTTGCCTATTAGCAAGTCATGCTCAAAAGCAGCAGATCTAGAGACCTTCATTCCACCAATATCGCAATGGAAAGCTACTCTACTCCCAAGACCTCAAGTGAAAGATCCATTTCACACCCAAACAAGCAGCAAGTTTAAGCCAGTCCAAACTGGTCCCCTACTGCAACTTCCCAAACGGACACAAGTTGCTACACATCTTCTCTTAACCTTCCAGGAAAATCAGCTGCTCCCCTCAACCCTTTCCACCCAAAACCTTCCTCCTACAAAACACAGTTCTGCAAGGATCACAAATACAAAACGCGACCTAGACACAAAAAGACTCCCCTTAGTCATTTCCTAACTTCTTGGCCTTCAGCAGCAAGCACCAGCTCTTTCTTCTCTACTCGACCTCTAGATTTGCACGGGCACAAAGACAACTGGAGGCATTTCAGTAGCCAGTGTTGCCTACCTCTAAAGCATTGCAACCCACACAGGTAACACCAAGTCATCTTAACACAGCCAACGCTCTGAAGCCTAGCCTTCCCTTCACACAGGAACTTGCCTCATCAGCAATCACAGTTATCACTGCCATACATTTTAGAGGCTACGCGTCCAATCAATACATAAATCAATCAGTTGCAAGCTCAGCCTTAATAGCTTGAACCTTCAGCACTTCAGCGCTTCAACTCTTCACAAAGCATCACTTCCACTGGATGCCCACACTGCCACTTTCCACTAACATCGTCTCTCTCATTGCCCAGACAGAACTTGGCTTGCTTGTAAAGCTTCCTCACGTGGCATAGCTCCACTCTTTTCTCTTAGAACAAGTACTCCAGAAAGCTTAATCGCCACCAGCAGATAGCCTCAGCACTCTATCTATCACCTCCTCTAAACCCCAGCAGGAACCAATTAACATCACAAGAGAAAGCACTCAGCTAAACCTCAGCACCAACCATGCCCTCCTCTATCAAACTACCATTCCTGCCTGCTTTAATACCAGCACCATTGGCTGCAACATCAACAAGCTTCCAGAAGGCAGCAAGGTCCCTCTACCATAACAGCTGGACCTCAGCCTACCTTCACCTGCTGGAATAACTGCACTTGCACTCAAGAAGGACAATAACTCTTCTCAAAGACAAGCACTGCAGTCCACCTCTTACTCAAGCATGCAGCTGAAGCAGCCCAGCAATCCTCTGCAGCCATGCCCTGACTCACTACCACACACCCTAGGCTCTCAAACCAGGACTGCTTCCTTCATGCGCCAACATCTCTGCTCAACACACTGAGCAGTTGGCTTACTCAGCATACAAGCACCTACATGACTCATAGGTCAAGAGCATACTACTCCTTCACAGGAGAAGCACATCCAATAGCCAAATAGCCTGAGCAGCTCAACATGGGATGCTTCTCACCAAGCATACAGGCCCTGTAGCACACTGCCTCTCTCACACTCACTCACTGACACCTGCTTTCAAACACTGGTTAACTCCTGCACTTGGGGGCGGGGGGGGGGGGGGGCAAGAGGAAGAGTGGTCATGTCACTGGGAAACCTATTCCCCCAAGCACACTTTTGCATTTAAGCTAAAGGATCAAAACTCTTAGCCTACTGTCTGACACCAGCTTAGGGCATACTCAGTACTGGCAGAAGAACAGATGATCCTTTGCCCAAAGAATGCATTCCCCCCACCCCACCCATTTCATTGTCAACAACAACAACAATCACCACCACCACCCCCCACACTAAACACTCATTCCCACCTCCAGCCACAACAAAAGGAGGTCAAAAAACAGATGAACCCACTCCTTTCAGCAGCACTCCTGTGTCAAGGGGCTCCAACTAGCACCTTCAGTCTTTGCAAAAGACTCCACCTCATACATTAGTACTATCAAGACTGGCACTACACTCCAATTGCACAGCCTATCAAGGGCAACATATTACAGTAGACCTGAACGACTCCAAGGGACCCAAAGCAACAAACAGCCAATTAGCAGCTCCAATACACATTGCCTCCACTTTCTTGGGCAGGCACACAAACTTCAACCTAAGAACGGTCTTCGAGAAAACTAGTTCTAGCACAAACCCTCTCTCTAGCCTGGCCTTACTTCCCCTCTATCAGGGAACACACAACAGTAATCAAATCAGGTTCAATCTCCCCCTACCCCCACCAAAAAAAAAACAACAAACAAAGTAACATGACCTCACATCAGGAATAAGCCTCTCGACTCCCATGGGCCAAGCACCACTGCCCACCCCTCACTTCCAGACACAGCCACAGGGCAACCACAACAACCCCACTGCCTTCACCCAGAACCTCCCTTCCCCCCCCACTAAACAAATGCACCTGACCCAGCTCCCTCTCAGCTCCACCCAGTTCAAGCCCACCAGCTGAAAAGCAGCCCCCCAGACACCTTCCCCATCACTTCAGCTCACCTCCTTTGACACCCAGTCCAAAGGCATCTTCCACCACATGTACTTGCACACCCTCTCCCACAAACTCCTGCTCACTACTGCACTCGAGGGAGCGACATAAACCCAGGCATGAACAAGACACAGGCTCCCAGCACCACGCTGCAAGAGCTCTTGGAGCAATCCTAGGCAGCACCCTGACAGAGCCAGTTTGAACAAGGTGCAAACACTCAGGCAGTCCCTTCCTTTCACTAGCGTCCATGCAAAACCTTACCCGAGGCACACACACCTCTGCCATCACTACTCCCCTCAACACCAAACATCACATCAGCTGAAAGCACCCACTCCACTGCTGCTCCTCAACTCCCACCAGGCAACCGAGCTCAAACAATGTGATCAGGCACAGTTCAAACCAACACACCCCCATCACAGAAGTACACACACAAGAGGCAACACTGCTAGCACGCACCCTTCGCGCTCCTACCTTCAGAGCTCCACACACCAGCCACCGCTAAAGGTGACTAGCTGGAAAACCCACCTCTCGCTCCAGCTTACCCAGCTCTGTCTCCGGCGCACACAAACACCACTTCAACACCACCCACAGGACAGGCGAGCTGGAGCCAGGCCACACACGCTCACGCCGCCCCCGCCCCGCCCCAGCAGCCCCCAGGCCGCCTCCTGCCCCCGCCCCGCCCTCCCCACCTCGCCCTTCTGCCCGCTCTCCTCCTCGCCCGCTCCGCTCCGCGCTCCGCCTGCCCGAGCTCAGCAGCTCCTCGCCGCCCGCCCCCCGCCCCGCCTCGCTCTCCAGCCTCCCGCCGCCGCCGCCTCCCGCCCAGCGCCCCGCAAACGCCCCGCGCTCCCACCCCCCCGCCCCGCCCCGCCCCCGACCCTGCTCCTACTTCCCCCACCCCTTTCCCTGCCGCCCTTCAGCTCCCTTCCCCAGGCGGCGGGCGAGCAGGCGGCCGACGCAAACGCTCCCCCGTCCAGCGGCGACGCACCGGCCTCCTCAGCCGGGCGACACCGAAGCCCCGCTCGGCCCCGGCCCCGCCCGACCGGCCGCCGCAAACCCTCCCCGGCCCGCCCGGCACCGACCCCGCCGCCTCCCAGCACCAGCACCAGCACCAGCCCCGCAGCCGCCAGCACCTTCGCGCAGCCTCCTGGCGCAGGCGCCGCCGCCCTTCGGGCCCCGAAAAGCCCCTTCGCCGCCCCCCGCCCCCTTCCCCTGCCGCTACCGCCCCCGAGCCCTGCCCGCCCGGCTGCGCCACGACCCACCGCGTGTCCCGCAGCCTGCCGCTCTCCAACTGCGCCGCGCCGCGGGGCGGGGCCGGACGGGGCGGGATGGGGAGCCCTCCCCTTCCGCTCCGCCATCTTCGCCGCCAGGCGCCCCCCCACAGCCAGCCACCCCGCCGCCATCTTCGCCGCCGACCACACCCTTCCGCCCGGCCAGAGGCGGGAGCGGGGCGCCAATCAGCGGCGGGCGGCGCGCAGGCGCCCTCCAATGGCCGAGAGGCAGCTGGCCCGGCCGGCCAATCCCCGCGGCGGCCCGGGCGGAGGGCGGGAGGGAGTGGAGAGAGGCCGGAGATGGCGTCCGGCGGCCGTGGGCGCCGCCGAGCGGGCGAGCGGGCGAGCGGGCGAGCGGGCGGGCGGGCGGCGGGGCGGGGTCTGCCGGCGCCAGGGACGCGGTCCCCGCTGTCCGCCCTCAGTGTCCCCCTCGCTGTCCCCTCGACCCCGTCCACCCCTTGTGCCCGCCCGCCTTGTGCCGCTCGGGCGCCTCGGCCGAGCTGCGGCTCTGGTGGGGGCGAAGGGCGAGAGCGGGCCGAGGGACCCCTGGCAAAACAAGTGGGCCGGGAGCTGCTGGGCTCGGGGGTTGGTGGCCCTGGGCGAGGCGGCCAGGAGAGCAGGGCGGTCGGCTGTCGGTGGCGGCAGAGGGCAGCGGGGAGGGCAGGCGGCGTGCGCGGGCAGGGCAGGGGCTGCGGGCAGGGCAGGCAGGACGCGGCGGTGGCTGGCGCGGGCCTGGAGCGGCCGGTGCCGAAGGCCAAGTGCTGGGAGCAGGTTGGGCTGTGCGCAGGGTGCCGCCAAGCGAGGCGGGAGGGTGCGTTGCGGGGGAGCGCTGCCCCCGAGGCGCTGGGGTGTCCCGCGAGGCCCGAGGGGGTGGGCTGCGCGAGGCGGGGTGTCGGCGAGGGCGGCGAGGCTGGAGGAGGCGCGGGTCGGGGGGCTGCTGTCCACGGAAAGGCCCGGCCGTGCGAGAGGGTCCCTAGGAAAGCTGCGCGTGGCCTTGTTGTGCTTGGTTTTGGCAGGCGGTGGGGTGAAGCGGAGCGCTTGGAGGGGGAAAGGCGGCGTGTGGAGCCTGTGGAGAGCGGGTGCCGGAGAGGCGGAGGCGGCGCTGGAGGTGCTGGTGCTGGCAGGGCCGCTGAGGGCAGAGGTGGCTTGAGGTGAGGTGGGAAGCAGAGGAAGAGGCTGTGGCTGGGTGTGGGACGTGTTGGGCTGTAGAGCTGCATTGCCATGTTGCCTGCTGCCTGGAGAGTGGAGGTTGGCCGTGCTGATGCGAGGGCTGGGGGGCAGGGGCAGTGTGGTGCGGGGCGTGGGGGGCTGATGGAGCCTGGTGCCAGGCGTGGGGACTGGGGAGACATGGTACGGGCTGCTGCCGGGCCTGGTGGGCTAGGGAGAAAACTCGGCCGGGGCTGAAACCACTCTACCAAGCATAAAACCACTCCCATCAGGACTTAAACCACTCTGCTGAGCCTAAAACCACTCCGTGAGCCTGAAAACCACTCAGTCAAGCCTAAAACCACTCAGTCAAGCCTAAAACCACTGTGTCGGGACTGAAACGACTCCGTCGGGGCGAAAACCACTCGGGGACCTAAACCACTCCGCCGAGCATAAAAAAACATTATCAGGGCCAAAACGATAGTGCCAAGCATAAAAAAAATCCATCAGGTGGAAAACCACTCCGTCGGGGCTGAAACCACTGTGTCAGGCGGAAAACCACTGTGTGGGGCCAAAAACCACTGCACCGAGTCTAAAACCACTCCGTCGGGGCAGAAACCACTCCACAAAGCCTAAAGCCACTGCGACAGTTCGAAAACAACTCCGTCGGGGCAGAAACCACTTTGCCAAGCCGAAAACCACTGTGTCGGGGCTGAAACCACTCCGCCAAGCCGAAAACCACTCGGCTCACCTTAAAACCACTGCGTCGGGGCCAAAACCAGTGCATCGGGCAAAACCACTCGGCTGACCTTAAAGCCGCTCCGCCAAGCCTAAAACCACTGCGTCGGGGCTGAAACCACTCCGCAAAGCCTAAAACCACTCCATCGGGGCTGAAACAGCTCCATCAAGCCGAAAACCACTCCGTGGGGGCTGAAAGCGCTCCATTAAGCCGAAAACCACTGCGTCGGGGCTGAAAGCGCTCCATCAAGCCGAAAACCACTGCGTCGGGGCTGAAAGCGCTCCATCAAGCCGAAAACCACTGCGTCGGGGCTGAAAGCGCTCCATCAAGCCGAAAACCACTGCGTCGGGGCTGAAAGCGCTCCATCAAGCCGAAAACCACTGCGTCGGGGCTGAAAGCGCTCCATCAAGCCGAAAACCACTGCGTCGGGGCTGAAAGCGCTCCATCAAGCCGAAAACCACTGCGTCGGGGCTGAAAGCGCTCCATCAAGCCGAAAACCACTGCGTCGGGGCTGAAAGCGCTCCATCAAGCCGAAAACCACTGCGTCGGGGCTGAAAGCGCTCCATCAAGCCGAAAACCACTGCGTCGGGGCTGAAAGCGCTCCATCAAGCCGAAAACCACTGCGTCGGGGCTGAAAGCGCTCCATCAAGCCGAAAACCACTGCGTCGGGGCTGAAACCACTCCGCCGAGCCGAAAACCACTGCGTCGGGGCTGAAAGCGCTCCATCAAGCCGAAAACCACTGCGTCGGGGCTGAAAGCGCTCCATCAAGCCGAAAACCACTGCGTCGGGGCTGAAAGCGCTCCATCAAGCCGAAAACCACTGCGTCGGGGCTGAAAGCGCTCCATCAAGCCGAAAACCACCGCGTCAGGGCTGAAACTGCTCGGCGAGGGCCAAAACCACTGCATCAGGCCGGAAACCGCTCCGCCGGGCCGGAAACCGCTCCATCAGGCTGAAAAGCACTGCATCAGGCCGAAAAGGAATCCACCAGGGCCAAAAACACTCTGCTGATATTAAAACTACTGCGCCGAGCCTAAAAAAATTCCGTCAGGGCTGAAACCACTCCGCCAAGTCGAAAACCACCGCGTCAGGGCTGAAACCACTCCGCCAGGGCCAAAACCACTCGTCAGACCTTAAAACCACTCCATCAAGCCGAAAACCACTGCGTCGGGGCTGAAACTGCTCCATCAAGCCTAAAGCCACTGCGTCGGGGCTGAAACCACTCCGCCGAGCCGAAAACCAGTCCGTCAGGGTTGAAACCGCTCCGCAGAGCCGAAAACCACCGCGTCAGGGCTGAAACTGCTCGGCCAGGGCCAAAACCACTGCGTCAGGCCTGAAACCACTCCGCTGAGCCTAAAACAACTCCGTCGGGGCCGAAATCACTCCACCAGTGCTGAAACCACTGCGTCGGACCTGAAACCACTCCGCCAAGCCTGAAACCACTGCGTCAGGGCCAAAACCACTCCGCCAAGCCTGAAACCACTCCTTCGGGGACAAAAGCACTCCACCAAGCCTGAAACCACTGCGTCGGGGCCGAAACCACTGCGTCGGGGCCGAAACCACTGCGTCGGGGCCGAAACCACTGCGTCGGGGCCGAAACCACTGCGTCGGGGCCGAAACCACTCCAAGCCTGAAACCACTCCGTCAGGGTTGAAACCACTCCGCCGAGCCTGAAACCACTCCGTCGGGGCTGAAACCACTCCGCCGAGCCTGAAACCACTCCGTCGGGGCTGAAACCACTCCGCCGAGCCTGAAACTACTCCGTTGGGGCTGAAACCACTGTACCAGGGCCAAAACCACTCGGCTGACCTTAAAACAACTCAGCCAAGCCTAAAACCACTCCGTCGGGGCCGAAACCACTCCATCAAGCCTAAAACCACTCCGTCGGGGCCAAAACCACTCCACCAAGCCGAAAAGTACTCCGTCGGGGCTGAAACTGCTCCGCCAGGGCCAAAACCACTGCGTCGGGGCTGAAACCACTCCGCCGAGCCGAAAACAACTCCGTCGGGGCCAAAACCACTCCGCCGAGCCGAAAACAACTCGGTCAGGGCCAAAACCACTCTGCCGAGCCGAAAACAACTCGGTCAGGGCCAAAACCACTCCACCAGTGCTGAAACCACTCCACCAACCCGAAAAGCACTGCATCGGGGTTGAAACCACCCCGCCGAGCCTGAAACCACTGCATCGGGGCTGAAACCACTCCACCAGTGCTGAAACCACTCCACCAGGGCGAAAACCACTGCGTCGGGGCTGAAATCACTACACCGAATCGCAAAGCACTCCGTCGGGGCTGAAACCACTCCGCCGAGCCTGAAACCACTCCATCGGGGTGGAAACCACTGCGCTGAGCTTGAAACCACTCCGTCAGGGCTGAAACCTCTCCATCAAGCCGAAAACCACTGCGTCGGGGCTGAAACCGCTCCATCAAGCCGAAAACCACTGCGTCGGGGCTGAAAGCGCTCCATCAAGCCGAAAACCACTGTGTCGGGGCTGAAAGCGCTCCATCAAGCCGAAAACCACTCCGTGGGGGCTGAAAGCGCTCCATCAAGCCGAAAACCACTGCGTCGGGGCTGAAAGCGCTCCATCAAGCCGAAAACCACTGCGTCGGGGCTGAAAGCGCTCCATCAAGCCGAAAACCACTGCGTCGGGGCTGAAAGCGCTCCATCAAGCCGAAAACCACTGCGTCGGGGCTGAAAGCGCTCCATCAAGCCTAAAACCACTGCGTCGGGGCTGAAAGCGCTCCATCAAGCCGAAAACCACTGCGTCGGGGCTGAAAGCGCTCCATCAAGCCGAAAACCACTGCGTCGGGGCTGAAACCGCTCCATCAAGCCGAAAACCACTGCGTCGGGGCTGAAAACACTCCGCCAGGGCTAAAACCTCTCGTCTGACCTTAAAACCGCTCCGCCAAGCCGAAAACCACTGCGTCGGGGCTGAAATCACTCTCCCAAGCCTAAAACCACTGCGTCGGGGCTGAAAGCGCTCCATCAAGCCGAAAACCACTGCGTCGGGGCTGAAAGCGCTCCATCAAGCCGAAAACCACTGCGTCGGGGCTGAAAGCGCTCCATCAAGCCGAAAACCACTGCGTCGGGGCTGAAAGCGCTCCATCAAGCCGAAAACCACTGCGTCGGGGCTGAAAGCGCTCCATCAAGCCGAAAACCACTGCGTCGGGGCTGAAAACACTCCGCCAGGGCTAAAACCTCTCGTCTGACCTTAAAACCGCTCCGCCAAGCCGAAAACCACTGCGTCGGGGCTGAAATCACTCTCCCAAGCCTAAAACCACTCCGTCGGGGCTGAAACCACTCCGCCGAGTCGAAAACCACTGCGTCGGGGCTGAAAGCGCTCCATCAAGCCGAAAACCACTGCGTCGGGGCTGAAAGCGCTCCATCAAGCCGAAAACCACTGCGTCGGGGCTGAAAGCGCTCCATCAAGCCGAAAACCACTGCGTCGGGGCTGAAAGCGCTCCATCAAGCCGAAAACCACTGCGTCGGGGCTGAGACCACTCCGCCGAGCTGAAAACCGTTCCGGCGGGGCTGAGACCAGTCCGCCGAGCCGAAAACCACTGCGTCGGGGCTGAGACCACACCGCCAGGGCCAAAACCACTGCGTCAGGCCTAAAACCACTCCGCCGAGCCTAAAACAACTCCGTCAGGGCTGAAACCCCTCCACCAGTGCTGAAACCGCTCCGTCGGGGCTGAAACCCCTCCGTGAAGCCGAAAAGCACTGTGTCGGGGCTGAAACCCCTCCGTGAAGCCGAAAAGCACTGTGTCGGGGCTGAAACCCCTCCGTGAAGCCGAAAAGCACTGTGTCGGGGCTGAAACCCCTCGGTGAAGCCGAAAAGCACTGTGTCGGGGCTGAAACCCCTCGGTGAAGCCGAAAAGCACTGTGTCGGGGCTGAAACCCCTCGGTGAAGCCGAAAAGCACTGTGTCGGGGCTGAAACCCCTCCGTGAAGCCGAAAAGCACTGTGTCGGGGCTGAAACCCCTCCGTGAAGCCGAAAAGCACTGTGTCGGGGCTGAAACCCCTCCGTGAAGCCGAAAAGCACTGTGTCGGGGCTGAAACCCCTCCGTGAAGCCGAAAAGCACTGTGTCGGGGCTGAAACCCCTCCGCCGAGCCTAAAAGCACTGCGTCGGGGCTGAAACCACTCCACCGACCCTAAAAGCACTGCGTCGGGGCTGAAACCACTCCGCCGAGCCGAAAAGCACTGCGTTGGGGCTGAAACCACTCCGCCGAGCCTAAAAGCACTGCGTCGGGGCTGAAACCACTCCGCCGAGCCGAAAAGCACTGCGTCGGGGCTGAAACCACTCCGCCGAGCCGAAAAGCACTGCGTCGGGGCTGAAACCACTCCGCCGAGCCGAAAAGCACTGCGTCGGGGCTGAAACCACTCCGCCGACCCGAAAAGCACTGTGTCGGGGCTGAAACCACTCCGCCGACCCGAAAAGCACTGTGTCGGGGCTGAAACCCCTCCACCGAGCCGAAAAGCACTGCGTCGGGGCTGAAACCACTCCGCCAGGGCCAAAACCACTCCGTCGGGGCTGAAACCACTCCGCCAAGCCTAAAACCACTCCGTCGGGGCTGAAACCGCTCCATCAAGCCTAAAACCACTCTGTCGGAGCTGAAACCGCTCCATCAAGCCTAAAACCACTCCGTCGGAGCTGAAACCGCTCCATCAAGCCGAAAACCACTGCGTCGGGGCTGAAACCGCTCCATCAAGCCTAAAACCACTCCGTCGGGGCTGAAACCACTCCACCAGTGCTGAAACCACTTCGTCGGGGCTGAAACCACTCTGCCGCGCCTTAAACAACCCCGTCGGGGCTGAAACCGCTCCGTCGGGGCTGAAACCACTCCGCCAGGGCCAAAACCACTCGGCTGACCTTAAAACCACTCCGTCGAGCCTAAAAGCAGTGCGTCGGGGCTGAAACCACTCCGCCAGGGCCAAAACCACTCTGCCAAGCCTAAAACCACTCCTCCGGGGCAAAAACCACTCCGTCAGGGCTGAAACCACTCCGCCGAGCCTGAAACCACTGCGTCAGGCCTGAAATCTCTCCGCCGAGCCTGAAACCACTGCGTCAGGGCAGAAGCCACTCCGTGGTTGCTGAAACCACTCCGCCGAGCCTAAAACCCCTCCGTCGGGGCCAAAACCACTCCGTGGTTGCTGAAACCACTCCGCCGGGGCCAAAACCACTCCGCCGGGGCCAAAACCACTCCGTCGGGGCTGAAACCACTCCGCCAGGGCCAAAACCACTGCGTCAGGCCTAAAACCACTCCGCCGAGCCTAAAACAACTCCGTCGGGGCCAAAACCACTCCACCAGTGCTGAAACCACTGCGCCAAGCCTCAAACCACTCCGTCGGGGCTGAAACCACTAAGCCAGGGCCAAAACCACTCGGCTGACCTTAAAACCACTCCATCAAGCCTAAAAGCACTGCGTCGGGGCAGAAACTGCTCCGTCAGGCTGAAAACCACTCGGCCGAGGCTGAAACCACTGCGTCAGGGCAGAAGCCACTCCGTGGTTGCTGAAACCACTCCGCCGAGCCTGAAACCACTGCGTCAGGGCAGAAGCCACTCCGTGGTTGCTGAAACCACTCCGCCGAGCCTAAAACCACTCCGCCGGGGCCAAAATCACTCCGTCGGGGCTGAAACCACTCCGCCGAGCCTAAAAGCAGTGCGTCAGGGCTGAAACCTCTCCGCCAGGGCCAAAACCACTCTGCCAAGCCTAAAACCACTCCACCGGGGCGAAAACCCCTCCGCCGGGGCTGAAACCACTCCGCCGAGCCTAAAAGCAGTGCGTCGGGGCTGAAACCACTCTGCCAAGCCTAAAACCACTCCGCCGGGGCGAAAACCACTCCGTCGGGGCTGAAACCCCTCCGCCGAGCCTAAAAGCAGTGCGTCAGGGCTGAAACCACTCTGCCAAGCCTAAAACCACTCTGCTGAGGCGAAAACGACTCTGCCAAGCCTAAAACCACTCCGCCGAGGCGAAAACCACTGCGTCGGGGCTGAAACCACTCCACCGAGTTTAAAAGCAGTGCGTCGGGGCTGAAACCACTCCGTCGAGCCTAAAACCACTCCGTTGGGGCTGAAACCACTCCGCCGAGCCTGAAACCACTGCGTCAGGGCAGAAGCCACTCCGTGGTTGCTGAAACCACTCCGCCGAGCCTAAAACCCCTCCGTCGGGGCTGAAACCACTCCGTGGTTGCTGAAACCACTCTGCCAAGCCTAAAAGCAGTGCGTCAGGGCTGAAACCACTCCGCCGAGCCTAAAAGCAGTGCGTCAGGGCTGAAACCACTCTGCCAAGCCAAAAACCACTGCGTCGGGGCTGAAACCACTCCGCCAGGGCCAAAACCACAGCGTTGAGGCTGAAACCACTCCACCGAGGCGAAAAGCAGTGCGTCAGGCCTAAAACCACTCCACTGAGGCGAAAAGCAGTGCGTCAGGTGGAAAACCACTCCGCCGAGGCCAAAACCCCTCCGCTGACATGAAAACCATTCCGTCAGGGCTGGAACCACTCCGCCGAGCCTAAAACCCCTCCATCGGGGCTGAAACCACTGTGCTGGGGCAGAAACTGCTCCGTCAGGCTGTAAACCACTGCGTCAGGCTGAGAAGCACTCCACCAGGGCCAAAACGACTGCGTCGGGGCTGAAAGCGTTCCACCAGGGCTAAAACCACTCCGCCGACATTAAAACCACTGCGCCAAGCCTAAAAGCACTGCGTCGGGGCTGAAACCACTCCGCCGAGCCTGAAACCACTGCGTCAGGCCTGAAACCACTCCGCCAGGGCCAAAACCACTCCACCAGTGCTGAAACCACTGCGTCAGGCCTGAAACCACTCCGCCAGGGCCAAAACCACTGCGTCAGGCCTAAAACCACTCCGCCGAGCCGAAAACAACTCCGTCGGGGCCAAAAGCACTCCACCAGTGCTGAAACCGCTCCGTCGGGGCTGAAACCCCTCCGTGAAGCCGAAAAGCACTGTGTCGGGGCTGAAACCCCTCCGTGAAGCCGAAAAGCACTGTGTCGGGGCTGAAACCACTCCGCCGAGCCTGAAAGCACTGCGCCGAGCCTAAAACCACTCGTCTGACCTTAAAACCACTCCGCCGAGCCTAAAACCACTGCGTCGGGGCTGAAACCACTCCGCCAGGGCCAAAACCACTGCGTCGGGGCTGAAACCACTCCGCCGAGGCCAAATCCACTGCGTCGGGGCTGAAACCACTCTGCCGAGCCTAAAAGCACTCCGTCGGGGCTGAAACTACTGCGTCAGGCCCAAAACAACTGCGACAGGGCCAAAACCACTCCACCAGTGCTGAAACCACTGCGCCAAGCCTGAAACCACTGCGTCGGGGCTGAAACCACTCCGCCAGGGCCAAAACCACTCGTCTGACCTTAAAACCACTCCATCAAGCCTAAAAGCACTGCGTCGGGGCAGAAACTGCTCCGTCAGGCTGAAAACCACTCCGCCGGGGCTGAAACCACTCCGCCAAGGCCAAAACTGTTCCGTCGTTGCTGAAACCACTCCGCCAGGGCCAAAACCACTCCGTCGGGGCTGAAACCACTCCGCCAGGGCCAAAACCACTCTGCCAAGCCAAAAACCACTCCGTCGGGGCGAAAACCACTCCGCCGGGGCTGAAACCACTCCGCGGAGCCTAAAAGCAGTGCGTCAGGGCTGAAACCCCTCTGCCAAGCCTAAAACCACTCCACCGGGGCGAAAACCACTCCGTCGGGGCTGAAACCCCTCCGTGAAGCTGAAAAGCACTCTGTCGGGGCTGAAACCATTCGGCGAAGCTGAAAAGCACTCTGTCAGGGTTGAAACCACTCCGCCAAGCCGAAAAGCACTCTGTCGGTGTTGAAACCACTCCGCCAAGCCGAAAAGCACTGTGTCGGGGTTGAAACCACTCTGCCAAGCCGAAAAGCACTCTGTCGGGGTTGAAACCACTCTGCCAAGCCGAAAAGCACTCTGTCGGGGTTGAAACCACTCCGCCAAGCCGAAAAGCACTCTGTCGGTGTTGAAACCACTCCGCCAAGCCGGAAACCACTCGTCTGACCTTAAAACCACTCCGCCAAGCCGAAAAGCACTGCATCGGGGCTGAAACCACTCCGAGGCCAAAAGCAGTGCGTCGGGGCTGAAACCACTGTGCCGGGGCGGAAACTGCTCCGTCAGGCTGTAAACCACTGCGTCAGGCCGAAAAGCACTCCACCGGGGCCAAAACCACTGCGTCGGAGCTGAAAGCATTCCACCAGGGCTAAAACCACTCCGTCGACATTAAAACCACTCTGCCAAGCCTAAAAGCACTGCGTCGGGGCTGAAACCACTCCGCCGAGCCTGAAACCACTGCGTCAGGCCTGAAACCACTCCGCCGAGCCTAAAACAACTCCGTTGGGGCCAAAACCACTCCACCAGTGCTGAAACCGCTCCGTCGGGGCTGAAACCATTCCGCCAAGCCGAAAAGCACTCTGTCGGGGCTGAAACCATTCCGCCAAGCCGAAAAGCACTGTGTCGGGGTTGAAACGCCTCCGTGAAGCCGAAAAGCACTGTGTCGGGGTTGAAACCACTCCGCCAAGCCTAAAAGCACTCTGTCGGGGTTGAAACCACTCCGCCAAGCCTAAAAGCACTCTGTCGGGGCTGAAACCACTCCGCCAAGCCTAAAAGCACTCTGTTGGGGTTGAAACCACTCCGCCAAGCCGAAAAGCACTGCGTCGGGGTTGAAACCACTCCATCAAGCCTAAAACCACTCGTCTGACCTTAAAACCACTCCGCCGAGCCTGAAACCACTGCGTCAGGCCTGAAACCACTCCGCCAGGGCCAAAACCACTGCGTCAGGCCTGAAACCACTCCGCCAGGGCCAAAACCACTGCGTCAGACCTAAAACCACTCCACCGAGACGAAAACAACTCCGTCGGGGCCAAAACCACTCCACCAGTGCTGAAACCGCTCCGTCGGGGCTGAAACCCCTCCGTGAAGCCGAAAAGCACTCCGTCAGGGTTGAAACCACTCCGCCGAGCCTAAAAGCACTGCATCAGGCCCAAAAGCACTGCGTCGGGGCTGAAACCACTCCGCCAGGCCTAAAACCACTCCACCGAGCCGAAAACAAGTCCGTCGGGGCCAAAACCACTCCACCAGTGCTGAAACCGCTCCGTCGGGGCTGAAACCCCTCCGTGAAGCCGAAAAGCACTGTGTCGGGGCTGAAACCCCTCCGTGAAGCCGAAAAGCACTGCGTCGGGGCTGAAACCCCTCCGTGAAGCCGAAAAGCACTGTGTCGGGGCTGAAACCCCTCCGTGAAGCCGAAAAGCACTGCGTCGGGGTTGAAACCACTCCATCAAGCCTAAAACCACTCCGCCGGGGCTGAAACTAGTGCGTCAGGGCCCAAACCACTCCAGCAGTGCTGAAACCACTGTGCCAAGCCTGAAACCACTGCGTCGGGGCTGAAACCACTCCGCCGAGCCTGAAACCACTGCGTCAGGCCTGAAACCACTCCGCCAGGGCCAAAACCACTGCGTCAGGCCTAAAACCACTCCGCCGAGCCTAAAAGCACTGCGTCGGGGCTGAAACCCCTCCGTGAAGCCGAAAAGCACTGTGTCGGGGCTGAAACCACTGCGCCAAGCCTGAAACCACTGTGTCGGGGCTGAAACCCCTCCGTGAAGCCGAAAAGCACTGTGTCGGGGCTGAAACCCCTCCGTGAAGCCGAAAAGCACTGTGTCGGGGCTGAAACCCCTCCGTGAAGCCGAAAAGCACTGTGTCGGGGCTGAAACCCCTCCGTGAAGCCGAAAAGCACTGTGTCGGGGCTGAAACCCCTCCGTGAAGCCGAAAAGCACTGCGTCGGGGCTGAAACCACTCCATCAAGCCTAAAACCACTCCGCCGGGGCTGAAACTAGTGCGTCAGGGCCAAAACCACTCCAGCAGTGCTGAAACCACTGTGCCAAGCCTGAAACCACTGCGTCAGGGCTGAAACCACTCCGCCGAGCCTAAAAGCACTGCATCAGGCCTGAAACCACTCCGCCAGGGCCAAAACCACTGCATCAGGCCTAAAACCACTCCGCCGAGCCTAAAACAACTCCGTCGGGGCCAAAACCACTCCACCAGTGCTGAAACCGCCCCGTCGGGGCTGAAACCCCTCCGTGAAGCCGAAAAGCACTCCGCCGGGGCTGAAACCACTCCGCCGGGGCTGAAACCACTGCGTCAGGCCTAAAACCACTCTGTCGAGCCTAAAACAACTCCATCGGGGCCAAAACCACTCCACCAGTGCTGAAACCGCTCCGTCGGGGCTGAAACCCCTCCGTGAAGCCGAAAAGCACTGCATCGGGGCTGAAACCCCTCTGCGAAGCAGAAAAGCACTCTGTCGGGGTTGAAACCACTCCGCTAAGCCGAAAAGCACTGTGTCGGGGCTGGAACCCCTCCGTGAAGCCGAAAAGCACTGTGTCGGGGCTGAAACCACTCCATCAAGCCTAAAACCACTCCGCCGGGGCTGAAACTAGTGCGTCAGGGCCCAAACCACTCCAGCAGTGCTGAAACCACTGCGCCAAGCCTGAAACCACTGCGTCGGGGCTGAAACCACTCCGCCGAGCCTGAAACCACTGCGTCAGGCCTCAAACCACTCCGCCAGGGCCAAAACCACTGCGTCGAGCCTAAAAGCACTCCGCCGAGCCTAAAACAACTCCGTCGGGGCCAAAACCATTCCACCGAGGCGAAAACCCCTCCGTCGGGGCTGAAACCACTCTGCCGAGCCTAAAAGCAGTGTGTCAGGGCTGAAACCCCTCCGTGAAGCCGAAAAGCACTGTGTCGGGGCTGAAACCCCTCCGTGAAGCCGAAAAGCACTGTGTCGGGGCTGAAACCCCTCCGTGAAGCCGAAAAGCACTGTGTCGGGGCTGAAACCCCTCCGTGAAGCCGAAAAGCACTGTGTCGGGGCTGAAACCACTCCGCCGAGCCTGAAACCACTGCGCCGAGCCTAAAACCACTCGTCTGACCTTAAAACCACTCCGCCGAGCCTAAAAGCACTGTGTCGGGGCTGAAACCACTCCGCCGAGCCTAAAAGCACTGCATCGGGGCTGAAACCACTCTGCCGAGGCCAAATCCACTGCGTCGGGGCTGAAACCACTCCGCCGAGCCTAAAACCACTCCGTCGGGGCTGAAACTACTGCATCAGGCCCAAAGCAACTGCGACAGGGCCAAAACCACTCCACCAGTGCTGAAACCACTGCGCCAAGCCTGAAACCAGTGCGTCGGGGCTGAAACCACTCCGGCAGGGCCAAAACCACTCGTCTGACCTTAAAACCACTCCATCAAGCCTAAAAGCACTGCGTCGGGGCAGAAACTGCTCCGTTAGGCTGAAAACCACTCCGCCGAGACTGAAACCACTCCGCCAAGGCCAAAACTGTTCCGTCGTTGCTGAAACCACTCCGCCAGGGCCAAAACCACTCCGTCGGGGCTGAAACCACTCCGCCAGGGCCAAAACCACTCTGCCAAGCCAAAAACCACTCCGTCGGGGCGAAAACCACTCCGCCGGGGCTGAAACCACTCCGCGGAGCCTAAAAGCAGTGCGTCAGGGCTGAAACCCCTCTGCCAAGCCTAAAACCACTCCGCCGGGGCGAAAACCACTCTGTCGGGGCTGAAACCCCTCCGTGAAGCTGAGAAGCACTCTGTCGGGGCTGAAACCATTCGGCGAAGCTGAAAAGCACTCTGTCAGGGTTGAAACCACTCTGCCAAGCCGAAAAGCACTCTGTCGGGGTTGAAACCACTCCGCCAAGCCGGAAACCACTCTGTCGGGGTTGAAACCACTCCGCCAAGCCGGAAACCACTCTGTCGGGGTTGAAACCACTCCGCCAAGCCGGAAACCACTCTGTCGGGGTTGAAACCACTCCGCCAAGCTGAAAAGCACTCTGTCGGGGCTGAAACCATTCCGCCAAGCCGAAAACCACTCGTCTGACCTTAAAACCACTCCGCCAAGCCGAAAAGCACTGCATCGGGGCTGAAACCACTCCGAGGCCAAAAGCAGTGCGTCGGGGCTGAAACCACTGTGCCGGGGCGGAAACTGCTCCGTCAGGCTGTAAACCACTGCGTCAGGCCGAAAAGCATTCCACCAGGGCCAAAACCACTGCGTCGGGGCTGAAAGCGTTTCACGAGGGCTAAAACCACTCCGCCGACATTAAAACCACTGCGCCAAGCCTAAAAGCACTGCATCGGGGCTGAAACCACTCCGCCGAGCCTGAAACCACTGCGTCAGGCCTGAAACCATTCCGCCGAGCCTAAAACAACTCCGTCGGGGCCAAAAGCACTCCACCAGTGCTGAAACCGCTCCGTCGGGGCTGAAACCCCTCCGTGAAGCCGAAAAGCACTGTGTTGGGGCTGAAACCCCTCCGTGAAGCCGAAAAGCACTGTGTTGGGGCTGAAACCCCTCCGTGAAGCCGAAAAGCACTGTGTCGGGGCTGAAACCCCTCCGTGAAGCCGAAAAGCACTCTGTCGGGGCTGAAACCACTCCGCCAAGCCTAAAAGCACTCTGTCGGGGCTGAAACCACTCCGCCAAGCTGAAAAGCACTGCGTCGGGGTTGAAACCACTCCGCCAAGCCGAAAAGCACTGCGTCGGGGTTGAAACCACTCCATCAAGCCTAAAACCACTTGTCTGACCTTGAAACCACTGCGTCAGGCCTGAAACCACTCCGCCAGGGCCAAAACCACTGCGTCAGGCCTGAAACCACTCCGCCAGGGCCAAAACCACTGCGTCAGGCCTAAAACCACTCCGCCGAGCCTAAAACAACTCCGTCGGGGCCAAAACCACTCCACCAGTGCTGAAACCGCTCCGTCGGGGCTGAAACCCCTCCGTGAAGCCGAAAAGCACTCCGTCAGGGTTGAAACCACTCCGCCGAGCCTAAAAGCACTGCATCAGGCCCAAAACCACTCCGTCGGGGCTGAAACCACTCCGCCAGGCCTAAAACCACTCCACTGAGCCGAAAACAAGTCCGTCGGGGCCAAAACCACTCCACCAGTGCTGAAACCGCTCCGTCGGGGCTGAAACCCCTCCGTGAAGCCGAAAAGCACTGTGTCGGGGCTGAAACCCCTCCGTGAAGCCGAAAAGCACTGCGTCGGGGTTGAAACCACTCCATCAAGCCTAAAACCACTCCGCCGGGGCTGAAACTAGTGCGTCAGGGCCCAAACCACTCCAGCAGTGCTGAAACCACTGTGCCAAGCCTGAAACCACTGCGTCGGGGCTGAAACCACTCCGCCGAGCCTGAAACCACTGCATCAGGCCTGAAACCACTCCGCCAGGGCCAAAACCACTGCGTCAGGCCTAAAACCACTCCGCCGAGCCTAAAAGCACTGCGTCGGGGCTGAAACCCCTCCGCCGAGCCGAAAAGCACTGTGTCGGGGCTGAAACCACTCCGCCGAGCCGAAAAGCACTGCGTCGGGGCTGAAACCACTCCGCCGAGCCGAAAAGCACTGCGTCGGGGCTGAAACCACTCCGCCGAGCCGAAAAGCACTGCGTCGGGGCTGAAACCACTCCGCCGACCCGAAAAGCACTGTGTCGGGGCTGAAACCCCTCCACCGAGCCGAAAAGCACTGCGTCGGGGCTGAAACCACTCCGCCAGGGCCAAAACCACTCCGTCGGGGCTGAAACCACTCCGCCAAGCCTAAAACCACTCCGTCGGGGCTGAAACCGCTCCATCAAGCCTAAAACCACTCTGTCGGAGCTGAAACCGCTCCATCAAGCCTAAAACCACTCCGTCGGAGCTGAAACCGCTCCATCAAGCCGAAAACCACTGCGTCGGGGCTGAAACCGCTCCATCAAGCCTAAAACCACTCCGTCGGGGCTGAAACCACTCCACCAGTGCTGAAACCACTTCGTCGGGGCTGAAACCACTCTGCCGCGCCTTAAACAACCCCGTCGGGGCTGAAACCGCTCCGTCGGGGCTGAAACCACTCCGCCAGGGCCAAAACCACTCGGCTGACCTTAAAACCACTCCGTCGAGCCTAAAAGCAGTGCGTCGGGGCTGAAACCACTCCGCCAGGGCCAAAACCACTCTGCCAAGCCTAAAACCACTCCTCCGGGGCAAAAACCACTCCGTCAGGGCTGAAACCACTCCGCCGAGCCTGAAACCACTGCGTCAGGCCTGAAATCTCTCCGCCGAGCCTGAAACCACTGCGTCAGGGCAGAAGCCACTCCGTGGTTGCTGAAACCACTCCGCCGAGCCTAAAACCCCTCCGTCGGGGCCAAAACCACTCCGTGGTTGCTGAAACCACTCCGCCGGGGCCAAAACCACTCCGCCGGGGCCAAAACCACTCCGTCGGGGCTGAAACCACTCCGCCAGGGCCAAAACCACTGCGTCAGGCCTAAAACCACTCCGCCGAGCCTAAAACAACTCCGTCGGGGCCAAAACCACTCCACCAGTGCTGAAACCACTGCGCCAAGCCTCAAACCACTCCGTCGGGGCTGAAACCACTAAGCCAGGGCCAAAACCACTCGTCTGACCTTAAAACCACTCCATCAAGCCTAAAAGCACTGCGTCGGGGCAGAAACTGCTCCGTCAGGCTGAAAACCACTCGGCCGAGGCTGAAACCACTGCGTCAGGGCAGAAGCCACTCCGTGGTTGCTGAAACCACTCCGCCGAGCCTGAAACCACTGCGTCAGGGCAGAAGCCACTCCGTGGTTGCTGAAACCACTCCGCCGAGCCTAAAACCACTCCGCCGGGGCCAAAATCACTCCGTCGGGGCTGAAACCACTCCGCCGAGCCTAAAAGCAGTGCGTCAGGGCTGAAACCTCTCCGCCAGGGCCAAAACCACTCTGCCAAGCCTAAAACCACTCCACCGGGGCGAAAACCACTCCGTCGGGGCTGAAACCCCTCCGCCGAGCCTAAAAGCAGTGCGTCAGGGCTGAAACCACTCTGCCAAGCCTAAAACCACTCTGCTGAGGCGAAAACGACTCTGCCAAGCCTAAAACCACTCCGCCGAGGCGAAAACCACTGCGTCGGGGCTGAAACCACTCCACCGAGTTTAAAAGCAGTGCGTCGGGGCTGAAACCACTCCGTCGAGCCTAAAACCACTCCGTTGGGGCTGAAACCACTCCGCCGAGCCTGAAACCACTGCGTCAGGGCAGAAGCCACTCCGTGGTTGCTGAAACCACTCCGCCGAGCCTAAAACCCCTCCGTCGGGGCTGAAACCACTCCGTGGTTGCTGAAACCACTCTGCCAAGCCTAAAAGCAGTGCGTCAGGGCTGAAACCACTCCGCCGAGCCTAAAAGCAGTGCGTCAGGGCTGAAACCACTCTGCCAAGCCAAAAACCACTGCGTCGGGGCTGAAACCACTCCGCCAGGGCCAAAACCACAGCGTTGAGGCTGAAACCACTCCACCGAGGCGAAAAGCAGTGCGTCAGGCCTAAAACCACTCCACTGAGGCGAAAAGCAGTGCGTCAGGTGGAAAACCACTCCGCCGAGGCCAAAACCCCTCCGCTGACATGAAAACCATTCCGTCAGGGCTGGAACCACTCCGCCGAGCCTAAAACCCCTCCATCGGGGCTGAAACCACTGTGCTGGGGCAGAAACTGCTCCGTCAGGCTGTAAACCACTGCGTCAGGCTGAGAAGCACTCCACCAGGGCCAAAACGACTGCGTCGGGGCTGAAAGCGTTCCACCAGGGCTAAAACCACTCCGCCGACATTAAAACCACTGCGCCAAGCCTAAAAGCACTGCGTCGGGGCTGAAACCACTCCGCCGAGCCTGAAACCACTGCGTCAGGCCTGAAACCACTCCGCCAGGGCCAAAACCACTCCACCAGTGCTGAAACCACTGCGTCAGGCCTGAAACCACTCCGCCAGGGCCAAAACCACTGCGTCAGGCCTAAAACCACTCCGCCGAGCCGAAAACAACTCCGTCGGGGCCAAAAGCACTCCACCAGTGCTGAAACCGCTCCGTCGGGGCTGAAACCCCTCCGTGAAGCCGAAAAGCACTGTGTCGGGGCTGAAACCCCTCCGTGAAGCCGAAAAGCACTGTGTCGGGGCTGAAACCACTCCGCCGAGCCTGAAAGCACTGCGCCGAGCCTAAAACCACTCGTCTGACCTTAAAACCACTCCGCCGAGCCTAAAACCACTGCGTCGGGGCTGAAACCACTCCGCCAGGGCCAAAACCACTGCGTCGGGGCTGAAACCACTCCGCCGAGGCCAAATCCACTGCGTCGGGGCTGAAACCACTCTGCCGAGCCTAAAAGCACTCCGTCGGGGCTGAAACTACTGCGTCAGGCCCAAAACAACTGCGACAGGGCCAAAACCACTCCACCAGTGCTGAAACCACTGCGCCAAGCCTGAAACCACTGCGTCGGGGCTGAAACCACTCCGCCAGGGCCAAAACCACTCGTCTGACCTTAAAACCACTCCATCAAGCCTAAAAGCACTGCGTCGGGGCAGAAACTGCTCCGTCAGGCTGAAAACCACTCCGCCGGGGCTGAAACCACTCCGCCAAGGCCAAAACTGTTCCGTCGTTGCTGAAACCACTCCGCCAGGGCCAAAACCACTCCGTCGGGGCTGAAACCACTCCGCCAGGGCCAAAACCACTCTGCCAAGCCAAAAACCACTCCGTCGGGGCGAAAACCACTCCGCCGGGGCTGAAACCACTCCGCGGAGCCTAAAAGCAGTGCGTCAGGGCTGAAACCCCTCTGCCAAGCCTAAAACCACTCCACCGGGGCGAAAACCACTCCGTCGGGGCTGAAACCCCTCCGTGAAGCTGAAAAGCACTCTGTCGGGGCTGAAACCATTCGGCGAAGCTGAAAAGCACTCTGTCAGGGTTGAAACCACTCCGCCAAGCCGAAAAGCACTCTGTCGGTGTTGAAACCACTCCGCCAAGCCGAAAAGCACTGTGTCGGGGTTGAAACCACTCTGCCAAGCCGAAAAGCACTCTGTCGGGGTTGAAACCACTCTGCCAAGCCGAAAAGCACTCTGTCGGGGTTGAAACCACTCCGCCAAGCCGAAAAGCACTCTGTCGGTGTTGAAACCACTCCGCCAAGCCGGAAACCACTCGTCTGACCTTAAAACCACTCCGCCAAGCCGAAAAGCACTGCATCGGGGCTGAAACCACTCCGAGGCCAAAAGCAGTGCGTCGGGGCTGAAACCACTGTGCCGGGGCGGAAACTGCTCCGTCAGGCTGTAAACCACTGCGTCAGGCCGAAAAGCACTCCACCGGGGCCAAAACCACTGCGTCGGAGCTGAAAGCATTCCACCAGGGCTAAAACCACTCCGTCGACATTAAAACCACTCTGCCAAGCCTAAAAGCACTGCGTCGGGGCTGAAACCACTCCGCCGAGCCTGAAACCACTGCGTCAGGCCTGAAACCACTCCGCCGAGCCTAAAACAACTCCGTTGGGGCCAAAACCACTCCACCAGTGCTGAAACCGCTCCGTCGGGGCTGAAACCATTCCGCCAAGCCGAAAAGCACTCTGTCGGGGCTGAAACCATTCCGCCAAGCCGAAAAGCACTGTGTCGGGGTTGAAACGCCTCCGTGAAGCCGAAAAGCACTGTGTCGGGGTTGAAACCACTCCGCCAAGCCTAAAAGCACTCTGTCGGGGCTGAAACCACTCCGCCAAGCCTAAAAGCACTCTGTCGGGGCTGAAACCACTCCGCCAAGCCTAAAAGCACTCTGTTGGGGTTGAAACCACTCCGCCAAGCCGAAAAGCACTGCGTCGGGGTTGAAACCACTCCATCAAGCCTAAAACCACTCGTCTGACCTTAAAACCACTCCGCCGAGCCTGAAACCACTGCGTCAGGCCTGAAACCACTCCGCCAGGGCCAAAACCACTGCGTCAGGCCTGAAACCACTCCGCCAGGGCCAAAACCACTGCGTCAGACCTAAAACCACTCCACCGAGACGAAAACAACTCCGTCGGGGCCAAAACCACTCCACCAGTGCTGAAACCGCTCCGTCGGGGCTGAAACCCCTCCGTGAAGCCGAAAAGCACTCCGTCAGGGTTGAAACCACTCCGCCGAGCCTAAAAGCACTGCATCAGGCCCAAAAGCACTGCGTCGGGGCTGAAACCACTCCGCCAGGCCTAAAACCACTCCACCGAGCCGAAAACAAGTCCGTCGGGGCCAAAACCACTCCACCAGTGCTGAAACCGCTCCGTCGGGGCTGAAACCCCTCCGTGAAGCCGAAAAGCACTGTGTCGGGGCTGAAACCCCTCCGTGAAGCCGAAAAGCACTGCGTCGGGGCTGAAACCCCTCCGTGAAGCCGAAAAGCACTGTGTCGGGGCTGAAACCCCTCCGTGAAGCCGAAAAGCACTGCGTCGGGGTTGAAACCACTCCATCAAGCCTAAAACCACTCCGCCGGGGCTGAAACTAGTGCGTCAGGGCCCAAACCACTCCAGCAGTGCTGAAACCACTGTGCCAAGCCTGAAACCACTGCGTCGGGGCTGAAACCACTCCGCCGAGCCTGAAACCACTGCGTCAGGCCTGAAACCACTCCGCCAGGGCCAAAACCACTGCGTCAGGCCTAAAACCACTCCGCCGAGCCTAAAAGCACTGCGTCGGGGCTGAAACCCCTCCGTGAAGCCGAAAAGCACTGTGTCGGGGCTGAAACCACTGCGCCAAGCCTGAAACCACTGTGTCGGGGCTGAAACCCCTCCGTGAAGCCGAAAAGCACTGTGTCGGGGCTGAAACCCCTCCGTGAAGCCGAAAAGCACTGTGTCGGGGCTGAAACCCCTCCGTGAAGCCGAAAAGCACTGTGTCGGGGCTGAAACCCCTCCGTGAAGCCGAAAAGCACTGTGTCGGGGCTGAAACCCCTCCGTGAAGCCGAAAAGCACTGCGTCGGGGCTGAAACCACTCCATCAAGCCTAAAACCACTCCGCCGGGGCTGAAACTAGTGCGTCAGGGCCAAAACCACTCCAACAGTGCTGAAACCACTGTGCCAAGCCTGAAACCACTGCGTCAGGGCTGAAACCACTCCGCCGAGCCTAAAAGCACTGCATCAGGCCTGAAACCACTCCGCCAGGGCCAAAACCACTGCATCAGGCCTAAAACCACTCCGCCGAGCCTAAAACAACTCCGTCGGGGCCAAAACCACTCCACCAGTGCTGAAACCGCCCCGTCGGGGCTGAAACCCCTCCGTGAAGCCAAAAAGCACTCCGCCGGGGCTGAAACCACTCCGCCGGGGCTGAAACCACTGCGTCAGGCCTAAAACCACTCTGTCGAGCCTAAAACAACTCCATCGGGGCCAAAACCACTCCACCAGTGCTGAAACCGCTCCGTCGGGGCTGAAACCCCTCCGTGAAGCCGAAAAGCACTGCATCGGGGCTGAAACCCCTCTGCGAAGCAGAAAAGCACTCTGTCGGGGTTGAAACCACTCCGCTAAGCCGAAAAGCACTGTGTCGGGGCTGGAACCCCTCCGTGAAGCCGAAAAGCACTGTGTCGGGGCTGAAACCACTCCATCAAGCCTAAAACCACTCCGCCGGGGCTGAAACTAGTGCGTCAGGGCCCAAACCACTCCAGCAGTGCTGAAACCACTGCGCCAAGCCTGAAACCACTGCGTCGGGGCTGAAACCACTCCGCCGAGCCTGAAACCACTGCGTCAGGCCTCAAACCACTCCGCCAGGGCCAAAACCACTGCGTCGAGCCTAAAAGCACTCCGCCGAGCCTAAAACAACTCCGTCGGGGCCAAAACCATTCCACCGAGGCGAAAACCCCTCCGTCGGGGCTGAAACCACTCTGCCGAGCCTAAAAGCAGTGTGTCAGGGCTGAAACCCCTCCGTGAAGCCGAAAAGCACTGTGTCGGGGCTGAAACCCCTCCGTGAAGCCGAAAAGCACTGTGTCGGGGCTGAAACCCCTCCGTGAAGCCGAA
The DNA here is from genome assembly GCF_040807025.1 of Struthio camelus. Lineage (NCBI taxonomy): Eukaryota > Metazoa > Chordata > Aves > Struthioniformes > Struthionidae > Struthio > Struthio camelus. The sequence continues at coordinate 8,974,867 of NC_090946.1, read as the reverse complement.
AAGCACTGTGTCGGGGCTGAAACCCCTCCGTGAAGCCGAAAAGCACTGTGTCGGGGCTGAAACCACTCCGCCGAGCCTGAAACCACTGCGCCGAGCCTAAAACCACTCGTCTGACCTTAAAACCACTCCGCCGAGCCTAAAAGCACTGTGTCGGGGCTGAAACCACTCCGCCGAGCCTAAAAGCACTGCATCGGGGCTGAAACCACTCTGCCGAGGCCAAATCCACTGCGTCGGGGCTGAAACCACTCCGCCGAGCCTAAAACCACTCCGTCGGGGCTGAAACTACTGCATCAGGCCCAAAGCAACTGCGACAGGGCCAAAACCACTCCACCAGTGCTGAAACCACTGCGCCAAGCCTGAAACCAGTGCGTCGGGGCTGAAACCACTCCGGCAGGGCCAAAACCACTCGTCTGACCTTAAAACCACTCCATCAAGCCTAAAAGCACTGCGTCGGGGCAGAAACTGCTCCGTTAGGCTGAAAACCACTCCGCCGAGACTGAAACCACTCCGCCAAGGCCAAAACTGTTCCGTCGTTGCTGAAACCACTCCGCCAGGGCCAAAACCACTCCGTCGGGGCTGAAACCACTCCGCCAGGGCCAAAACCACTCTGCCAAGCCAAAAACCACTCCGTCGGGGCGAAAACCACTCCGCCGGGGCTGAAACCACTCCGCGGAGCCTAAAAGCAGTGCGTCAGGGCTGAAACCCCTCTGCCAAGCCTAAAACCACTCCGCCGGGGCGAAAACCACTCTGTCGGGGCTGAAACCCCTCCGTGAAGCTGAGAAGCACTCTGTCGGGGCTGAAACCATTCGGCGAAGCTGAAAAGCACTCTGTCAGGGTTGAAACCACTCTGCCAAGCCGAAAAGCACTCTGTCGGGGTTGAAACCACTCCGCCAAGCCGGAAACCACTCTGTCGGGGTTGAAACCACTCCGCCAAGCCGGAAACCACTCTGTCGGGGTTGAAACCACTCCGCCAAGCCGGAAACCACTCTGTCGGGGTTGAAACCACTCCGCCAAGCTGAAAAGCACTCTGTCGGGGCTGAAACCATTCCGCCAAGCCGAAAACCACTCGTCTGACCTTAAAACCACTCCGCCAAGCCGAAAAGCACTGCATCGGGGCTGAAACCACTCCGAGGCCAAAAGCAGTGCGTCGGGGCTGAAACCACTGTGCCGGGGCGGAAACTGCTCCGTCAGGCTGTAAACCACTGCGTCAGGCCGAAAAGCATTCCACCAGGGCCAAAACCACTGCGTCGGGGCTGAAAGCGTTTCACGAGGGCTAAAACCACTCCGCCGACATTAAAACCACTGCGCCAAGCCTAAAAGCACTGCATCGGGGCTGAAACCACTCCGCCGAGCCTGAAACCACTGCGTCAGGCCTGAAACCATTCCGCCGAGCCTAAAACAACTCCGTCGGGGCCAAAAGCACTCCACCAGTGCTGAAACCGCTCCGTCGGGGCTGAAACCCCTCCGTGAAGCCGAAAAGCACTGTGTTGGGGCTGAAACCCCTCCGTGAAGCCGAAAAGCACTGTGTTGGGGCTGAAACCCCTCCGTGAAGCCGAAAAGCACTGTGTCGGGGCTGAAACCCCTCCGTGAAGCCGAAAAGCACTCTGTCGGGGCTGAAACCACTCCGCCAAGCCTAAAAGCACTCTGTCGGGGCTGAAACCACTCCGCCAAGCTGAAAAGCACTGCGTCGGGGTTGAAACCACTCCGCCAAGCCGAAAAGCACTGCGTCGGGGTTGAAACCACTCCATCAAGCCTAAAACCACTTGTCTGACCTTGAAACCACTGCGTCAGGCCTGAAACCACTCCGCCAGGGCCAAAACCACTGCGTCAGGCCTGAAACCACTCCGCCAGGGCCAAAACCACTGCGTCAGGCCTAAAACCACTCCGCCGAGCCTAAAACAACTCCGTCGGGGCCAAAACCACTCCACCAGTGCTGAAACCGCTCCGTCGGGGCTGAAACCCCTCCGTGAAGCCGAAAAGCACTCCGTCAGGGTTGAAACCACTCCGCCGAGCCTAAAAGCACTGCATCAGGCCCAAAACCACTCCGTCGGGGCTGAAACCACTCCGCCAGGCCTAAAACCACTCCACTGAGCCGAAAACAAGTCCGTCGGGGCCAAAACCACTCCACCAGTGCTGAAACCGCTCCGTCGGGGCTGAAACCCCTCCGTGAAGCCGAAAAGCACTGTGTCGGGGCTGAAACCCCTCCGTGAAGCCGAAAAGCACTGCGTCGGGGTTGAAACCACTCCATCAAGCCTAAAACCACTCCGCCGGGGCTGAAACTAGTGCGTCAGGGCCCAAACCACTCCAGCAGTGCTGAAACCACTGTGCCAAGCCTGAAACCACTGCGTCGGGGCTGAAACCACTCCGCCGAGCCTGAAACCACTGCATCAGGCCTGAAACCACTCCGCCAGGGCCAAAACCACTGCGTCAGGCCTAAAACCCCTCCGCCGAGCCTAAAAGCACTGCGTCGGGGCTGAAACCCCTCCGCCGAGCCTAAAAGCACTGCGTCGGGGCTGAAACCCCTCCGCCGAGCCGAAAAGCACTGTGTCGGGGCTGAAACCACTCCGCCGAGCCGAAAAGCACTGCGTCGGGGCTGAAACCACTCCGCCGAGCCGAAAAGCACTGCGTCGGGGCTGAAACCACTCCGCCGAGCCGAAAAGCACTGTGTCGGGGCTGAAACCACTCCGCCGACCCGAAAAGCACTGTGTCGGGGCTGAAACCCCTCCACCGAGCCGAAAAGCACTGCGTCGGGGCTGAAACCACTCCGCCAGGGCCAAAACCACTCCGTCGGGGCTGAAACCCCTCCGTGAAGCCTAAAACCACTCCGTCGGGGCTGAAACCGCTCCATCAAGCCTAAAACCACTCTGTCGGAGCTGAAACCGCTCCATCAAGCCTAAAACCACTCCGTCGGAGCTGAAACCGCTCCATCAAGCCGAAAACCACTGCGTCGGGGCTGAAACCGCTCCATCAAGCCTAAAACCACTCCGTCGGGGCTGAAACCACTCCACCAGTGCTGAAACCACTTCGTCGGGGCTGAAACCACTCTGCCGCGCCTTAAACAACCCCGTCGGGGCTGAAACCGCTCCGTCGGGGCTGAAACCACTCCGCCAGGGCCAAAACCACTCGGCTGACCTTAAAACCACTCCGTCGAGCCTAAAAGCAGTGCGTCGGGGCTGAAACCACTCCGCCAGGGCCAAAACCACTCTGCCAAGCCTAAAACCACTCCTCCGGGGCAAAAACCACTCCGTCAGGGCTGAAACCACTCCGCCGAGCCTGAAACCACTGCGTCAGGCCTGAAATCTCTCCGCCGAGCCTGAAACCACTGCGTCAGGGCAGAAGCCACTCCGTGGTTCCTGAAACCACTCCGCCGAGCCTAAAACCCCTCCGTCGGGGCCAAAACCACTCCGTGGTTGCTGAAACCACTCCGCCTGGGCCAAAACCACTCCGCCGGGGCCAAAACCACTCCGTCGGGGCTGAAACCACTCCGCCAGGGCCAAAACCACTGCGTCAGGCCTAAAACCACTCCGCCGAGCCTAAAACAACTCCGTCGGGGCCAAAACCACTCCACCAGTGCTGAAACCACTGCGCCAAGCCTCAAACCACTCCGTCGGGGCTGAAACCACTAAGCCAGGGCCAAAACCACTCGTCTGACCTTAAAACCACTCCATCAAGCCTAAAAGCACTGCGTCGGGGCAGAAACTGCTCCGTCAGGCTGAAAACCACTCGGCCGAGGCTGAAACCACTGCGTCAGGGCAGAAGCCACTCCGTGGTTGCTGAAACCACTCCGCCGAGCCTGAAACCACTGCGTCAGGGCAGAAGCCACTCCGTGGTTGCTGAAACCACTCCGCCGAGCCTAAAACCACTCCGCCGGGGCCAAAATCACTCCGTCGGGGCTGAAACCACTCCGCCGAGCCTAAAAGCAGTGCGTCAGGGCTGAAACCTCTCCGCCAGGGCCAAAACCACTCTGCCAAGCCTAAAACCACTCCACCGGGGCGAAAACCCCTCCGCCGGGGCTGAAACCACTCCGCCGAGCCTAAAAGCAGTGTGTCGGGGCTGAAACCACTCTGCCAAGCCTAAAACCACTCCGCCGGGGCGAAAACCACTCCGTCGGGGCTGAAACCCCTCCGCCGAGCCTAAAAGCAGTGCGTCAGGGCTGAAACCACTCTGCCAAGCCTAAAACCACTCTGCTGAGGCGGAAACGACTCTGCCAAGCCTAAAACCACTCCGCCGAGGCGAAAACCACTGCGTCGGGGCTGAAACCACTCCACCGAGTTTAAAAGCAGTGCGTCGGGGCTGAAACCACTCCGTCGAGCCTAAAACCACTCCGTTGGGGCTGAAACCACTCCGCCGAGCCTGAAACCACTGCGTCAGGGCAGAAGCCACTCCGTGGTTGCTGAAACCACTCCGCCGAGCCTAAAACCCCTCCGTCGGGGCTGAAACCACTCCGTGGTTGCTGAAACCACTCTGCCAAGCCTAAAACAACTCCGCCGGAGCGAAAACCACTCCGTGGCTGCTGAAACCACTCCGCCGAGCCTAAAAGCAGTGCGTCAGGGCTGAAACCACTCTGCCAAGCCAAAAACCACTGCGTCGGGGCTGAAACCACTCCGCCAGGGCCAAAACCACAGCGTTGAGGCTGAAACCACTCCACCGAGGCGAAAAGCAGTGCGTCAGGCCTAAAACCACTCCACTGAGGCGAAAAGCAGTGCGTCAGGTGGAAAACCACTCCGCCGAGGCCAAAACCCCTCCGCTGACATGAAAACCATTCCGTCAGGGCTGGAACCACTCCGCCGAGCCTAAAACCCCTCCATCGGGGCTGAAACCACTGTGCTGGGGCAGAAACTGCTCCGTCAGGCTGTAAACCACTGCGTCAGGCTGAGAAGCACTCCACCAGGGCCAAAACGACTGCGTCGGGGCTGAAAGCGTTCCACCAGGGCTAAAACCACTCCGCCGACATTAAAACCACTGCGCCAAGCCTAAAAGCACTGCGTCGGGGCTGAAACCACTCCGCCGAGCCTGAAACCACTGCGTCAGGCCTGAAACCACTCCGCCAGGGCCAAAACCACTCCACCAGTGCTGAAACCACTGCGTCAGGCCTGAAACCACTCCGCCAGGGCCAAAACCACTGCGTCAGGCCTAAAACCACTCCGCCGAGCCGAAAACAACTCCGTCGGGGCCAAAAGCACTCCACCAGTGCTGAAACCGCTCCGTCGGGGCTGAAACCCCTCCGTGAAGCCGAAAAGCACTGTGTCGGGGCTGAAACCCCTCCGTGAAGCCGAAAAGCACTGTGTCGGGGCTGAAACCACTCCGCCGAGCCTGAAACCACTGCGCCGAGCCTAAAACCACTCGTCTGACCTTAAAACCACTCCGCCGAGCCTAAAACCACTGCGTCGGGGCTGAAACCACTCCGCCAGGGCCAAAACCACTGCGTCGGGGCTGAAACCACTCCGCCGAGGCCAAATCCACTGCGTCGGGGCTGAAACCACTCTGCCGAGCCTAAAAGCACTCCGTCGGGGCTGAAACTACTGCGTCAGGCCCAAAACAACTGCGACAGGGCCAAAACCACTCCACCAGTGCTGAAACCACTGCGCCAAGCCTGAAACCACTGCGTCGGGGCTGAAACCACTCCGCCAGGGCCAAAACCACTCGTCTGACCTTAAAACCACTCCATCAAGCCTAAAAGCACTGCGTCGGGGCAGAAACTGCTCCGTCAGGCTGAAAACCACTCCGCCGGGGCTGAAACCACTCCGCCAAGGCCAAAACTGTTCCGTCGTTGCTGAAACCACTCCGCCAGGGCCAAAACCACTCCGTCGGGGCTGAAACCACTCCGCCAGGGCCAAAACCACTCTGCCAAGCCAAAAACCACTCTGTCGGGGCGAAAACCACTCCGCCGGGGCTGAAACCACTCCGCGGAGCCTAAAAGCAGTGCGTCAGGGCTGAAACCCCTCTGCCAAGCCTAAAACCACTCCACCGGGGCGAAAACCACTCCGTCGGGGCTGAAACCCCTCCGTGAAGCTGAGAAGCACTCTGTCGGGGCTGAAACCATTCGGCGAAGCTGAAAAGCACTCTGTCAGGGTTGAAACCACTCCGCCAAGCCGAAAAGCACTCTGTCGGTGTTGAAACCACTCCGCCAAGCCGAAAAGCACTGTGTCGGGGTTGAAACCACTCTGCCAAGCCGAAAAGCACTCTGTCGGGGTTGAAACCACTCTGCCAAGCCGAAAAGCACTCTGTCGGGGTTGAAACCACTCCGCCAAGCCGAAAAGCACTCTGTCGGTGTTGAAACCACTCCGCCAAGCCGAAAACCACTCGTCTGACCTTAAAACCACTCCGCCAAGCCGAAAAGCACTGCATCGGGGCTGAAACCACTCCGAGGCCAAAAGCAGTGCGTCGGGGCTGAAACCACTGTGCCGGGGCGGAAACTGCTCCGTCAGGCTGTAAACCACTGCGTCAGGCCGAAAAGCACTCCACCGGGGCCAAAACCACTGCGTCGGAGCTGAAAGCATTCCACCAGGGCTAAAACCACTCCGTCGACATTAAAACCACTCTGCCAAGCCTAAAAGCACTGCGTCGGGGCTGAAACCACTCCGCCGAGCCTGAAACCACTGCGTCAGGCCTGAAACCACTCCGCCGAGCCTAAAACAACTCCGTTGGGGCCAAAACCACTCCACCAGTGCTGAAACCGCTCCGTCGGGGCTGAAACCATTCCGCCAAGCCGAAAAGCACTCTGTCGGGGCTGAAACCATTCCGCCAAGCCGAAAAGCACTGTGTCGGGGTTGAAACGCCTCCGTGAAGCCGAAAAGCACTGTGTCGGGGTTGAAACCACTCCGCCAAGCCTAAAAGCACTCTGTCGGGGCTGAAACCACTCCGCCAAGCCTAAAACCACTCCGCCGGGGCTGAAACCACTCCGCCAAGCCTAAAAGCACTCTGTTGGGGTTGAAACCACTCCGCCAAGCCGAAAAGCACTGCGTCGGGGTTGAAACCACTCCATCAAGCCTAAAACCACTCGTCTGACCTTAAAACCACTCCGCCGAGCCTGAAACCACTGCGTCAGGCCTGAAACCACTCCGCCAGGGCCAAAACCACTGCGTCAGGCCTGAAACCACTCCGCCAGGGCCAAAACCACTGCGTCAGACCTAAAACCACTCCACCGAGACGAAAACAACTCCGTCGGGGCCAAAACCACTCCACCAGTGCTGAAACCGCTCCGTCGGGGCTGAAACCCCTCCGTGAAGCCGAAAAGCACTCCGTCAGGGTTGAAACCACTCCGCCGAGCCTAAAAGCACTGCATCAGGCCCAAAAGCACTGCGTCGGGGCTGAAACCACTCCGCCAGGCCTAAAACCACTCCACCGAGCCGAAAACAAGTCCGTCGGGGCCAAAACCACTCCACCAGTGCTGAAACCGCTCCGTCGGGGCTGAAACCCCTCCGTGAAGCCGAAAAGCACTGTGTCGGGGCTGAAACCCCTCCGTGAAGCCGAAAAGCACTGCGTCGGGGCTGAAACCCCTCCGTGAAGCCGAAAAGCACTGTGTCGGGGCTGAAACCCCTCCGTGAAGCCGAAAAGCACTGCGTCGGGGTTGAAACCACTCCATCAAGCCAAAAACCACTCCGCCGGGGCTGAAACTAGTGCGTCAGGGCCCAAACCACTCCAGCAGTGCTGAAACCACTGTGCCAAGCCTGAAACCACTGCGTCGGGGCTGAAACCACTCCGCCGAGCCTGAAACCACTGCGTCAGGCCTGAAACCACTCCGCCAGGGCCAAAACCACTGCGTCAGGCCTAAAACCACTCCGCCGAGCCTAAAAGCACTGCGTCGGGGCTGAAACCCCTCCGTGAAGCCGAAAAGCACTGTGTTGGGGCTGAAACCACTGCGCCAAGCCTGAAACCACTGTGTCGGGGCTGAAACCCCTCCGTGAAGCCGAAAAGCACTGTGTCGGGGCTGAAACCCCTCCGTGAAGCCGAAAAGCACTGTGTCGGGGCTGAAACCCCTCCGTGAAGCCGAAAAGCACTGTGTCGGGGCTGAAACCCCTCCGTGAAGCCGAAAAGCACTGTGTCGGGGCTGAAACCCCTCCGTGAAGCCGAAAAGCACTGTGTCGGGGCTGAAACCCCTCCGTGAAGCCGAAAAGCACTGCGTCGGGGCTGAAACCACTCCATCAAGCCTAAAACCACTCCGCCGGGGCTGAAACTAGTGCGTCAGGGCCAAAACCACTCCAACAGTGCTGAAACCACTGTGCCAAGCCTGAAACCACTGCGTCAGGGCTGAAACCACTCCGCCGAGCCTAAAAGCACTGCATCAGGCCTGAAACCACTCCGCCAGGGCCAAAACCACTGCGTCGGGGCCTAAAACCACTCCGCCGAGCCTAAAACAACTCCGTCGGGGCCAAAACCACTCCACCAGTGCTGAAACCGCCCCGTCGGGGCTGAAACCCCTCCGTGAAGCCAAAAAGCACTCCGCCGGGGCTGAAACCACTCCGCCGGGGCTGAAACCACTGCGTCAGGCCTAAAACCACTCTGTCGAGCCTAAAACAACTCCATCGGGGCCAAAACCACTCCACCAGTGCTGAAACCGCTCCGTCGGGGCTGAAACCCCTCCGTGAAGCCGAAAAGCACTGCATCGGGGCTGAAACCCCTCTGCGAAGCAGAAAAGCACTCTGTCGGGGTTGAAACCACTCCGCTAAGCCGAAAAGCACTGTGTCGGGGCTGGAACCCCTCCGTGAAGCCGAAAAGCACTGTGTCGGGGCTGAAACCACTCCATCAAGCCTAAAACCACTCCGCCGGGGCTGAAACTAGTGCGTCAGGGCCCAAACCACTCCAGCAGTGCTGAAACCACTGCGCCAAGCCTGAAACCACTGCGTCGGGGCTGAAACCACTCCGCCGAGCCTGAAACCACTGCGTCAGGCCTCAAACCACTCCGCCAGGGCCAAAACCACTGCGTCGAGCCTAAAAGCACTCCGCCGAGCCTAAAACAACTCCGTCGGGGCCAAAACCATTCCACCGAGGCGAAAACCCCTCCGTCGGGGCTGAAACCACTCTGCCGAGCCTAAAAGCAGTGTGTCAGGGCTGAAACCCCTCCGTGAAGCCGAAAAGCACTGTGTCGGGGCTGAAACCCCTCCGTGAAGCCGAAAAGCACTGTGTCGGGGCTGAAACCCCTCCGTGAAGCCGAAAAGCACTGTGTCGGGGCTGAAACCCCTCCGTGAAGCCGAAAAGCACTGTGTCGGGGCTGAAACCACTCCGCCGAGCCTGAAACCACTGCGCCGAGCCTAAAACCACTCGTCTGACCTTAAAACCACTCCGCCGAGCCTAAAAGCACTGTGTCGGGGCTGAAACCACTCCGCCGAGCCTAAAAGCACTGCATCGGGGCTGAAACCACTCTGCCGAGGCCAAATCCACTGCGTCGGGGCTGAAACCACTCCGCCGAGCCTAAAACCACTCCGTCGGGGCTGAAACTACTGCATCAGGCCCAAAGCAACTGCGACAGGGCCAAAACCACTCCACCAGTGCTGAAACCACTGCGCCAAGCCTGAAACCAGTGCGTCGGGGCTGAAACCACTCCGGCAGGGCCAAAACCACTCGTCTGACCTTAAAACCACTCCATCAAGCCTAAAAGCACTGCGTCGGGGCAGAAACTGCTCCGTTAGGCTGAAAACCACTCCGCCGAGACTGAAACCACTCCGCCAAGGCCAAAACTGTTCCGTCGTTGCTGAAACCACTCCGCCAGGGCCAAAACCACTCCGTCGGGGCTGAAACCACTCCGCCAGGGCCAAAACCACTCTGCCAAGCCAAAAACCACTCCGTCGGGGCGAAAACCACTCCGCCGGGGCTGAAACCACTCCGCGGAGCCTAAAAGCAGTGCGTCAGGGCTGAAACCCCTCTGCCAAGCCTAAAACCACTCCGCCGGGGCGAAAACCACTCTGTCGGGGCTGAAACCCCTCCGTGAAGCTGAAAAGCACTCTGTCGGGGCTGAAACCATTCGGCGAAGCTGAAAAGCACTCTGTCAGGGTTGAAACCACTCCGCCAAGCCGAAAAGCACTCTGTCGGTGTTGAAACCACTCCGCCAAGCCGAAAAGCACTGTGTCGGGGTTGAAACCACTCTGCCAAGCCGAAAAGCACTCTGTCGGGGTTGAAACCACTCCGCCAAGCCGGAAACCACTCTGTCGGGGTTGAAACCACTCCGCCAAGCCGGAAACCACTCTGTCGGGGTTGAAACCACTCCGCCAAGCCGGAAACCACTCTGTCGGGGTTGAAACCACTCCGCCAAGCTGAAAAGCACTCTGTCGGGGCTGAAACCATTCCGCCAAGCCGAAAACCACTCGTCTGACCTTAAAACCACTCCGCCAAGCCGAAAAGCACTGCATCGGGGCTGAAACCACTCCGAGGCCAAAAGCAGTGCGTCGGGGCTGAAACCACTGTGCCGGGGCGGAAACTGCTCCGTCAGGCTGTAAACCACTGCGTCAGGCCGAAAAGCATTCCACCAGGGCCAAAACCACTGCGTCGGGGCTGAAAGCGTTTCACGAGGGCTAAAACCACTCCGCCGACATTAAAACCACTGCGCCAAGCCTAAAAGCACTGCATCGGGGCTGAAACCACTCCGCCGAGCCTGAAACCACTGCGTCAGGCCTGAAACCATTCCGCCGAGCCTAAAACAACTCCGTCGGGGCCAAAAGCACTCCACCAGTGCTGAAACCGCTCCGTCGGGGCTGAAACCCCTCCGTGAAGCCGAAAAGCACTGTGTTGGGGCTGAAACCCCTCCGTGAAGCCGAAAAGCACTGTGTTGGGGCTGAAACCCCTCCGTGAAGCCGAAAAGCACTGTGTCGGGGCTGAAACCCCTCCGTGAAGCCGAAAAGCACTGTGTCGGGGCTGAAACCACTCCGCCAAGCCTAAAAGCACTCTGTCGGGGCTGAAACCACTCCGCCAAGCTGAAAAGCACTGCGTCGGGGTTGAAACCACTCCGCCAAGCCGAAAAGCACTGCGTCGGGGTTGAAACCACTCCATCAAGCCTAAAACCACTTGTCTGACCTTGAAACCACTGCGTCAGGCCTGAAACCACTCCGCCAGGGCCAAAACCACTGCGTCAGGCCTGAAACCACTCCGCCAGGGCCAAAACCACTGCGTCAGGCCTAAAACCACTCCGCCGAGCCTAAAACAACTCCGTCGGGGCCAAAACCACTCCACCAGTGCTGAAACCGCTCCGTCGGGGCTGAAACCCCTCCGTGAAGCCGAAAAGCACTCCGTCAGGGTTGAAACCACTCCGCCGAGCCTAAAAGCACTGCATCAGGCCCAAAACCACTCCGTCGGGGCTGAAACCACTCCGCCAGGCCTAAAACCACTCCACTGAGCCGAAAACAAGTCCGTCGGGGCCAAAACCACTCCACCAGTGCTGAAACCGCTCCGTCGGGGCTGAAACCCCTCCGTGAAGCCGAAAAGCACTGTGTCGGGGCTGAAACCCCTCCGTGAAGCCGAAAAGCACTGCGTCGGGGTTGAAACCACTCCATCAAGCCTAAAACCACTCCGCCGGGGCTGAAACTAGTGCGTCAGGGCCCAAACCACTCCAGCAGTGCTGAAACCACTGTGCCAAGCCTGAAACCACTGCGTCGGGGCTGAAACCACTCCGCCGAGCCTGAAACCACTGCATCAGGCCTGAAACCACTCCGCCAGGGCCAAAACCACTGCGTCAGGCCTAAAACCCCTCCGCCGAGCCTAAAAGCACTGCGTCGGGGCTGAAACCCCTCCGCCGAGCCGAAAAGCACTGTGTCGGGGCTGAAACCCCTCCGTGAATCCGAAAAGCACTCCGTCGGGGCTGAAACCCCTCCGTGAAGCCGAAAAGCACTGTGTCGGGGCTGAAACCCCTCCGTGAAGCCGAAAAGCACTGTGTCGGGGCTGAAACCCCTCCGTGAAGCGGAAAAGCACTGTGTCGGGGCTGAAACCCCTCCGTGAAGCGGAAAAGCACTGTGTCGGGGCTGAAACCCCTCCGTGAAGCGGAAAAGCACTGTGTCGGGGCTGAAACCCCTCCGTGAAGCGGAAAAGCACTGTGTCGGGGCTGAAACCCCTCCGTGAAGCCGAAAAGCACTGTGTCGGGGCTGGAACCCCTCCGTGAAGCCGAAAAGCACTGTGTCGGGGCTGAAACCCCTCCGTGAAGCCGAAAAGCACTGTGTCGGGGCTGAAACCCCTCCGTGAAGCCGAAAAGCACTGTGTCGGGGCTGAAACCCCTGCGTGAAGCCGAAAAGCACTGTGTCGGGGCTGAAACCACTCCGCCGAGCCTGAAACCACTGCGCCGAGCCTAAAACCACTCGTCTGACCTTAAAACCACTCCGCCGAGCCTAAAAGCACTGCATCGGGGCTGAAACCACTCCGCCGAGCCTAAAAGCACTGCATCGGGGCTGAAACCACTCCGCCGAGGCCAAATCCACTGCGTCGGGGCTGAAACCACTCCGCCGAGCCTAAAACCACTCCGTCGGGGCTGAAACTACTGCGTCAGGCCCAAAGCAACTGCGACAGGGCCAAAACCACTCCACCAGTGCTGAAACCACTGCGCCAAGCCTGAAACCAGTGCGTCGGGGCTGAAACCACTCCGGCAGGGCCAAAACCACTCGTCTGACCTTAAAACCACTCCATCAAGCCTAAAAGCACTGCGTCGGGGCAGAAACTGCTCCGTCAGGCTGAAAACCACTCCACCGAGCCTGAAACCACTCCGCCAAGGCCAAAACTGTTCCGTCGTTGCTGAAACCACTCCGCCAGGGCCAAAACCACTCCGTCGGGGCTGAAACCACTCCGCCAGGGCCAAAACCACTCTGCCAAGCCAAAAACCACTCCGTCGGGGCGAAAACCACTCCGCCGGGGCGAAAACCACTCCGTCGGGGCTGAAACCCCTCCGTGAAGCTGAAAAGCACTCTGTCGGGGTTGAAACCACTCCGCCAAGCCGAAAAGCACTCTGTCGGGGTTGAAACCACTCCACCAAGCCGAAAACCACTCTGACGGGGTTGAAACCACTCCGCCAAGCCGAAAAGCACTCTGTCGGGGCTGAAACCATTCCGCCAAGCCGAAAACCACTCGTCTGACCTTAAAACCACTCCACCAAGCCGAAAAGCACTCTGTCGGGGTTGAAACCACTCCGAGGCCAAAAGCAGTGCGTCGGGGCTGAAACCACTGTGCCGGGGCGGAAACTGCTCCGTCAGGCTGTAAACCACTGCGTCAGGCCGAAAAGCATTCCACCAGGGCCAAAACCACTGCGTCGGGGCTGAAAGCGTTTCACGAGGGCTAAAACCACTCCGCCGACATTAAAACCACTGCGCCAAGCCTAAAAGCACTGCGTCGGGGCTGAAACCACTCCGCCGAGCCTGAAACCACTGCGTCAGGCCTGAAACCACTCCGCCGAGCCTAAAACAACTCCGTCGGGGCCAAAAGCACTCCACCAGTGCTGAAACCGCTCCGTGGGGGCTGAAACCCCTCCGAGAATCCGAAAAGCACTGCATCGGGGCTGAAACCCCTCCGTGAAGCCGAAAAGCACTGTGTCGGGGCTGAAACCCCTCCGTGAAGCCGAAAAGCACTCTGTCGGGGCTGAAACCCCTCCGTGAAGCCGAAAAGCACTGCGTCGGGGCTGAAACCCCTCCGCCAGAGCCAAAACCACTCGTCTGACCTTAAAACCCCTCCGTGAAGCCGAAAAGCACTGCATCGGGGCTGAAACCCCTCCGCTGAGGCCAAAACGACTGCGTCGGGGCTGAAACCACTCCGCCGAGCCTAAAACCACTACGTCGGGGCTGAAAGCACTCCGCCGAGCCTAAAACCACTCCGTCGGGGCTGAAAGTACTCCGCCGAGTGTAAAACCACTCCGTCGGGGCTGAAAGCACTCCGCCGAGCCTAAAACCACTCCGTCGGGGCTGAAAGCACTCCGCCGAGCCTAAAACCACTCCGTCGGGGCTGGAACCACTCCGCCGAGCCTAAAACCACTCCGTCGGGGCTGAAACCACTCCGCCAGAGCCTAAAAGCACTCCGTCGGGGCTGAAACCACTCTGCCGAGCCGAAAACCACAGCGTCGGGGCTGGAACCACTCCACCGAGCCTAAAACAACTCCGTCGGGGCCAAAACCACTCCACCAGTGCTGAAACCGCTCCGTCGGGGCTGAAACCCCTCCGTGAAGCCGAAAAGCACTGTGTCGGGGCTGAAACCACTCCACCAGGGCCAAATCCACTCGGTCAGGGCTGAAACCACTCCATCAAACCTAAAAGCACTGCATCAGGCCGAAAACCACTCCGTCGGGGCTGAAACCACCGTGCCAGGGCCAAAACCAGTCTGCCAAGCCTAAAACCACTGCGTCGGGGCGAAAACCACTCCGCCGGGTCTGAAACCACTCCGCCAAGCCTAAAAGCAGTGCGTCAGGGCTGAAACCACTCTGCCAAGCCTAAAACCACTGTGCCGACATTAAAACCATTCCGCCAAGCCTAAAACCACTGCGTCGGGGCTGAAACCACTCCGCCGAGCCTGAAACCACTGCGTCAGGCCTGAAATCACTCTGCCGAGCCTGAAAGCACTGCGTCAGGCCTAAAAGCACTCCGCCGAGCCTAAAACAACTCCGTCGGGGCCAAAACCACTCGGCTGACCTTAAAACCACTCCATCAAGCCTAAAAGCACTGCGTTGGGGCTGAAACTGCTCCGTCAGGCTGAAAACCACTCCGCCGCGCCTGAAACCACTGCGTCAGGGCAGAAGCCACTCCGTGGTTGCTGAAACCACTCCGCCGAGCCTAAAACCACTCCGCCAGGGCCAAAACCACTCCGTCGGGGCTGAAACCACTCCGTGGTTGCTGAAACCACTCTGCCGAGCCTAAAACCACTCCGCCAGGGCCAAAACCACTCCGTCGGGGCTGAAACCACTCTGTGGTTGCTGAAACCACTCTGCCGAGCCTAAAACCACTCCGCCAGGGCCAAAACCACTCCGTCGGGGCTGAAACCACACCGCCAGGGCCAAAACCACTGCGTCAGGCCTAAAACCACTCCGCTGAGCCTAAAACAACTCCGTCGGGGCCAAAACCACTCCACCAGTGCTGAAACCGCTCCGTCGGGGCTGAAACCCCTCCGTGAAGCCGAAAAGCACTGTGTCGGGGCTGAAACCCCTCCATGAAGCCGAAAAGCACTCTGTCGGGGCTGAAACCCCTCCGTGAAGCCGAAAAGCACTGTGTCGGGGCTGAAACCCCTCCGTGAAGCCGAAAAGCACTGTGTCGGGGCTGAAACCCCTCCGCCAGGGCCAAAACCACTCGTCTGACCTTAAAACCACTCCGCCGACCCTAAAAGCACTGTGTTGGGGCTGAAACCCCTCCGCTGAGGCCAAAACGACTGCGTCGGGGCTGAAACCACTCCGCCGACCCTAAAAGCACTGCGTCGGGGCTGAAAGCACTCCGCCGAGCCTAAAACCACTGCGTCGGGGCTGAAAGCACTCCGCCGAGCCTAAAACCACTCCGTCGGGGCTGAAAGCACTCTGCCGAGCCTAAAACCACTCCGTCGGGGCTGGAACCACTCCGCCGAGCCTAAAACCCCTCCGTCGGGGCTGAAAGTACTCCGCCGACCCTAAAAGCACTGCGTCGGGGCTGAAACCACTCCGCTGAGCCTAAAACCACTCCGTCGGGGCTGAAACCACTCCGCCGACCCTAAAAGCAGTGCGTCGGGGCTGAAACCACTCCGCCGAGCCTAAAAGCACTGCATCAGGCCCAAAACCACTCCGTCGGGGCTGAAACCACTGCGTCAGGCCTAAAACCACTCCACCGAGCCGAGAACAACTCCATCGGGGCCAAAACCACTCCACCAGTGCTGAAACCGCTCCGTCGGGGCTGAAACCCCTCCGTGAAGCCGAAAAGCACTGCATCAGGGCTGAAACCCCTCCGCGAAGCCGAAAAGCACTGCGTCGGGGTTGAAACCACTCCATCAAGCCTAAAACCACTCCGCCGGGGCTGAAACTAGTGCGTCAGGGCCCAAACCACTCCAGCAGTGCTGAAACCACTGTGCCAAGCCTGAAACCACTGCGTCGGGGCTGAAACCACTCCGCCGAGCCTGAAACCACTCCGCCAGGCCTGAAACCACTCCGCCAGGCCTGAAACCACTCCGCCGAGCCTGAAACCACTGCGTCAGGCCTGAAACCACTCCGCCAGGGCCAAAACCACTGCGTCAGGCCTAAAACCACTCTGCCGAGCCTAAAACAACTCCGTCGGGGCCAAAACCATTCCACCGAGGCGAAAACAACTCCGTCGGGGCTGAAACCACTCCGCCGAATCTAAAAGCAGTGCGTCAGGGCTGAAACCACTCCGCCGAGCCTAAAAGCAGTGCGTCAGGGCTGAAACCACTCTGCCAAGCCAAAAACCACTGCGTCGGGGCTGAAACCACTCCGCCAGGGCCAAAACCACAGCGTTGAGGCTGAAACCACTCCACCGAGGCGAAAAGCAGTGCGTCAGGCCTAAAACCACTCCACTGAGGCGAAAAGCAGTGCGTCAGGTGGAAAACCACTCCGCCGAGGCCAAAACCCCTCCGCTGACATGAAAACCATTCCGTCAGGGCTGGAACCACTCCGCCGAGCCTAAAACCCCTCCATCGGGGCTGAAACCACTGTGCTGGGGCAGAAACTGCTCCGTCAGGCTGTAAACCACTGCGTCAGGCTGAGAAGCACTCCACCAGGGCCAAAACGACTGCGTCGGGGCTGAAAGCGTTCCACCAGGGCTAAAACCACTCCGCCGACATTAAAACCACTGCGCCAAGCCTAAAAGCACTGCGTCGGGGCTGAAACCACTCCGCCGAGCCTGAAACCACTGCGTCAGGCCTGAAACCACTCCGCCAGGGCCAAAACCACTCCACCAGTGCTGAAACCACTCCGCCGAGCCTGAAACCACTGCGTCAGGCCTGAAACCACTCCGCCAGGGCCAAAACCACTGCGTCAGGCCTAAAACCACTCCGCCGAGCCGAAAACAACTCCGTCGGGGCCAAAAGCACTCCACCAGTGCTGAAACCGCTCCGTCGGGGCTGAAACCCCTCCGTGAAGCCGAAAAGCACTGTGTCGGGGCTGAAACCCCTCCGTGAAGCCGAAAAGCACTGTGTCGGGGCTGAAACCACTCCGCCGAGCCTGAAAGCACTGCGCCGAGCCTAAAACCACTCGTCTGACCTTAAAACCACTCCGCCGAGCCTAAAACCACTGCGTCGGGGCTGAAACCACTCCGCCAGGGCCAAAACCACTGCGTCGGGGCTGAAACCACTCCGCCGAGGCCAAATCCACTGCGTCGGGGCTGAAACCACTCTGCCGAGCCTAAAAGCACTGTGTCGGGGCTGAAACTACTGCGTCAGGCCCAAAACAACTGCGACAGGGCCAAAACCACTCCACCAGTGCTGAAACCACTGCGCCAAGCCTGAAACCACTGCGTCGGGGCTGAAACCACTCCGGCAGGGCCAAAACCACTCGTCTGACCTTAAAACCACTCCATCAAGCCTAAAAGCACTGCGTCGGGGCTGAAACTGCTCCGTCAGGCTGAAAACCACTCCGCCGAGCCTGAAACCACTCCGCCAAGGCCAAAACTGTTCCGTCGTTGCTGAAACCACTCCGCCAGGGCCAAAACCACTCCGTCGGGGCTGAAACCACTCCGCCAGGACCAAAACCACTCTGCCAAGCCAAAAACCACTCCGTCGGGGCGAAAACCACTCCGCCGGGGCTGAAACCACTCCGCGGAGCCTAAAAGCAGTGCGTCAGGGCTGAAACCCCTCTGCCAAGCCTAAAACCACTCCACCGGGGCGAAAACCACTCCGTCGGGGCTGAAACCCCTCCGTGAAGCTGAGAAGCACTCTGTCGGGGCTGAAACCATTCGGCGAAGCTGAAAAGCACTCTGTCAGGGTTGAAACCACTCCGCCAAGCCGAAAAGCACTCTGTCGGTGTTGAAACCACTCCGCCAAGCCGAAAAGCACTGTGTCGGGGTTGAAACCACTCTGCCAAGCCGAAAAGCACTCTGTCGGGGTTGAAACCACTCTGCCAAGCCGAAAAGCACTCTGTCGGGGTTGAAACCACTCCGCCAAGCCGAAAAGCACTCTGTCGGTGTTGAAACCACTCCGCCAAGCCGAAAACCACTCGTCTGACCTTAAAACCACTCCGCCAAGCCGAAAAGCACTGCATCGGGGCTGAAACCACTCCGAGGCCAAAAGCAGTGCGTCGGGGCTGAAACCACTGTGCCGGGGCGGAAACTGCTCCGTCAGGCTGTAAACCACTGCGTCAGGCCGAAAAGCACTCCACCGGGGCCAAAACCACTGCGTCGGAGCTGAAAGCATTCCACCAGGGCTAAAACCACTCCGTCGACATTAAAACCACTCTGCCAAGCCTAAAAGCACTGCGTCGGGGCTGAAACCACTCCGCCGAGCCTGAAACCACTGCGTCAGGCCTGAAACCACTCCGCCGAGCCTAAAACAACTCCGTTGGGGCCAAAACCACTCCACCAGTGCTGAAACCGCTCCGTCGGGGCTGAAACCATTCCGCCAAGCCGAAAAGCACTCTGTCGGGGCTGAAACCATTCCGCCAAGCCGAAAAGCACTGTGTCGGGGTTGAAACGCCTCCGTGAAGCCGAAAAGCACTGTGTCGGGGTTGAAACCACTCCGCCAAGCCTAAAAGCACTCTGTCGGGGCTGAAACCACTCCGCCAAGCCTAAAAGCACTCTGTCGGGGCTGAAACCACTCCGCCAAGCCTAAAAGCACTCTGTTGGGGTTGAAACCACTCCGCCAAGCCGAAAAGCACTGCGTCGGGGTTGAAACCACTCCATCAAGCCTAAAACCACTCGTCTGACCTTAAAACCACTCCGCCGAGCCTGAAACCACTGCGTCAGGCCTGAAACCACTCCGCCAGGGCCAAAACCACTGCGTCAGGCCTGAAACCACTCCGCCAGGGCCAAAACCACTGCGTCAGACCTAAAACCACTCCGCCGAGCCTAAAACAACTCCGTCGGGGCCAAAACCACTCCACCAGTGCTGAAACCGCTCCGTCGGGGCTGAAACCCCTCCGTGAAGCCGAAAAGCACTCCGTCAGGGTTGAAACCACTCCGCCGAGCCTAAAAGCACTGCATCAGGCCCAAAAGCACTGCGTCGGGGCTGAAACCACTCCGCCAGGCCTAAAACCACTCCACCGAGCCGAAAACAAGTCCGTCGGGGCCAAAACCACTCCACCAGTGCTGAAACCGCTCCGTCGGGGCTGAAACCCCTCCGTGAAGCCGAAAAGCACTGTGTCGGGGCTGAAACCCCTCCGTGAAGCCGAAAAGCACTGCGTCGGGGCTGAAACCCCTCCGTGAAGCCGAAAAGCACTGTGTCGGGGCTGAAACCCCTCCGTGAAGCCGAAAAGCACTGCGTCGGGGTTGAAACCACTCCATCAAGCCTAAAACCACTGCGTCGGGGCTGAAACTAGTGCGTCAGGGCCCAAACCACTCCAGCAGTGCTGAAACCACTGTGCCAAGCCTGAAACCACTGCGTCGGGGCTGAAACCACTCCGCCGAGCCTGAAACCACTGCGTCAGGCCTGAAACCACTCCGCCAGGGCCAAAACCACTGCGTCAGGCCTAAAACCACTCCGCCGAGCCTAAAAGCACTGCGTCGGGGCTGAAACCCCTCCGTGAAGCCGAAAAGCACTGTGTCGGGGCTGAAACCACTGCGCCAAGCCTGAAACCACTGTGTCGGGGCTGAAACCCCTCCGTGAAGCCGAAAAGCACTGTGTCGGGGCTGAAACCCCTCCGTGAAGCCGAAAAGCACTGTGTCGGGGCTGAAACCCCTCCGTGAAGCCGAAAAGCACTGTGTCGGGGCTGAAACCCCTCCGTGAAGCCGAAAAGCACTGCGTCGGGGCTGAAACCACTCCATCAAGCCTAAAACCACTCCGCCGGGGCTGAAACTAGTGCGTCAGGGCCAAAACCACTCCAACAGTGCTGAAACCACTGTGCCAAGCCTGAAACCACTGCGTCAGGGCTGAAACCACTCCGCCGAGCCTAAAAGCACTGCATCAGGCCTGAAACCACTCCGCCAGGGCCAAAACCACTGCATCAGGCCTAAAACCACTCCGCCGAGCCTAAAACAACTCCGTCGGGGCCAAAACCACTCCACCAGTGCTGAAACCGCCCCGTCGGGGCTGAAACCCCTCCGTGAAGCCAAAAAGCACTCCGCCGGGGCTGAAACCACTCCGCCGGGGCTGAAACCACTGCGTCAGGCCTAAAACCACTCTGTCGAGCCTAAAACAACTCCATCGGGGCCAAAACCACTCCACCAGTGCTGAAACCGCTCCGTCGGGGCTGAAACCCCTCCGTGAAGCCGAAAAGCACTGCATCGGGGCTGAAACCCCTCTGCGAAGCAGAAAAGCACTCTGTCGGGGTTGAAACCACTCCGCTAAGCCGAAAAGCACTGTGTCGGGGCTGGAACCCCTCCGTGAAGCCGAAAAGCACTGTGTCGGGGCTGAAACCACTCCATCAAGCCTAAAACCACTCCGCCGGGGCTGAAACTAGTGCGTCAGGGCCCAAACCACTCCAGCAGTGCTGAAACCACTGCGCCAAGCCTGAAACCACTGCGTCGGGGCTGAAACCACTCCGCCGAGCCTGAAACCACTGCGTCAGGCCTCAAACCACTCCGCCAGGGCCAAAACCACTGCGTCGAGCCTAAAAGCACTCCGCCGAGCCTAAAACAACTCCGTCGGGGCCAAAACCATTCCACCGAGGCGAAAACCCCTCCGTCGGGGCTGAAACCACTCTGCCGAGCCTAAAAGCAGTGTGTCAGGGCTGAAACCCCTCCGTGAAGCCGAAAAGCACTGTGTCGGGGCTGAAACCCCTCCGTGAAGCCGAAAAGCACTGTGTCGGGGCTGAAACCCCTCCGTGAAGCCGAAAAGCACTGTGTCGGGGCTGAAACCCCTCCGTGAAGCCGAAAAGCACTGTGTCGGGGCTGAAACCACTCCGCCGAGCCTGAAACCACTGCGCCGAGCCTAAAACCACTCGTCTGACCTTAAAACCACTCCGCCGAGCCTAAAAGCACTGCGTCGGGGCTGAAACCACTCCGCCGAGCCTAAAAGCACTGCATCGGGGCTGAAACCACTCTGCCGAGGCCAAATCCACTGCGTCGGGGCTGAAACCACTCCGCCGAGCCTAAAACCACTCCGTCGGGGCTGAAACTACTGCATCAGGCCCAAAGCAACTGCGACAGGGCCAAAACCACTCCACCAGTGCTGAAACCACTGCGCCAAGCCTGAAACCAGTGCGTCGGGGCTGAAACCACTCCGGCAGGGCCAAAACCACTCGTCTGACCTTAAAACCACTCCATCAAGCCTAAAAGCACTGCGTCGGGGCAGAAACTGCTCCGTTAGGCTGAAAACCACTCCGCCGAGACTGAAACCACTCCGCCAAGGCCAAAACTGTTCCGTCGTTGCTGAAACCACTCCGCCAGGGCCAAAACCACTCCGTCGGGGCTGAAACCACTCCGCCAGGGCCAAAACCACTCTGCCAAGCCAAAAACCACTCCGTCGGGGCGAAAACCACTCCGCCGGGGCTGAAACCACTCCGCGGAGCCTAAAAGCAGTGCGTCAGGGCTGAAACCCCTCTGCCAAGCCTAAAACCACTCCGCCGGGGCGAAAACCACTCTGTCGGGGCTGAAACCCCTCCGTGAAGCTGAAAAGCACTCTGTCGGGGCTGAAACCATTCGGCGAAGCTGAAAAGCACTCTGTCAGGGTTGAAACCACTCCGCCAAGCCGAAAAGCACTCTGTCGGTGTTGAAACCACTCCGCCAAGCCGAAAAGCACTGTGTCGGGGTTGAAACCACTCTGCCAAGCCGAAAAGCACTCTGTCGGGGTTGAAACCACTCCGCCAAGCCGGAAACCACTCTGTCGGGGTTGAAACCACTCCGCCAAGCCGGAAACCACTCTGTCGGGGTTGAAACCACTCCGCCAAGCCGGAAACCACTCTGTCGGGGTTGAAACCACTCCGCCAAGCTGAAAAGCACTCTGTCGGGGCTGAAACCATTCCGCCAAGCCGAAAACCACTCGTCTGACCTTAAAACCACTCCGCCAAGCCGAAAAGCACTGCATCGGGGCTGAAACCACTCCGAGGCCAAAAGCAGTGCGTCGGGGCTGAAACCACTGTGCCGGGGCGGAAACTGCTCCGTCAGGCTGTAAACCACTGCGTCAGGCCGAAAAGCATTCCACCAGGGCCAAAACCACTGCGTCGGGGCTGAAAGCGTTTCACGAGGGCTAAAACCACTCCGCCGACATTAAAACCACTGCGCCAAGCCTAAAAGCACTGCATCGGGGCTGAAACCACTCCGCCGAGCCTGAAACCACTGCGTCAGGCCTGAAACCATTCCGCCGAGCCTAAAACAACTCCGTCGGGGCCAAAAGCACTCCACCAGTGCTGAAACCGCTCCGTCGGGGCTGAAACCCCTCCGTGAAGCCGAAAAGCACTGTGTTGGGGCTGAAACCCCTCCGTGAAGCCGAAAAGCACTGTGTTGGGGCTGAAACCCCTCCGTGAAGCCGAAAAGCACTGTGTCGGGGCTGAAACCCCTCCGTGAAGCCGAAAAGCACTCTGTCGGGGCTGAAACCACTCCGCCAAGCCTAAAAGCACTCTGTCGGGGCTGAAACCACTCCGCCAAGCTGAAAAGCACTGCGTCGGGGTTGAAACCACTCCGCCAAGCCGAAAAGCACTGCGTCGGGGTTGAAACCACTCCATCAAGCCTAAAACCACTTGTCTGACCTTGAAACCACTGCGTCAGGCCTGAAACCACTCCGCCAGGGCCAAAACCACTGCGTCAGGCCTGAAACCACTCCGCCAGGGCCAAAACCACTGCGTCAGGCCTAAAACCACTCCGCCGAGCCTAAAACAACTCCGTCGGGGCCAAAACCACTCCACCAGTGCTGAAACCGCTCCGTCGGGGCTGAAACCCCTCCGTGAAGCCGAAAAGCACTCCGTCAGGGTTGAAACCACTCCGCCGAGCCTAAAAGCACTGCATCAGGCCCAAAACCACTCCGTCGGGGCTGAAACCACTCCGCCAGGCCTAAAACCACTCCACTGAGCCGAAAACAAGTCCGTCGGGGCCAAAACCACTCCACCAGTGCTGAAACCGCTCCGTCGGGGCTGAAACCCCTCCGTGAAGCCGAAAAGCACTGTGTCGGGGCTGAAACCCCTCCGTGAAGCCGAAAAGCACTGCGTCGGGGTTGAAACCACTCCATCAAGCCTAAAACCACTCCGCCGGGGCTGAAACTAGTGCGTCAGGGCCCAAACCACTCCAGCAGTGCTGAAACCACTGTGCCAAGCCTGAAACCACTGCGTCGGGGCTGAAACCACTCCGCCGAGCCTGAAACCACTGCATCAGGCCTGAAACCACTCCGCCAGGGCCAAAACCACTGCGTCAGGCCTAAAACCCCTCCGCCGAGCCTAAAAGCACTGCGTCGGGGCTGAAACCCCTCCGCCGAGCCGAAAAGCACTGTGTCGGGGCTGAAACCCCTCCGTGAATCCGAAAAGCACTCCGTCGGGGCTGAAACCCCTCCGTGAAGCCGAAAAGCACTGTGTCGGGGCTGAAACCCCTCCGTGAAGCCGAAAAGCACTGTGTCGGGGCTGAAACCCCTCCGTGAAGCGGAAAAGCACTGTGTCGGGGCTGAAACCCCTCCGTGAAGCGGAAAAGCACTGTGTCGGGGCTGAAACCCCTCCGTGAAGCGGAAAAGCACTGTGTCGGGGCTGAAACCCCTCCGTGAAGCCGAAAAGCACTGTGTCGGGGCTGGAACCCCTCCGTGAAGCCGAAAAGCACTGTGTCGGGGCTGAAACCCCTCCGTGAAGCCGAAAAGCACTGTGTCGGGGCTGAAACCCCTCCGTGAAGCCGAAAAGCACTGTGTCGGGGCTGAAACCCCTGCGTGAAGCCGAAAAGCACTGTGTCGGGGCTGAAACCACTCCGCCGAGCCTGAAACCACTGCGCCGAGCCTAAAACCACTCGTCTGACCTTAAAACCACTCCGCCGAGCCTAAAAGCACTGCATCGGGGCTGAAACCACTCCGCCGAGCCTAAAAGCACTGCATCGGGGCTGAAACCACTCCGCCGAGGCCAAATCCACTGCGTCGGGGCTGAAACCACTCCGCCGAGCCTAAAACCACTCCGTCGGGGCTGAAACTACTGCGTCAGGCCCAAAGCAACTGCGACAGGGCCAAAACCACTCCACCAGTGCTGAAACCACTGCGCCAAGCCTGAAACCAGTGCGTCGGGGCTGAAACCACTCCGGCAGGGCCAAAACCACTCGTCTGACCTTAAAACCACTCCATCAAGCCTAAAAGCACTGCGTCGGGGCAGAAACTGCTCCGTCAGGCTGAAAACCACTCCACCGAGCCTGAAACCACTCCGCCAAGGCCAAAACTGTTCCGTCGTTGCTGAAACCACTCCGCCAGGGCCAAAACCACTCCGTCGGGGCTGAAACCACTCCGCCAGGGCCAAAACCACTCTGCCAAGCCAAAAACCACTCCGTCGGGGCGAAAACCACTCCGCCGGGGCGAAAACCACTCCGTCGGGGCTGAAACCCCTCCGTGAAGCTGAAAAGCACTCTGTCGGGGTTGAAACCACTCCGCCAAGCCGAAAAGCACTCTGTCGGGGTTGAAACCACTCCACCAAGCCGAAAACCACTCTGACGGGGTTGAAACCACTCCGCCAAGCCGAAAAGCACTCTGTCGGGGCTGAAACCATTCCGCCAAGCCGAAAACCACTCGTCTGACCTTAAAACCACTCCACCAAGCCGAAAAGCACTCTGTCGGGGTTGAAACCACTCCGAGGCCAAAAGCAGTGCGTCGGGGCTGAAACCACTGTGCCGGGGCGGAAACTGCTCCGTCAGGCTGTAAACCACTGCGTCAGGCCGAAAAGCATTCCACCAGGGCCAAAACCACTGCGTCGGGGCTGAAAGCGTTTCACGAGGGCTAAAACCACTCCGCCGACATTAAAACCACTGCGCCAAGCCTAAAAGCACTGCGTCGGGGCTGAAACCACTCCGCCGAGCCTGAAACCACTGCGTCAGGCCTGAAACCACTCCGCCGAGCCTAAAACAACTCCGTCGGGGCCAAAAGCACTCCACCAGTGCTGAAACCGCTCCGTGGGGGCTGAAACCCCTCCGAGAATCCGAAAAGCACTGCATCGGGGCTGAAACCCCTCCGTGAAGCCGAAAAGCACTGTGTCGGGGCTGAAACCCCTCCGTGAAGCCGAAAAGCACTCTGTCGGGGCTGAAACCCCTCCGTGAAGCCGAAAAGCACTGCGTCGGGGCTGAAACCCCTCCGCCAGAGCCAAAACCACTCGTCTGACCTTAAAACCCCTCCGTGAAGCCGAAAAGCACTGCATCGGGGCTGAAACCCCTCCGCTGAGGCCAAAACGACTGCGTCGGGGCTGAAACCACTCCGCCGAGCCTAAAACCACTACGTCGGGGCTGAAAGCACTCCGCCGAGCCTAAAACCACTCCGTCGGGGCTGAAAGTACTCCGCCGAGTGTAAAACCACTCCGTCGGGGCTGAAAGCACTCCGCCGAGCCTAAAACCACTCCGTCGGGGCTGAAAGCACTCCGCCGAGCCTAAAACCACTCCGTCGGGGCTGGAACCACTCCGCCGAGCCTAAAACCACTCCGTCGGGGCTGAAACCACTCCGCCAGAGCCTAAAAGCACTCCGTCGGGGCTGAAACCACTCTGCCGAGCCGAAAACCACAGCGTCGGGGCTGGAACCACTCCACCGAGCCTAAAACAACTCCGTCGGGGCCAAAACCACTCCACCAGTGCTGAAACCGCTCCGTCGGGGCTGAAACCCCTCCGTGAAGCCGAAAAGCACTGTGTCGGGGCTGAAACCACTCCACCAGGGCCAAATCCACTCGGTCAGGGCTGAAACCACTCCATCAAACCTAAAAGCACTGCATCAGGCCGAAAACCACTCCGTCGGGGTGAAACCACCGTGCCAGGGCCAAAACCAGTCTGCCAAGCCTAAAACCACTGCGTCGGGGCGAAAACCACTCTGCCGGGTCTGAAACCACTCCGCCAAGCCTAAAAGCAGTGCGTCAGGGCTGAAACCACTCTGCCAAGCCTAAAACCACTGTGCCGACATTAAAACCATTCCGCCAAGCCTAAAACCACTGCGTCGGGGCTGAAACCACTCCGCCGAGCCTGAAACCACTGCGTCAGGCCTGAAATCACTCTGCCGAGCCTGAAAGCACTGCGTCAGGCCTAAAAGCACTCCGCCGAGCCTAAAACAACTCCGTCGGGGCCAAAACCACTCGGCTGACCTTAAAACCACTCCATCAAGCCTAAAAGCACTGCGTTGGGGCTGAAACTGCTCCGTCAGGCTGAAAACCACTCCGCCGCACCTGAAACCACTGCGTCAGGGCAGAAGCCACTCCGTGGTTGCTGAAACCACTCCGCCGAGCCTAAAACCACTCCGCCAGGGCCAAAACCACTCCGTCGGGGCTGAAACCACTCCGTGGTTGCTGAAACCACTCTGCCGAGCCTAAAACCACTCCGCCAGGGCCAAAACCACTCCGTCGGGGCTGAAACCACACCGCCAGGGCCAAAACCACTGCGTCAGGCCTAAAACCACTCCGCTGAGCCTAAAACAACTCCGTCGGGGCCAAAACCACTCCACCAGTGCTGAAACCGCTCCGTCGGGGCTGAAACCCCTCCGTGAAGCCGAAAAGCACTGTGTCGGGGCTGAAACCCCTCCATGAAGCCGAAAAGCACTCTGTCGGGGCTGAAACCCCTCCGTGAAGCCGAAAAGCACTGTGTCGGGGCTGAAACCCCTCCGTGAAGCCGAAAAGCACTGTGTCGGGGCTGAAACCCCTCCGCCAGGGCCAAAACCACTCGTCTGACCTTAAAACCACTCCGCCGACCCTAAAAGCACTGTGTTGGGGCTGAAACCCCTCCGCTGAGGCCAAAACGACTGCGTCGGGGCTGAAACCACTCCGCCGACCCTAAAAGCACTGCGTCGGGGCTGAAAGCACTCCGCCGAGCCTAAAACCACTGCGTCGGGGCTGAAAGCACTCCGCCGAGCCTAAAACCACTCCGTCGGGGCTGAAAGCACTCTGCCGAGCCTAAAACCACTCCGTCGGGGCTGGAACCACTCCGCCGAGCCTAAAACCCCTCCGTCGGGGCTGAAAGTACTCCGCCGACCCTAAAAGCACTGCGTCGGGGCTGAAACCACTCCGCTGAGCCTAAAACCACTCCGTCGGGGCTGAAACCACTCCGCCGACCCTAAAAGCAGTGCGTCGGGGCTGAAACCACTCCGCCGAGCCTAAAAGCACTGCATCAGGCCCAAAACCACTCCGTCGGGGCTGAAACCACTGCGTCAGGCCTAAAACCACTCCACCGAGCCGAGAACAACTCCATCGGGGCCAAAACCACTCCACCAGTGCTGAAACCGCTCCGTCGGGGCTGAAACCCCTCCGTGAAGCCGAAAAGCACTGCATCAGGGCTGAAACCCCTCCGCGAAGCCGAAAAGCACTGCGTCGGGGTTGAAACCACTCCATCAAGCCTAAAACCACTCCGCCGGGGCTGAAACTAGTGCGTCAGGGCCCAAACCACTCCAGCAGTGCTGAAACCACTGTGCCAAGCCTGAAACCACTGCGTCGGGGCTGAAACCACTCCGCCGAGCCTGAAACCACTCCGCCAGGCCTGAAACCACTCCGCCAGGCCTGAAACCACTCCGCCGAGCCTGAAACCACTGCGTCAGGCCTGAAACCACTCCGCCAGGGCCAAAACCACTGCGTCAGGCCTAAAACCACTCTGCCGAGCCTAAAACAACTCCGTCGGGGCCAAAACCATTCCACCGAGGCGAAAACAACTCCGTCGGGGCTGAAACCACTCCGCCGAATCTAAAAGCAGTGCGTCAGGGCTGAAACCACTCCGCCGAGCCTAAAAGCAGTGCGTCAGGGCTGAAACCACTCTGCCAAGCCAAAAACCACTGCGTCGGGGCTGAAACCACTCCGCCAGGGCCAAAACCACAGCGTTGAGGCTGAAACCACTCCACCGAGGCGAAAAGCAGTGCGTCAGGCCTAAAACCACTCCACTGAGGCGAAAAGCAGTGCGTCAGGTGGAAAACCACTCCGCCGAGGCCAAAACCCCTCCGCTGACATGAAAACCATTCCGTCAGGGCTGGAACCACTCCGCCGAGCCTAAAACCCCTCCATCGGGGCTGAAACCACTGTGCTGGGGCAGAAACTGCTCCGTCAGGCTGTAAACCACTGCGTCAGGCTGAGAAGCACTCCACCAGGGCCAAAACGACTGCGTCGGGGCTGAAAGCGTTCCACCAGGGCTAAAACCACTCCGCCGACATTAAAACCACTGCGCCAAGCCTAAAAGCACTGCGTCGGGGCTGAAACCACTCCGCCGAGCCTGAAACCACTGCGTCAGGCCTGAAACCACTCCGCCAGGGCCAAAACCACTCCACCAGTGCTGAAACCACTCCGCCGAGCCTGAAACCACTGCGTCAGGCCTGAAACCACTCCGCCAGGGCCAAAACCACTGCGTCAGGCCTAAAACCACTCCGCCGAGCCGAAAACAACTCCGTCGGGGCCAAAAGCACTCCACCAGTGCTGAAACCGCTCCGTCGGGGCTGAAACCCCTCCGTGAAGCCGAAAAGCACTGTGTCGGGGCTGAAACCCCTCCGTGAAGCCGAAAAGCACTGTGTCGGGGCTGAAACCACTCCGCCGAGCCTGAAAGCACTGCGCCGAGCCTAAAACCACTCGTCTGACCTTAAAACCACTCCGCCGAGCCTAAAACCACTGCGTCGGGGCTGAAACCACTCCGCCAGGGCCAAAACCACTGCGTCGGGGCTGAAACCACTCCGCCGAGGCCAAATCCACTGCGTCGGGGCTGAAACCACTCTGCCGAGCCTAAAAGCACTGTGTCGGGGCTGAAACTACTGCGTCAGGCCCAAAACAACTGCGACAGGGCCAAAACCACTCCACCAGTGCTGAAACCACTGCGCCAAGCCTGAAACCAGTGCGTCGGGGCTGAAACCACTCCGGCAGGGCCAAAACCACTCGTCTGACCTTAAAACCACTCCATCAAGCCTAAAAGCACTGCGTCGGGGCTGAAACTGCTCCGTCAGGCTGAAAACCACTCCGCCGGGGCTGAAACCACTCCGCCAAGGCCAAAACTGTTCCGTCGTTGCTGAAACCACTCCGCCAGGGCCAAAACCACTCCGTCGGGGCTGAAACCACTCCGCCAGGACCAAAACCACTCTGCCAAGCCAAAAACCACTCCGTCGGGGCGAAAACCACTCCGCCGGGGCTGAAACCACTCCGCGGAGCCTAAAAGCAGTGCGTCAGGGCTGAAAACCCTCTGCCAAGCCTAAAACCACTCCACCGGGGCGAAAACCACTCCGTCGGGGCTGAAACCCCTCCGTGAAGCTGAAAAGCACTCTGTCGGGGCTGAAACCATTCGGCGAAGCTGAAAAGCACTCTGTCAGGGTTGAAACCACTCCGCCAAGCCGAAAAGCACTCTGTCGGTGTTGAAACCACTCCGCCAAGCCGAAAAGCACTGTGTCGGGGTTGAAACCACTCTGCCAAGCCGAAAAGCACTCTGTCGGGGTTGAAACCACTCTGCCAAGCCGAAAAGCACTCTGTCGGGGTTGAAACCACTCCGCCAAGCCGAAAAGCACTCTGTCGGTGTTGAAACCACTCCGCCAAGCCGAAAACCACTCGTCTGACCTTAAAACCACTCCGCCAAGCCGAAAAGCACTGCATCGGGGCTGAAACCACTCCGAGGCCAAAAGCAGTGCGTCGGGGCTGAAACCACTGTGCCGGGGCGGAAACTGCTCCGTCAGGCTGTAAACCACTGCGTCAGGCCGAAAAGCACTCCACCGGGGCCAAAACCACTGCGTCGGAGCTGAAAGCATTCCACCAGGGCTAAAACCACTCCGTCGACATTAAAACCACTCTGCCAAGCCTAAAAGCACTGCGTCGGGGCTGAAACCACTCCGCCGAGCCTGAAACCACTGCGTCAGGCCTGAAACCACTCCGCCGAGCCTAAAACAACTCCGTTGGGGCCAAAACCACTCCACCAGTGCTGAAACCGCTCCGTCGGGGCTGAAACCATTCCGCCAAGCCGAAAAGCACTCTGTCGGGGCTGAAACCATTCCGCCAAGCCGAAAAGCACTGTGTCGGGGTTGAAACGCCTCCGTGAAGCCGAAAAGCACTGTGTCGGGGTTGAAACCACTCCGCCAAGCCTAAAAGCACTCTGTCGGGGCTGAAACCACTCCGCCAAGCCTAAAAGCACTCTGTCGGGGCTGAAACCACTCCGCCAAGCCTAAAAGCACTCTGTTGGGGTTGAAACCACTCCGCCAAGCCGAAAAGCACTGCGTCGGGGTTGAAACCACTCCATCAAGCCTAAAACCACTCGTCTGACCTTAAAACCACTCCGCCGAGCCTGAAACCACTGCGTCAGGCCTGAAACCACTCCGCCAGGGCCAAAACCACTGCGTCAGGCCTGAAACCACTCCGCCAGGGCCAAAACCACTGCGTCAGACCTAAAACCACTCCGCCGAGCCTAAAACAACTCCGTCGGGGCCAAAACCACTCCACCAGTGCTGAAACCGCTCCGTCGGGGCTGAAACCCCTCCGTGAAGCCGAAAAGCACTCCGTCAGGGTTGAAACCACTCCGCCGAGCCTAAAAGCACTGCATCAGGCCCAAAAGCACTGCGTCGGGGCTGAAACCACTCCGCCAGGCCTAAAACCACTCCACCGAGCCGAAAACAAGTCCGTCGGGGCCAAAACCACTCCACCAGTGCTGAAACCGCTCCGTCGGGGCTGAAACCCCTCCGTGAAGCCGAAAAGCACTGTGTCGGGGCTGAAACCCCTCCGTGAAGCCGAAAAGCACTGCGTCGGGGCTGAAACCCCTCCGTGAAGCCGAAAAGCACTGTGTCGGGGCTGAAACCCCTCCGTGAAGCCGAAAAGCACTGCGTCGGGGTTGAAACCACTCCATCAAGCCTAAAACCACTCCGCCGGGGCTGAAACTAGTGCGTCAGGGCCCAAACCACTCCAGCAGTGCTGAAACCACTGTGCCAAGCCTGAAACCACTGCGTCGGGGCTGAAACCACTCCGCCGAGCCTGAAACCACTGCGTCAGGCCTGAAACCACTCCGCCAGGGCCAAAACCACTGCGTCAGGCCTAAAACCACTCCGCCGAGCCTAAAAGCACTGCGTCGGGGCTGAAACCCCTCCGTGAAGCCGAAAAGCACTGTGTCGGGGCTGAAACCACTGCGCCAAGCCTGAAACCACTGTGTCGGGGCTGAAACCCCTCCGTGAAGCCGAAAAGCACTGTGTCGGGGCTGAAACCCCTCCGTGAAGCCGAAAAGCACTGTGTCGGGGCTGAAACCCCTCCGTGAAGCCGAAAAGCACTGTGTCGGGGCTGAAACCCCTCCGTGAAGCCGAAAAGCACTGCGTCGGGGCTGAAACCACTCCATCAAGCCTAAAACCACTCCGCCGGGGCTGAAACTAGTGCGTCAGGGCCCAAACCACTCCAGCAGTGCTGAAACCACTGTGCCAAGCCTGAAACCACTGCGTCAGGGCTGAAACCACTCCGCCGAGCCTAAAAGCACTGCATCAGGCCTGAAACCACTCCGCCAGGGCCAAAACCACTGCGTCAGGCCTAAAACCACTCCGCCGAGCCTAAAACAACTCCGTCGGGGCCAAAACCACTCCACCAGTTCTGAAACCGCCCCGTCGGGGCTGAAACCCCTCCGTGAAGCCGAAAAGCACTGCATCGGGGCTGAAACCACTCCGCCGGGGCTGAAACCACTGCGTCAGGCCTAAAACCACTCCGCCGAGCCGAAAACAACTCCATCGGGGCCAAAACCACTCCACCAGTGCTGAAACCGCTCCGTCGGGGCTGAAACCCCTCCGTGAAGCCGAAAAGCACTGCATCGGGGCTGAAACCCCTCTGCGAAGCAGAAAAGCACTCTGTCGGGGTTGAAACCACTCCGCTAAGCCGAAAAGCACTGTGTCGGGGCTGGAACCCCTCCGTGAAGCCGAAAAGCACTGTGTCGGGGCTGAAACCACTCCATCAAGCCTAAAACCACTCCGCCGGGGCTGAAACTAGTGCGTCAGGGCCCAAACCACTCCAGCAGTGCTGAAACCACTGTGCCAAGCCTGAAACCACTGCGTCGGGGCTGAAACCACTCCGCCGAGCCTGAAACCACTGCGTCAGGCCTCAAACCACTCCGCCAGGGCCAAAACCACTGCGTCGAGCCTAAAAGCACTCCGCCGAGCCTAAAACAACTCCGTCGGGGCCAAAACCATTCCACCGAGGCGAAAACCACTCCGCCGGGGCTGAAACCACTCTGCCGAGCCTAAAAGCAGTGTGTCAGGGCTGAAACCCCTCCGTGAAGCCGAAAAGCACTGTGTCGGGGCTGAAACCCCTCCGTGAAGCCGAAAAGCACTGTGTCGGGGCTGAAACCCCTGCGTGAAGCCGAAAAGCACTGTGTCGGGGCTGAAACCCCTCCGTGAAGCCGAAAAGCACTGTGTCGGGGCTGAAACCACTCCGCCGAGCCTGAAACCACTGCGCCGAGCCTAAAACCACTCGTCTGACCTTAAAACCACTCCGCCGAGCCTAAAAGCACTGCATCGGGGCTGAAACCACTCCGCCAAGCCTAAAAGCACTGCATCGGGGCTGAAACCACTCCGCCGAGGCCAAATCCACTGCGTCGGGGCTGAAACCACTCCGCCGAGCCTAAAACCACTCCGTCGGGGCTGAAACTACTGCGTCAGGCCCAAAGCAACTGCGACAGGGCCAAAACCACTCCACCAGTGCTGAAACCACTGCGCCAAGCCTGAAACCAGTGCGTCGGGGCTGAAACCACTCCGGCAGGGCCAAAACCACTCGTCTGACCTTAAAACCACTCCATCAAGCCTAAAAGCACTGCGTCGGGGCAGAAACTGCTCCGTTAGGCTGAAAACCACTCCGCCGAGACTGAAACCACTCCGCCAAGGCCAAAACTGTTCCGTCGTTGCTGAAACCACTCCGCCAGGGCCAAAACCACTCCGTCGGGGCTGAAACCACTCCGCCAGGGCCAAAACCACTCTGCCAAGCCAAAAACCACTCCGTCGGGGCGAAAACCACTCCGCCGGGGCTGAAACCACTCCGCGGAGCCTAAAAGCAGTGCGTCAGGGCTGAAACCCCTCTGCCAAGCCTAACACCACTCCGCCGGGGCGAAAACCACTCTGTCGGGGCTGAAACCCCTCCGTGAAGCTGAAAAGCACTCTGTCGGGGCTGAAACCATTCGGCGAAGCTGAAAAGCACTCTGTCAGGGTTGAAACCACTCCGCCAAGCCGAAAAGCACTCTGTCGGTGTTGAAACCACTCCGCCAAGCCGAAAAGCACTGTGTCGGGGTTGAAACCACTCTGCCAAGCCGAAAAGCACTCTGTCGGGGTTGAAACCACTCCGCCAAGCCGGAAACCACTCTGTCGGGGTTGAAACCACTCCGCCAAGCCGGAAACCACTCTGTCGGGGTTGAAACCACTCCGCCAAGCCGAAAAGCACTCTGTCGGGTTTGAAACCACTCCGCCAAGCTGAAAAGCACTCTGTCGGGGCTGAAACCATTCCGCCAAGCCGAAAACCACTCGTCTGACCTTAAAACCACTCCGCCAAGCCGAAAAGCACTGCATCGGGGCTGAAACCACTCCGAGGCCAAAAGCAGTGTGTCGGGGCTGAAACCACTGTGCCGGGGCGGAAACTGCTCCGTCAGGCTGTAAACCACTGCGTCAGGCCGAAAAGCATTCCACCAGGGCGAAAACCACTGCGTCGGGGCTGAAAGCGTTTCACGAGGGCTAAAACCACTCCGCCGACATTAAAACCACTGCGCCAAGCCTAAAAGCACTGCGTCGGGGCTGAAACCACTCCGCCGAGCCTGAAACCACTGCGTCAGGCCTGAAACCATTCCGCCGAGCCTAAAAAAACTCCGTCGGGGCCAAAAGCACTCCACCAGTGCTGAAACCGCTCCGTCGGGGCTGAAACCCCTCCGTGAAGCCGAAAAGCACTGTGTTGGGGCTGAAACCCCTCCGTGAAGCCGAAAAG
This sequence comes from Struthio camelus, assembly GCF_040807025.1. Classification (NCBI taxonomy): domain Eukaryota; kingdom Metazoa; phylum Chordata; class Aves; order Struthioniformes; family Struthionidae; genus Struthio; species Struthio camelus. Next base: position 8,940,849 of record NC_090946.1, on the reverse strand, counting down.
CACTGTGTTGGGGCTGAAACCCCTCCGTGAAGCCGAAAAGCACTGTGTCGGGGCTGAAACCCCTCCGTGAAGCCGAAAAGCACTCTGTCGGGGCTGAAACCACTCCGCCAAGCCTAAAAGCACTGTGTCGGGGCTGAAACCACTCCGCCAAGCTGAAAAGCACTGCGTCGGGGTTGAAACCCCTCCGCCAAGCCGAAAAGCACTGCGTCGGGGTTGAAACCACTCCATCAAGCCTAAAACCACTCGTCTGACCTTAAAACCACTCCGCCGAGCCTGAAACCACTACGTCAGGCCTGAAACCACTCCGCCAGGGCCAAAACCACTGCGTCAGGCCTGAAACCACTCCGCCAGGGCCAAAACCACTGCGTCAGGCCTAAAACCACTCCGCCGAGCCTAAAACAACTCCGTCGGGGCCAAAACCACTCCACCAGTGCTGAAACCGCTCCGTCGGGGCTGAAACCCCTCCGTGAAGCCGAAAAGCACTCCGTCAGGGTTGAAACCACTCCGCCGAGCCTAAAAGCACTGCATCAGGCCCAAAACCACTCCGTCGGGGCTGAAACCACTCCGCCAGGCCTAAAACCACTCCACTGAGCCGAAAACAAGTCCGTCGGGGCCAAAACCACTCCACCAGTGCTGAAACCGCTCCGTCGGGGCTGAAACCCCTCCGTGAATCCGAAAAGCACTGTGTCGGGGCTGAAACCCCTCCGTGAAGCCGAAAAGCACTGCGTCGGGGTTGAAACCACTCCATCAAGCCTAAAACCACTCCGCCGGGGCTGAAACTAGTGCGTCAGGGCCCAAACCACTCCAGCAGTGCTGAAACCACTGTGCCAAGCCTGAAACCACTGCGTCGGGGCTGAAACCACTCCGCCGAGCCTGAAACCACTGCGTCAGGCCTGAAACCACTCCGCCAGGGCCAAAACCACTGCGTCAGGCCTAAAACCACTCCGCCGAGCCTAAAAGCACTGCGTCGGGGCTGAAACCCCTCCGCCGAGCCGAAAAGCACTGTGTCGGGGCTGAAACCCCTCCGTGAAGCCGAAAAGCACTCCGTCGGGGCTGAAACCCCTCCGTGAAGCCGAAAAGCACTGTGTCGGGGCTGAAACCCCTCCGTGAAGCCGAAAAGCACTGTGTCGGGGCTGAAACCCCTCCGTGAAGCCGAAAAGCACTGTGTCGGGGCTGAAACCACTCCGCCGAGCCTGAAACCACTGCGCCGAGCCTAAAACCACTCGTCTGACCTTAAAACCACTCCGCCGAGCCTAAAAGCACTGCATCGGGGCTGAAACCACTCCGCCGAGCCTAAAAGCACTGCATCGGGGCTGAAACCACTCCGCCGAGGCCAAATCCACTGCGTCGGGGCTGAAACCACTCCGCCGAGCCTAAAACCACTCCGTCGGGGCTGAAACTACTGCGTCAGGCCCAAAGCAACTGCGACAGGGCCAAAACCACTCCACCAGTGCTGAAACCACTGCGCCAAGCCTGAAACCAGTGCGTCGGGGCTGAAACCACTCCGCCAGGGCCAAAACCACTCGTCTGACCTTAAAACCACTCCATCAAGCCTCAAAGCACTGCGTCGGGGCAGAAACTGCTCCGTCAGGCTGAAAACCACTCCACCGAGCCTGAAACCACTCCGCCAAGGCCAAAACTGTTCCGTCGTTGCTGAAACCACTCCGCCAGGGCCAAAACCACTCCGTCGGGGCTGAAACCACTCCGCCAGGGCCAAAACCACTCTGCCAAGCCAAAAACCACTCCGTCGGGGCGAAAACCACTCCGCCGGGGCGAAAACCACTCCGTCGGGGCTGAAACCCCTCCGTGAAGCTGAAAAGCACTCTGTCGGGGTTGAAACCACTCCGCCAAGCCGAAAAGCACTCTGTCGGGGTTGAAACCACTCCACCAAGCCGAAAACCACTCTGACGGGGTTGAAACCACTCCGCCAAGCCGAAAAGCACTCTGTCGGGGCTGAAACCATTCCGCCAAGCCGAAAACCACTCGTCTGACCTTAAAACCACTCCACCAAGCCGAAAAGCACTCTGTCGGGGTTGAAACCACTCCGAGGCCAAAAGCAGTGCGTCGGGGCTGAAACCACTGTGCTGGGGCGGAAACTGCTCCGTCAGGCTGTAAACCACTGCGTCAGGCCGAAAAGCATTCCACCAGGGCCAAAACCACTGCGTCGGGGCTGAAAGCGTTTCACGAGGGCTAAAACCACTCCGCCGACATTAAAACCACTGCGCCAAGCCTAAAAGCACTGCGTCGGGGCTGAAACCACTCCGCCGAGCCTGAAACCACTGCGTCAGGCCTGAAACCACTCCGCCGAGCCTAAAACAACTCCGTCGGGGCCAAAAGCACTCCACCAGTGCTGAAACCGCTCCGTCGGGGCTGAAACCCCTCCGAGAATCCGAAAAGCACTGCATCGGGGCTGAAACCCCTCCGTGAAGCCGAAAAGCACTGTGTCGGGGCTGAAACCCCTCCGTGAAGCCGAAAAGCACTGTGTCGGGGCTGAAACCACTCCGCCGAGCCTAAAAGCACTGCATCGGGGCTGAAACCCCTCCGCCAGAGCCAAAACCACTCGTCTGACCTTAAAACCCCTCCGTGAAGCCGAAAAGCACTGCATCGGGGCTGAAACCCCTCCGCTGAGGCCAAAACGACTGCGTCGGGGCTGAAACCACTCCGCCGAGCCTAAAACCACTACGTCGGGGCTGAAAGCACTCCGCCGAGCCTAAAACCACTCCGTCGGGGCTGAAAGTACTCCGCCGAGTGTAAAACCACTCCGTCGGGGCTGAAAGCACTCCGCCGAGCCTAAAACCACTCCGTCGGGGCTGAAAGCACTCCGCCGAGCCTAAAACCACTCCGTCGGGGCTGGAACCACTCCGCCGAGCCTAAAACCACTCCGTCGGGGCTGAAACCACTCCGCCAGAGCCTAAAAGCACTCCGTCGGGGCTGAAACCACTCTGCCGAGCCGAAAACCACAGCGTCGGGGCTGGAACCACTCCACCGAGCCTAAAACAACTCCGTCGGGGCCAAAAGCACTCCACCAGTGCTGAAACCGCTCCGTCGGGGCTGAAACCCCTCCGTGAAGCCGAAAAGCACTGTGTCGGGGCTGAAACCACTCCACCAGGGCCAAATCCACTCGGTCAGGGCTGAAACCACTCCATCAAACCTAAAAGCACTGCATCAGGCCGAAAACCACTCCGTCGGGGCTGAAACCACCGTGCCAGGGCCAAAACCAGTCTGCCAAGCCTAAAACCACTGCGTCGGGGAGAAAACCACTCCGCCGGGGCTGAAACCACTCCGCCAAGCCTAAAAGCAGTGCGTCAGGGCTGAAACCACTCTGCCAAGCCTAAAACCACTGTGCCGACATTAAAACCATTCCGCCAAGCCTAAAACCACTGCGTCGGGGCTGAAACCACTCCGCCGAGCCTGAAACCACTGCGTCAGGCCTGAAATCACTCTGCCGAGCCTGAAAGCACTGCGTCAGGCCTAAAAGCACTCCGCCGAGCCTAAAACAACTCCGTCGGGGCCAAAACCACTCGGCTGACCTTAAAACCACTCCATCAAGCCTAAAAGCACTGCGTTGGGGCTGAAACTGCTCCGTCAGGCTGAAAACCACTCCGCCGCGCCTGAAACCACTGCGTCAGGGCAGAAGCCACTCCGTGGTTGCTGAAACCACTCCGCCGAGCCTAAAACCACTCCGCCAGGGCCAAAACCACTCCGTCGGGGCTGAAACCACTCCGTGGTTGCTGAAACCACTCTGCCGAGCCTAAAACCACTCCGCCAGGGCCAAAACCACTCCGTCGGGGCTGAAACCACTCTGTGGTTGCTGAAACCACTCTGCCGAGCCTAAAACCACTCCGCCAGGGCCAAAACCACTCCGTCGGGGCTGAAACCACACCGCCAGGGCCAAAACCACTGCGTCAGGCCTAAAACCACTCCGCTGAGCCTAAAACAACTCCGTCGGGGCCAAAACCACTCCACCAGTGCTGAAACCGCTCCGTCGGGGCTGAAACCCCTCCGTGAAGCCGAAAAGCACTGTGTCGGGGCTGAAACCCCTCCATGAAGCCAAAAAGCACTCTGTCGGGGCTGAAACCCCTCCGTGAAGCCGAAAAGCACTCTGTCGGGGCTGAAACCCCTCCGTGAAGCCGAAAAGCACTCTGTCGGGGCTGAAACCCCTCCGTGAAGCCGAAAAGCACTGTGTCGGGGCTGAAACCCCTCCGTGAAGCCGAAAAGCACTGTGTCGGGGCTGAAACCCCTCCGCCAGGGCCAAAACCACTCGTCTGACCTTAAAACCACTCCGCCGACCCTAAAAGCACTGTGTTGGGGCTGAAACCCCTCCGCTGAGGCCAAAACGACTGCGTCGGGGCTGAAACCACTCCGCCGACCCTAAAAGCACTGCGTCGGGGCTGAAAGCACTCCGCCGAGCCTAAAACCACTGCGTCGGGGCTGAAAGCACTCCGCCGAGCCTAAAACCACTCCGTCGGGGCTGAAAGCACTCCGCCGAGCCTAAAACCACTCCGTCGGGGCTGGAACCACTCCGCCGAGCCTAAAACCCCTCCGTCGGGGCTGAAAGTACTCCGCCGACCCTAAAAGCACTGCGTCGGGGCTGAAACCACTCCGCCGAGCCTAAAACCACTCCGTCGGGGCTGAAACCACTCCGCCGACCCTAAAAGCAGTGCGTCGGGGCTGAAACCACTCCGCCGAGCCTAAAAGCACTGCATCAGGCCCAAAACCACTCCGTCGGGGCTGAAACCACTGCGTCAGGCCTAAAACCACTCCACCGAGCCGAGAACAACTCCATCGGGGCCAAAACCACTCCACCAGTGCTGAAACCGCTCCGTCGGGGCTGAAACCCCTCCGTGAAGCCGAAAAGCACTGTGTCGGGGCTGAAACCCCTCCGCGAAGCCGAAAAGCACTGCGTCGGGGTTGAAACCACTCCATCAAGCCTAAAACCACTCCGCCGGGGCTGAAACTAGTGCGTCAGGGCCCAAACCACTCCAGCAGTGCTGAAACCACTGTGCCAAGCCTGAAACCACTGTGCCGGGGCTGAAACCACTCCGCCGAGCCTGAAACCACTCCGCCAGGCCTGAAACCACTCCGCCAGGCCTGAAACCACTCCGCCGAGCCTGAAACCACTGCGTCAGGCCTGAAACCACTCCGCCAGGGCCAAAACCACTGCGTCAGGCCTAAAACCACTCTGCCGAGCCTAAAACAACTCCGTCGGGGCCAAAACCATTCCACCGAGGCGAAAACAACTCAGCCGGGGCTGAAACCCCTCCGTGAAGCCGAAAAGCACTGTGTCGGGGCTGAAACCCCTCCGTGAAGCCGAAAAGCACTGTGTCGGGGCTGAAACCCCTCCGTGAAGCCGAAAAGCACTGTGTCGGGGCTGAAACCCCTCCGTGAAGCCGAAAAGCACTGTGTCGGGGCTGAAACCCCTCCGTGAAGCCGAAAAGCACTGTGTCGGGGCTGAAACCACTCCGCCGAGCCTGAAACCACTGCGCCGAGCCTAAAACCACTCGTCTGACCTTAAAACCACTCCGCCGAGCCTAAAAGCACTGTGTCGGGGCTGAAACCACTCCGCCGAGCCTAAAAGCACTGCATCGGGGCTGAAACCACTCCGCCGAGGCCAAATCCACTGCGTCGGGGCTGAAACCACTCCGCCGAGCCTAAAACCACTCCGTCGGGGCTGAAACTACTGCGTCAGGCCCAAAGCAACTGCGACAGGGCCAAAACCACTCCACCAGTGCTGAAACCACTGCGCCAAGCCTGAAACCAGTGCGTCGGGGCTGAAACCACTCCGGCAGGGCCAAAACCACTCGTCTGACCTTAAAACCACTCCATCAAGCCTAAAAGCAGTGCGTCGGGGCAGAAACTGCTCCGTCAGGCTGAAAACCACTCCACCGAGCCTGAAACCACTCCGCCAAGGCCAAAACTGTTCCGTCGTTGCTGAAACCACTCCGCCAGGGCCAAAACCACTCCGTCGGGGCTGAAACCACTCCGCCAGGGCCAAAACCACTCTGCCAAGCCAAAAACCACTCCGTCGGGGCGAAAACCACTCCGCCGGGGCTGAAACCACTCCGCGGAGCCTAAAAGCAGTGCGTCAGGGCTGAAACCCCTCTGCCAAGCCTAAAACCACTCCGCCGGGGCGAAAACCACTCCGTCGGGGCTGAAACCCCTCCGTGAAGCTGAAAAGCACTCTGTCGGGGCTGAAACCATTCGGCGAAGCTGAAAAGCACTGTGTCGGGGTTGAAACCACTCCGCCAAGCCAAAAAGCACTCTGTCGGGGTTGAAACCACTCCGCCAAGCCGAAAACCACTCTGTCGGGGTTGAAACCACTCCGCCAAGCCGAAAAGCACTCTGTCGGGGCTGAAACCATTCCGCCAAGCCGAAAACCACTCGTCTGACCTTAAAACCACTCCGCCAAGCCGAAAAGCACTGCATCGGGGCTGAAACCACTCCGAGGCCAAAAGCAGTGCGTTGGGGCTGAAACCACTGTGCCGGGGCGGAAACTGCTCCGTCAGGCTGTAAACCACTGCGTCAGGCCGAAAAGCATTCCACCAGGGCCAAAACCACTGCGTCGGGGCTGAAAGCGTTTCACCAGGGCTAAAATCACTCCGCCGACATTAAAACCACTGCGCAAAGCCTAAAAGCACTGCATCGGGGCTGAAACCACTCCGCCGAGCCTGAAACCACTGCGTCAGGCCTGAAACCACTCCGCCGAGCCTAAAACAACTCCGTCGGGGCCAAAAGCACTCCACCAGTGCTGAAACCGCTCCGTCGGGGCTGAAACCCCTCCGTGAAGCCGAAAAGCACTGTGTCGGGGCTGAAACCCCTCCGTGAAGCCGAAAAGCACTGCATCAGGCCGAAAACCACTCCGTCGGGGCTGAAACCACCGTGCCAGGGCCAAAACCAGTCTGGCAAACCTAAAAGCACTGCATCAGGCCGAAAACCACTCCGTCGGGGCTGAAACCACCGTGCCAGGGCCAAAACCAGTCTGCCAAGCCTAAAACCACTGCGTCGGGGCGAAAACCACTCCGCCGGGGCTGAAACCCCTCCGTGAAGCCTAAAAGCAGTGCGTCAGGGCTGAAACCACTCTGCCAAGCCTAAAACCACTGCGCCGACATTAAAACCATTCCGCCAAGCCTAAAACCACTGCGTCGGGGCTGAAACCACTCCGCCGAGCCTGAAACCACTGCGTCAGGCCTGAAATCACTCTGCCGAGCCTGAAAGCACTGCGTCAGGCCTAAAAGCACTCCGCCGAGCCTAAAACAACTCCGTCGGGGCCAAAACCACTCGGCTGACCTTAAAACCACTCCATCAAGCCGAAAAGCACTGCGTCGGGGCAGAAACTGCTCCGTCAGGCTGAAAACCACTCCGCCAGGGCCAAAACCACTCCGTCGGGGCTGAAACCACTCCGTGGTTGCTGAAACCACTCCGCCGAGCCTAAAACCACTCCGCCAGGGCCAAAACCACTCCGTCGGGGCTGAAACCACTCCGTGGTTGCTGAAACCACTCCGCCGAGCCTAAAACCACTCCGCCAGGGCCAAAACCACTCCGTCGGGGCTGAAACCACTCTGTGGTTGCTGAAACCACTCCGCCAGGGCCAAAACCACTCCGTCGGGGCTGAAACCACACCGCCAGGGCCAAAACCACTGCGTCAGGCCTAAAACCACTCCGCCGAGCCTAAAACAACTCCGTCGGGGCCAAAACCACTCCACCAGTGCTGAAACCGCTCCGTCGGGGCTGAAACCCCTCCGTGAAGCCGAAAAGCACTGCATCGGGCCTGAAACCCCTCCATGAAGCCGAAAAGCACTCTGTCGGGGCTGAAACCCCTCCGTGAAGCCGAAAAGCACTGTGTCGGGGCTGAAACCCCTCCGTGAAGCCGAAAAGCACTGTGTCGGGGCTGAAACCCCTCCGTGAAGCCGAAAAGCACTGCGTCGGGGCTGAAACCCCTCCGCCAGGGCCAAAACCACTCGTCTGACCTTAAAACCACTCCGCCGAGCCGAAAAGCACTGCATCGGGGCTGAAACCCCTCCACTGAGGCCAAAACGACTGCGTCGGGGCTGAAACCACTCCGCCGACCCTAAAAGCACTGCGTCGGGGCTGAAAGCACTCCGCCGAGCCTAAAACCACTCCGTCGGGGCTGAAAGCACTCCGCCGAGCCTAAAACCACTCCGTCGGGGCTGGAACCACTCCGCCGAGCCTAAAACCCCTCCGTCGGGGCTGAAAGCACTCCGCCGAGCCTAAAAACACTCCGTCGGGGCTGAAACCACTCCGCCAGAGCCGAAAACCACAGCGTCGGGGCTGGAACCACTCCGCCGAGCCGAAAACCACAGCGTTGGGGCTGGAACCACTCCACCGAGCCTAAAACAACTCCGTCAGGGCCAAAACCACTCCACCAGTGCTGAAACCGCTCCGTCGGGGCTGAAACCCCTCCGTGAAGCCGAAAAGCACTGTGTCGGGGCTGAAACCCCTCCGTGAAGCCGAAAAGCACTGTGTCGGGGCTGAAACCCCTCCGTGAAGCCGAAAAGCACTGTGTCGGGGCTGAAACCCCTCCGTGAAGCGGAAAAGCACTGTGTCGGGGCTGAAACCCCTCCGTGAAGCGGAAAAGCACTGTGTCGGGGCTGAAACCCCTCCGTGAAGCGGAAAAGCACTGTGTCGGGGCTGAAACCCCTCCGTGAAGCGGAAAAGCACTGTGTCGGGGCTGAAACCCCTCCGTGAAGCCGAAAAGCACTGTGTCGGGGCTGAAACCCCTCCGTGAAGCCGAAAAGCACTGTGTCGGGGCTGAAACCCCTCCGTGAAGCCGAAAAGCACTGTGTCGGGGCTGAAACCACTCATACAAGCCGAAAAGCACTGTGTCGGGGCTGAAACCACTCATACAAGCCGAAAAGCACTGTGTCGGGGCTGAAACCACTCCGCCAGGGCCAAATCCACTCGGTCAGGGCTGAAACCACTCCATCAAACCTAAAAGCTCTGCATCAGGCCGAAAACCACTCCGTCGGGGCTGAAACCACCGTGCCAGGGCCAAAACCAGTCTGCCAAGCCTAAAACCACTGCGTCGGGGCGAAAACCACTCCGCCGGGGCTGAAACCACTCCGCCAAGCCTAAAACCACTCCGCCGGGGCTGAAACCACTCCGCCGAGCCTGAAACTACTGCGTCAGGCCTGAAATCACTCTGCCGAGCCTGAAAGCACTGCGTCAGGCCTAAAAGCACTCCGCCGAGCCTAAAACAACTCCGTCGGGGCCAAAACCACTCGGCTGACCTTAAAACCACTCCATCAAGCCTAAAAGCACTGCGTCGGGGCAGAAACTGCTCCGTCAGGCTGAAAACCACTCCGCCGCGCCTGAAACCACTGTGTCATTGCAGAAGCCACTCCGTGGTTGCTGAAACCACTCCGCCGAGCCTAAAACCTCTCCGCCAGGGCCAAAACCACTCCGTCAGCGCTGAAACCACTCCGTGGTTGCTGAAACCACTCCGCCGAGCCTAAAACCACTCCGCCAGGGCCAAAACCACTGCGTCGGGGCTGAAACCACACCGCCAGGGCCAAAACCACTGCGTCAGGCCTAAAACCACTCCGCCGAGCCTAAAACAACTCCGTCGGGGCCAAAACCACTCCACCAGTGCTGAAACCGCTCCGTCGGGGCTGAAACCCGTCCGTGAAGCCGAAAAGCACTGTGTCGGGGCTGAAACCCCTCCGTGAAGCCGAAAAGCACTGCGTCGGGGCTGAAACCCCTCCGTGAAGCCGAAAAGCACTGCGTCGGGGCTGAAACCCCTGCGTGAAGCCGAAAAGCACTGTGTCGGGGCTGAAACCCCTCCGTGAAGCCGAAAAGCACTGTGTCGGGGCTGAAACCCCTCCGTGAAGCCGAAAAGCACTGCATCGGGGCTGAAACCACTCCGCCGAGCCTAAAAGCACTGCGTCGGGGCTGAAACCACTCCGCCGAGCCGAAAAGCACTGTGTCGGGGCTGAAACCACTCCGCCGAGCCTGAAACCACTGCGTCAGGCCTAAAAGCACTCCGCCGAGCCTAAAACAACTCCGTCGGGGCCAAAACCACTCCACCAGTGCTGAAACCGCTCCGTCGGGGCTGAAACCCCTCCGTGAAGCCGAAAAGCACTGTGTCGGGGCTGAAACCCCTCCGTGAAGCCGAAAAGCACTGTGTCGGGGCTGAAACCCCTCCGTGAAGCCGAAAAGCACAGTGTCGGGGCTGAAACCCCTCCGTGAAGCCGAAAAGCACTGTGTCGGGGCTGAAACCCCTCCGTGAAGCCGAAAAGCACTGTGTCGGGGCTGAAACCCCTCCGTGAAGCCGAAAAGCACTGTGTCGGGGCTGGAACCCCTCCGTGAAGCCGAAAAGCACTGTGTCGGGGCTGAAACCCCTCCGTGAAGCCGAAAAGCACTGCGTCGGGGCTGAAACCCCTCCGTGAAGCCGAAAAGCACTGCGTCGGGGCTGAAACCCCTCCGTGAAGCCGAAAAGCACTGCGTCGGGGCTGAAACTAGTGCGTCAGGGCCCAAACCACTCCAACAGTGCTGAAACCACTGTGCCAAGCCTGAAACCACTGCGTCAGGGCTGAAACCACTCCGCCGAGCCTAAAAGCACTGCGTCGGGGCTGAAACCCCTCCGCCGAGCCTAAAACCACTCCGTCGGGGCTGAAACCACTCCGACGAGCCTAAAAGCACTGCGTCGGGGCTGAAACCCCTCCGTGAAGCCTAAAAGCACTGCGTCGGGGCTGAAACCACTCCGCCGAGCCTAAAACCACTCCGTCGGGGCTGAAAGCACTCCGCCGACCCTAAAAGCACTGCGTCGGGGCTGAAACCACTCCGCCGAGCCTAAAAGCACTGCGTCGGGGCTGAAACCACTCCGCCGACCCTAAATGCAGTGCGTCGGGGCTGAAACCACTCCGCCGAGCCTAAAAGCAGTGCGTCGGGGCTGAAACCACTCCGCCGAGCCTAAAAGCAGTGCGTCGGGGCTGAAACCACTCCGCCAGGGCCAAAACCACTGCGTCAGGCCTAAAACCACTCCGCCGAGCCTAAAAGCACTGTGTCGGGGCTGAAACCCCTCCGTGAAGCCGAAAAGCACTGTGTCGGGGCTGAAACCCCTCGGTGAAGCCGAAAAGCACTGTGTCGGGGCTGAAACCCCTCCGCCGAGCCTAAAAGCACTGCATCGGGGCTGGAACCACTCCGCCAGGGCCAAAACCACTGCGTCGGGGCTGGAACCACTCCGCCGAGGCCAAAACCACTGCGTCGGGGCTAGAACCACTCCGCCGAGGCCAAAACCACTGCGTCGGGGCTGGAACCACTCCGCCGAGCCTAAAACCACTCCGTCGGGGCTGAAACTAGTGCGTCAGGCCCAAAACAACTCCGTCAGGGCCTAAACCACTCCACCAGTGCTGAAAGCACTCCGCCAAGCCTGAAACCAGTGCGTCGGGGCTGAAACCACTCCGCCAGGGCCAAAACCACTCGGCTGACCTTAAAACCACTCCATCAAGCCTAAAAGCACTGCATCGGGGCTGAAACCACTCCGCCAGGGGCAAAACCACTCCGTCGGGGCGAAAACCACTGCGTCGGGGCTGAAACCACTCCACCGAGCCTAAAAGCAGTGCGTCAGGGCTGAAACCACTCCGCCGAGCCTAAAAGCATTGCGTCAGGTGGGAAACCACTCCGCCGAGCCTAGAACCACTCCACTGAGCCTAAAAGCACTGCATTGGGGCTGAAACCACTCTGCCAGGGCTAAAACGACTGCGTCGGGGCTGAAACCACTCCATCAAGCCTAAAACCACTGCATTGGGGCTGAAACTACTGCGTCAGGCCCAAAATAACTCCGTCGGGGCCAAAACCACTCCACCAGTGCTGAAACCACTGCGCCAAGCCTGAAACCAGTGCGTCGGGGCTGAAACCACTCCGGCAGGGCCAAAACCACTCGTCTGACCTTAAAAACGCTCCATCAAGCCTAAAAGCACTGCGTCGGGGCTGAAACTGCTCCGTCAGGCTGAAAAACACTCCGCCGAGCCTAAACCCACTGCATCAGGGCAGAAGCCACTCCGTGGTTGCTGAAACCACTCCGCCGAGCCTAAAACCACTCCATCAAGCCTAAAAGCAGTGCGTCAGGGCTGAAACCACTCCGCCAGGGGCAAAACCACTCTGCCAAGCCTAAAACCAGTTCGCCGGGGCAAAAACCACTCCGTCGGGGCTGAAACCACTCCGCTGAGCCTAAAAGCAGTGCGTCAGGGCTGAAACCACTCCGCCGAGCCTAAAACCACTCCGCTGACATTAAAACCACTGCGCCAAGCCTAAAAGCACTGCGTCGGGGTTGAAACCACTCCACCAAGGCTAAAAGCACTGCGTCAGGCCAAAAAGCACTCCACCAGGGCCAAAACCACTCAATCGGGACTGAAAGCGTTCCACCACGGCTAAAACCACTCCGCCGACATTAAAACCACTGCGCCAAGCCTGAAACCACTGCGTCGGGGCTGAAACCACTCCGCCGAGCCTAAAACCACTGCATCAGGTGGAAAACCACTCCGCCAGGGCCAAAACCACACCGCTGACATTAAAACCATTCCGTCAGGGCTGGAACCACTCCGCCGAGCCTAAAACCTCTCCGTCAGGGCTGAAACCACTTCACCAAGCCTAAAAGCACTGCGTCGGGGATGAAACCACTCCACCAGGGCCAAAACCACTCCGTCGGGGCTGAAACTACTGCGTCAGGCCCAAAACAACTCCGTCGGGGCCAAAACCACGCCGCCAAGCCTGAAACCACTGCGTCGGGGCTGAAACCACTCCGCCAGGGCCAAAACCACTCATCTGACCTTAAAACCACTCCATCAAGCCTAAAAGCACTGCGTCGGGGCAGAAACTGCTCCGTCAGGCTGAAAACCACTCCGCCGAGCCTGAAACCACTGCGTCAGGGCAGAAGCCACTCCGTCGTTGCTGAAACCACTCCGCCGAGCCTAAAACCACTGCACCGGGGCTGAAACCACTGCGTCGGGGCCAAAACCACTCTGCCAAGCCTAAAACCACTCCGCCGGGACGAAAACTACTCTGTCGGGGCTGAAACCACTCCGCCGAGCCTAAAAGCAGTGCGTCAGGGCTGGAACCACTCCGCCAAGCCTAAAACCACTCCGCCGGGGCCAAAACCCCTCCGCTGACATTAAAACCATTCCGTCAGGGCCGGAACCACTCCGCCGAGCCTAAAACCCCTCCGTCGGGGCTGAAACCACTGTGCTGGGGCGGAAACTGCTCCGTCAGGCTGTAAACCACTGCGTCAGGCCGAAAAGCACTCCACCAGGGCCAAAACCACTGCGTCGGGGCTGAAAGCGTTCCACGAGGGCTAAAACCACTCCGTCAACATTAAAACCACTCCATCAAGCCTAAAACCACTCCGTCGGGGCAGAAACCACTCCGTCGGGGCTGAAACCACTGTGCCAGGGCCAAAAGCACTCCGCCGACAGTAAAACCACTCCATCAAGCCTAAAACCATTCCGTCAGGGCTGAAACCACTCTGCCGAGCCTAAAACCACTGCGTCAGGCCTAAAACCACTCCGCCGAGCCTAAAACAACTCTGTCAGGGCCCAAACTACTCCACCAGTGCTGAAACCACTGCGCCAAGCCTGAAACCAGTGCGTCGGGGCTGAAACCACTCCGCCAGGGCCAAAACCACTCGTCTGACCTTAAAACCACTCCATCAAGCCTAAAAGCACTGCGTCGGGGCAGAAACTGCTCCGTCAGGCTGAAAACCACTCCGCCGAGCCTGAAACCACTGCGTCAGGGCAGAAGCCACTCCGTGGTTGCTGAAACCACTCCGCCGAGCCTAAAACCCCTCCGTCGGGGCTGAAACCACTCCGTGGTTGCTGAAACCACTCTGCCAAGCCTAAAACAACTCCGCCGGAGCGAAAACCACTCCGTGGCTGCTGAAACCACTCCGCCGAGCCTAAAAGCAGTGCGTCAGGGCTGAAACCACTCTGCCAAGCCAAAAACCACTGCGTCGGGGCTGAAACCACTCCGCCAGGGCCAAAACCACAGCGTTGAGGCTGAAACCACTCCACCGAGGCGAAAAGCAGTGCGTCAGGGCTGAAACCACTCCACTGAGGCGAAAAGCAGTGCGTCAGGTGGAAAACCACTCCGCCGAGGCCAAAACCCCTCCGCTGACATGAAAACCATTCCGTCAGGGCTGGAACCACTCCGCCGAGCCTAAAACCCCTCCGTCGGGGTTGAAACCACTGTGCTGGGGCAGAAACTGCTCCGTCAGGCTGTAAACCACTGCGTCAGGCTGAGAAGCACTCCACCAGGGCCAAAACGACTGCGTCGGGGCTGAAAGCGTTCCACCAGGGCTAAAACCACTCCGCCGACATTAAAACCACTGCGCCAAGCCTAAAAGCACTGCGTCGGGGCTGAAACCACTCCGCCGAGCCTGAAACCACTGCATCAGGCCTGAAACCACTCCGCCAGGGCCAAAACCACTCCACCAGTGCTGAAACCACTCCGCCGAGCCTGAAACCACTGCGTCAGGCCTGAAACCACTCCGCCAGGGCCAAAACCACTGCGTCAGGCCTAAAACCACTCCGCCGAGCCTAAAACAACTCCGTCGGGGCCAAAACCACTCCACCAGTGCTGAAACCGCTCCGTCGGGGCTGAAACCCCTCCGTGAAGCCGAAAAGCACTGTGTCGGGGCTGAAACCCCTCCGTGAAGCCGAAAAGCACTGTGTCGGGGCTGAAACCCCTCCGTGAAGCCGAAAAGCACTGTGTCGGGGCTGAAACCCCTCCGCCGAGCCGAAAAGCACTGTGTCGGGGCTGAAACCCCTCCGTGAAGCCGAAAAGCACTGTGTCGGGGCTGAAACCCCTCCGTGAAGCCGAAAAGCACTGTGTCGGGGCTGAAACCCCTCCGTGAAGCCGAAAAGCACTGTGTCGGGGCTGAAACCCCTCCGTGAAGCCGAAACCTCTCCATCAAGCCTAAAAGCACTGCGTCGGGGCTGAAACCACTCCGCCAGGGCCAAAACCACTGCGTCAGGCCTGAAACCACTCCGCCAGGGCCAAAACCACTGCGTCAGGCCTAAAACCACTCCGCCGAGCCTAAAACAACTCCGTCGGGGCCAAAACCACTCCACCAGTGCTGAAACCGCTCCGTCGGGGCTGAAACCCCTCCGTGAAGCCGAAAAGCACTCCGTCAGGGTTGAAACCACTCCGCCGAGCCTAAAAGCACTGCATCAGGCCCAAAACCACTCCGTCGGGGCTGAAACCCCTCCGCCAGGCCTAAAACCACTCCACTGAGCCGAAAACAAGTCCGTCGGGGCCAAAACCACTCCACCAGTGCTGAAACCGCTCCGTCGGGGCTGAAACCCCTCCGTGAATCCGAAAAGCACTGTGTCGGGGCTGAAACCCCTCCGTGAAGCCGAAAAGCACTGCGTCGGGGTTGAAACCACTCCATCAAGCCTAAAACCACTCCGCCGGGGCTGAAACTAGTGCGTCAGGGCCCAAACCACTCCAGCAGTGCTGAAACCACTGTGCCAAGCCTGAAACCACTGCGTCGGGGCTGAAACCACTCCGCCGAGCCTGAAACCACTGCGTCAGGCCTGAAACCACTCCGCCAGGGCCAAAACCACTGCGTCGGGGCCTAAAACCACTCCGCCGAGCCTAAAAGCACTGCGTCGGGGCTGAAACCCCTCCGCCGAGCCGAAAAGCACTGTGTCGGGGCTGAAACCCCTGCGTGAAGCCGAAAAGCACTGTGTCGGGGCTGAAACCCCTCCGTGAAGCCGAAAAGCACTGTGTCGGGGCTGAAACCACTCCGCCGAGCCTGAAACCACTGCGCCGAGCCTAAAACCACTCGTCTGACCTTAAAACCACTCCGCCGAGCCTAAAAGCACTGTGTCGGGGCTGAAACCACTCCGCCGAGCCTAAAAGCACTGCATCGGGGCTGAAACCACTCCGCCGAGGCCAAATCCACTGCGTTGGGGCTGAAACCACTCCGCCGAGCCTAAAACCACTCCGTCGGGGCTGAAACTACTGCGTCAGGCCCAAAGCAACTGCGACAGGGCCAAAACCACTCCACCAGTGCTGAAACCACTGCGCCAAGCCTGAAACCAGTGCGTCGGGGCTGAAACCACTCCGGCAGGGCCAAAACCACTCGTCTGACCTTAAAACCACTCCATCAAGCCTAAAAGCAGTGCGTCGGGGCAGAAACTGCTCCGTCAGGCTGAAAACCACTCCACCGAGCCTGAAACCACTCCGCCAAGGCCAAAACTGTTCCGTCGTTGCTGAAACCACTCCGCCAGGGCCAAAACCACTCCGTCGGGGCTGAAACCACTCCGCCAGGGCCAAAACCACTCTGCCAAGCCAAAAACCACTCCGTCGGGGCGAAAACCACTCCGTCGGGGCTGAAACCCCTCCGTGAAGCTGAAAAGCACTCTGTCGGGGTTGAAACCACTCCGCCAAGCCGAAAAGCACTCTGTCGGGGTTGAAACCACTCCGCCAAGCCGAAAAGCACTCTGTCGGGGTTGAAACCACTCCACCAAGCCGAAAACCACTCTGACGGGGTTGAAACCACTCCGCCAAGCCGAAAAGCACTCTGTCGGGGCTGAAACCATTCCGCCAAGCCGAAAACCACTCGTCTGACCTTAAAACCACTCCACCAAGCCGAAAAGCACTCTGTCGGGGTTGAAACCACTCCGAGGCCAAAAGCAGTGCGTCGGGGCTGAAACCACTGTGCCGGGGCGGAAACTGCTCCGTCAGGCTGTAAACCACTGCGTCAGGCCGAAAAGCATTCCACCAGGGCCAAAACCACTGCGTCGGGGCTGAAAGCGTTCCACGAGGGCTAAAACCACTCCGCCGACATTAAAACCACTGCGCCAAGCCTAAAAGCACTGCGTCGGGGCTGAAACCACTCCGCCGAGCCTGAAACCACTGCGTCAGGCCTGAAACCACTCCGCCGAGCCTAAAACAACTCCGTCGGGGCCAAAACCACTCCACCAGTGCTGAAACCGCTCCGTGGGGGCTGAAACCCCTCCGAGAATCCGAAAAGCACTGCATCGGGGCTGAAACCCCTCCATGAAGCCGAAAAGCACTGTGTCGGGGCTGAAACCCCTCCGTGAAGCCGAAAAGCACTCTGTCGGGGCTGAAACCCCTCCGTGAAGCCGAAAAGCACTGCGTCGGGGCTGAAACCCCTCCGCCAGAGCCAAAACCACTCGTCTGACCTTAAAACCACTCCGCCGAGCCGAAAAGCACTGCATCGGGGCTGAAACCCCTCCGCTGAGGCCAAAACGACTGCGTCGGGGCTGAAACCACTCCGCCGAGCCTAAAACCACTACGTCGGGGCTGAAAGCACTCCGCCGAGCCTAAAACCACTCCGTCGGGGCTGAAAGTACTCCGCCGAGTGTAAAACCACTCCGTCGGGGCTGAAAGCACTCCGCCGAGCCTAAAACCACTCCGTCGGGGCTGAAAGCACTCCGCCGAGCCTAAAACCACTCCGTCGGGGCTGGAACCACTCCGCCGAGCCTAAAACCACTCCGTCGGGGCTGAAACCACTCCGCCAGAGCCTAAAAGCACTCCGTCGGGGCTGAAACCACTCTGCCGAGCCGAAAACCACAGCGTCGGGGCTGGAACCACTCCACCGAGCCTAAAACAACTCCGTCGGGGCCAAAAGCACTCCACCAGTGCTGAAACCGCTCCGTCGGGGCTGAAACCCCTCCGTGAAGCCGAAAAGCACTGTGTCGGGGCTGAAACCACTCCACCAGGGCCAAATCCACTCGGTCAGGGCTGAAACCACTCCATCAAACCTAAAAGCACTGCATCAGGCCGAAAACCACTCCGTCGGGGCTGAAACCACCGTGCCAGGGCCAAAACCAGTCTGCCAAGCTTAAAACCACTGCGTCGGGGCGAAAACCACTCCGCCAAGCCTAAAAGCAGTGCGTCAGGGCTGAAACCACTCTGCCAAACCTAAAACCACTGTGCCGACATTAAAACCATTCCGCCAAGCCTAAAACCACTGCGTCGGGGCTGAAACCACTCCGCCGAGCCTGAAACCACTGCGTCAGGCCTGAAATCACTCTGCCGAGCCTGAAAGCACTGCGTCAGGCCTAAAAGCACTCCGCCGAGCCTAAAACAACTCCGTCGGGGCCAAAACCACTCGGCTGACCTTAAAACCACTCCATCAAGCCTAAAAGCACTGCGTTGGGGCTGAAACTGCTCCGTCAGGCTGAAAACCACTCCGCCGCGCCTGAAACCACTGCGTCAGGGCAGAAGCCACTCCGTGGTTGCTGAAACCACTCCGCCGAGCCTAAAACCACTCCGCCAGGGCCAAAACCACTCCGTCGGGGCTGAAACCACTCCGTGGTTGCTGAAACCACTCTGCCGAGCCTAAAACCACTCCGCCAGGGCCAAAACCACTCCGTCGGGGCTGAAACCACTCCGTGGTTGCTGAAACCACTCCGCCGAGCCTAAAACCACTCCGCCAGGGCCAAAACCACTCCGTCGGGGCTGAAACCACTCTGTGGTTGCTGAAACCACTCCGCCAGGGCCAAAACCACTCCGTCGGGGCTGAAACCACACCGCCAGGGCCAAAACCACTGCGTCAGGCCTAAAACCACTCCGCCGAGCCTAAAACAACTCCGTCGGGGCCAAAACCACTCCACCAGTGCTGAAACCGCTCCGTCGGGGCTGAAACCCCTCCGTGAAGCCGAAAAGCACTGCATCGGGCCTGAAACCCCTCCATGAAGCCGAAAAGCACTCTGTCGGGGCTGAAATCCCTCCGTGAAGCCGAAAAGCACTGTGTCGGGGCTGAAACCCCTCCGTGAAGCCGAAAAGCACTGTGTCGGGGCTGAAACCCCTCCGTGAAGCCGAAAAGCACTGCGTCGGGGCTGAAACCCCTCCGCCAGGGCCAAAACCACTCGTCTGACCTTAAAACCACTCCGCCGAGCCTAAAAGCACTGCATCGGGGCTGAAACCCCTCCGCTGAGGCCAAAACGACTGCGTCGGGGCTGAAACCACTCCGCCGACCCTAAAAGCACTGCGTCGGGGCTGAAAGCACTCCGCCGAGCCTAAAACCACTCCGTCGGGGCTGAAAGCACTCCGCCGAGCCTAAAACCACTCCGTCGGGGCTGGAACCACTCCGCCGAGCCTAAAACCCCTCCGTCGGGGCTGAAACCACTCCGCCAGAGCCGAAAACCACAGCGTCGGGGCTGGAACCACTCCGCCGAGCCGAAAACCACAGCGTCGGGGCTGGAACCACTCCACCGAACCTAAAACAACTCCGTCAGGGCCAAAACCACTCCACCAGTGCTGAAACCGCTCCGTCGGGGCTGAAACCCCTCCGTGAAGCCGAAAAGCACTGTGTCGGGGCTGAAACCCCTCCGTGAAGCCGAAAAGCACTGTGTCGGGGCTGAAACCCCTCCGTGAAGCCGAAAAGCACTGTGTCGGGGCTGAAACCCCTCCGTGAAGCCGAAAAGCACTGTGTCGGGGCTGAAACCCCTCCGTGAAGCCGAAAAGCACTGTGTCGGGGCTGAAACCCCTCCGTGAAGCTGAAAAGCACTGTGTCGGGGCTGAAACCCCTCCGTGAAGCCGAAAAGCACTGTGTCGGGGCTGAAACCCCTCCGTGAAGCCGAAAAGCACTGTGTCGGGGCTGAAACCCCTCCGTGAAGCCGAAAAGCACTGTGTCGGGGCTGAAACCCCTCCGTGAAGCCGAAAAGCACTGTGTCGGGGCTGAAACCCCTCCGTGAAGCCGAAAAGCACTGTGTCGGGGCTGAAACCCCTCCGTGAAGCGGAAAAGCACTGTGTCGGGGCTGAAACCACTCCGTGAAGCGGAAAAGCACTGTGTCGGGGCTGAAACCCCTCCGTGAAGCCGAAAAGCACTGTGTCGGGGCTGAAACCCCTCCGTGAAGCCGAAAAGCACTGTGTCGGGGCTGAAACCCCTCCGTGAAGCCGAAAAGCACTGTGTCGGGGCTGAAACCCCTCGGTGAAGCCGAAAAGCACTGTGTCGGGGCTGAAACCACTCCGCCAGGGCCAAATCCACTCGGTCAGGCCTGAAACCACTCCATCAAACCTAAAAGCTCTGCATCAGGCCGAAAACCACTCCGTCGGGGCTGAAACCACCGTGCCAGGGCCAAAACCAGTCTGCCAAGCCTAAAACCACTGCGTCGGGGCGAAAACCACTCCGCCGGGTCTGAAACCACTCCGCCAAGCCTAAAACCACTCCGCCGGGGCTGAAACCACTCCGCCGAGCCTGAAACTACTGCGTCAGGCCTGAAATCACTCTGCCGAGCCTGAAAGCACTGCGTCAGGGCTGAAACCACTCCGCCGAGCCTAAAACAACTCCGTCGGGGCCAAAACCACTCGGCTGACCTTAAAACCACTCCATCAAGCCTAAAAGCACTGCGTCGGGGCAGAAACTGCTCCGTCAGGCTGAAAACCACTCCGCCGCGCCTGAAACCACTGTGTCATTGCAGAAGCCACTCCGTGGTTGCTGAAACCACTCCGCCGAGCCTAAAACCTCTCCGCCAGGGCCAAAACCACTCCGTCGGGGCTGAAACCACTCCGTGGTTGCTGAAACCACTGCGTCAGGCCTAAAACCACTCCGCCGAGCCTAAAACCACTCCGTCGGGGCTGAAACCACACCGCCAGGGCCAAAACCACTGCGTCAGGCCTAAAACCACTCCGCCGAGCCTAAAACAACTCCGTCGGGGCCAAAACCACTCCACCAGTGCTGAAACCGCTCCGTCGGGGCTGAAACCCCTCCGTGAAGCCGAAAAGCACTGCGTCGGGGCTGAAACCCCTCCGTGAAGCCGAAAAGCACTGTGTCGGGGCTGAAACCCCTCCGTGAAGCCGAAAAGCACTGTGTCGGGGCTGAAACCCCTCCGTGAAGCTGAAAAGCACTGTGTCGGGGCTGAAACCCCTCCGTGAAGCCGAAAAGCACTGTGTCGGGGCTGAAACCCCTCCGTGAAGCCGAAAAGCACTGTGTCGGGGCTGAAACCCCTCCGTGAAGCCGAAAAGCACTGTGTCGGGGCTGAAACCCCTCCGTGAAGCCGAAAAGCACTGTGTCGGGGCTGAAACCCCTCCGTGAAGCCGAAAAGCACTGTGTCGGGGCTGAAACCACTCCGCCGAGCCTAAAAGCACTGCATCGGGGCTGAAACCACTCCGCCGAGCCTAAAAGCACTGCGTCGGGGCTGAAACCACTCCGCCGAGCCGAAAAGCACTGTGTCGGGGCTGAAATCACTCTGCCGAGCCTGAAACCACTGCGTCAGGCCTAAAAGCACTCCGCCGAGCCTAAAACAACTCCGTCGGGGCCAAAAGCACTCCACCAGTGCTGAAACCGCTCCGTCGGGGCTGAAACCCCTCCGTGAAGCCGAAAAGCACTGTGTCGGGGCTGAAACCCCTCCGTGAAGCCGAAAAGCACTGCGTCGGGGCTGAAACCCCTCCGTGAAGCCGAAAAGCACTGCGTCGGGGCTGAAACCCCTCCGTGAAGCCGAAAAGCACTGTGTCGGGGCTGAAACCCCTCCGTGAAGCCGAAAAGCACTGTGTCGGGGCTGAAACCCCTCCGTGAAGCCGAAAAGCACTGTGTCGGGGCTGAAACCCCTCCGTGAAGCCGAAAAGCACTGTGTCGGGGCTGAAACCACTCATACAAGCCGAAAAGCACTGTGTCGGGGCTGAAACCACTCCGCCAGGGCCAAATCCACTCGGTCAGGGCTGAAACCACTCCATCAAACCTAAAAGCTCTGCATCAGGCCGAAAACCACTCCGTCGGGGCTGAAACCACCGTGCCAGGGCCAAAACCAGTCTGCCAAGCCTAAAACCACTGCGTCGGGGCGAAAACCACTCCGCCGGGGCTGAAACCACTCCGCCAAGCCTAAAACCACTCCGCCGGGGCTGAAACCACTCCGCCGAGCCTGAAACTACTGCGTCAGGCCTGAAATCACTCTGCCGAGCCTGAAAGCACTGCGTCAGGCCTAAAAGCACTCCGCCGAGCCTAAAACAACTCCGTCGGGGCCAAAACCACTCGGCTGACCTTAAAACCACTCCATCAAGCCTAAAAGCACTGCGTCGGGGCAGAAACTGCTCCGTCAGGCTGAAAACCACTCCGCCGCGCCTGAAACCACTGTGTCATTGCAGAAGCCACTCCGTGGTTGCTGAAACCACTCCGCCGAGCCTAAAACCTCTCCGCCAGGGCCAAAACCACTCCGTCGGGGCTGAAACCACTCCGTGGTTGCTGAAACCACTCCGCCGAGCCTAAAACCACTCCGCCAGGGCCAAAACCACTCCGTCGGGGCTGAAACCACACCGCCAGGGCCAAAACCACTGCGTCAGGCCTAAAACCACTCCGCCGAGCCTAAAACAACTCCGTCGGGGCCAAAACCACTCCACCAGTGCTGAAACCGCTCCGTCGGGGCTGAAACCCCTCGGTGAAGCCGAAAAGCACTGTGTCGGGGCTGAAACCCCTCCGTGAAGCCGAAAAGCACTGCGTCGGGGCTGAAACCCCTCCGTGAAGCCGAAAAGCACTGCGTCGGGGCTGAAACCCCTCCGTGAAGCCGAAAAGCACTGTGTCGGGGCTGAAACCCCTCCGTGAAGCCGAAAAGCACTGTGTCGGGGCTGAAACCCCTCCGTGAAGCCGAAAAGCACTGTGTCGGGGCTGAAACCACTCCGCCGAGCCTAAAAGCACTGCATCGGGGCTGAAACCACTCCGCCGAGCCTAAAAGCACTGCGTCGGGGCTGAAACCACTCCGCCGAGCCGAAAAGCACTGTGTCGGGGCTGAAATCACTCTGCCGAGCCTGAAACCACTGCGTCAGGCCTAAAAGCACTCCGCCGAGCCTAAAACAACTCCGTCGGGGCCAAAACCACTCCACCAGTGCTGAAACCGCTCCGTCGGGGCTGAAACCCCTCCGTGAAGCCGAAAAGCACTGTGTCGGGGCTGAAACCCCTCCGTGAAGCCGAAAAGCACTGTGTCGGGGCTGAAACCCCTCCGTGAAGCCGAAAAGCACAGTGTCGGGGCTGAAACCCTTCCGTGAAGCCGAAAAGCACTGTGTCGGGGCTGAAACCCCTCCGTGAAGCCGAAAAGCACTGTGTCGGGGCTGAAACCCCTCCGTGAAGCCGAAAAGCACTGTGTCGGGGCTGGAACCCCTCCGTGAAGCCGAAAAGCACTGTGTCGGGGCTGGAACCCCTCCGTGAAGCCGAAAAGCACTGCGTCGGGGCTGAAACCCCTCCGTGAAGCCGAAAAGCACTGCGTCGGGGCTGAAACTAGTGCGTCAGGGCCCAAACCACTCCAACAGTGCTGAAACCACTGTGCCAAGCCTGAAACCACTGCGTCAGGGCTGAAACCCCTCCGTGAAGCCGAAAAGCACTGCGTCGGGGCTGAAACCCCTCCGTGAAGCCTAAAAGCACTGCGTCGGGGCTGAAACCACTCCGACGAGCCTAAAAGCACTGCGTCGGGGCTGAAACCCCTCCGTGAAGCCTAAAAGCACTGCGTCGGGGCTGAAACCACTCCGCCGAGCCTAAAACCACTCCGTCGGGGCTGAAAGCACTCCGCCGACCCTAAAAGCACTGCGTCGGGGCTGAAACCACTCCGCCGAGCCTAAAAGCACTGCGTCGGGGCTGAAACCACTCCGCCGACCCTAAATGCAGTGCGTCGGGGCTGAAACCACTCCGCCGAGCCTAAAAGCAGTGCGTCGGGGCTGAAACCACTCCGCCGAGCCTAAAAGCAGTGCGTCGGGGCTGAAACCACTCCGCCAGGGCCAAAACCACTGCGTCAGGCCTAAAACCACTCCGCCGAGCCTAAAAGCACTGTGTCGGGGCTGAAACCCCTCCGTGAAGCCGAAAAGCACTGTGTCGGGGTTGAAACCCCTGCGTGAAGCCGAAAAGCACTGTGTCGGGGCTGAAACCCCTCCGCCGAGCCTAAAAGCACTGCATCGGGGCTGAAACCACTCCGCCAGGGCCAAAACCACTGCGTCGGGGCTGGAACCACTCCGCCGAGGCCAAAACCACTGCGTCGGGGCTGGAACCACTCCGCCGAGGCCAAAACCACTGCGTCGGGGCTGGAACCACTCCGCCGAGCCTAAAACCACTCCGTCGGGGCTGAAACTAGTGCGTCAGGCCCAAAACAACTCCGTCAGGGCCTAAACCACTCCACCAGTGCTGAAAGCACTCCGCCAAGCCTGAAACCAGTGCGTCGGGGCTGAAACCACTCCGCCAGGGCCAAAACCACTCGGCTGACCTTAAAACCACTCCATCAAGCCTAAAAGCACTGCATCGGGGCTGAAACCACTCCGCCAGGGGCAAAACCACTCCGTCGGGGCGAAAACCACTGCGTCGGGGCTGAAACCACTCCACCGAGCCTAAAAGCAGTGCGTCAGGGCTGAAACCACTCCGCCGAGCCTAAAAGCATTGCGTCAGGTGGGAAACCACTCCGCCGAGCCTAGAACCACTCCACTGAGCCTAAAAGCACTGCATTGGGGCTGAAACCACTCTGCCAGGGCTAAAACGACTGCGTCGGGGCTGAAACCACTCCATCAAGCCTAAAACCACTGCATTGGGGCTGAAACTACTGCGTCAGGCCCAAAATAACTCCGTCGGGGCCAAAACCACTCCACCAGTGCTGAAACCACTGCGCCAAGCCTGAAACCAGTGCGTCGGGGCTGAAACCACTCCGCCAGGGCCAAAACCACTCGTCTGACCTTAAAAACGCTCCATCAAGCCTAAAAGCACTGCGTCGGGGCTGAAACTGCTCCGTCAGGCTGAAAAACACTCCGCCGAGCCTAAACCCACTGCATCAGGGCAGAAGCCACTCCGTGGTTGCTGAAACCACTCCGCCGAGCCTAAAACCACTCCATCAAGCCTAAAAGCAGTGCGTCAGGGCTGAAACCACTCCGCCAGGGGCAAAACCACTCTGCCAAGCCTAAAACCAGTTCGCCGGGGCAAAAACCACTCCGTCGGGGCTGAAACCACTCCGCTGAGCCTAAAAGCAGTGCGTCAGGGCTGAAACCACTCCGCCGAGCCTAAAACCACTCCGCTGACATTAAAACCACTGCGCCAAGCCTAAAAGCACTGCGTCGGGGTTGAAACCACTCCACCAAGGCTAAAAGCACTGCGTCAGGCCAAAAAGCACTCCACCAGGGCCAAAACGACTGCGTCGGGGCTGAAAGCGTTCCACCAGGGCTAAAACCACTCCGCCGACATTAAAACCACTGCGCCAAGCCTGAAACCACTGCGTCGGGGCTGAAACCACTCCGCCGAGCCTAAAACCACTGCATCAGGTGGAAAACCACTCCGCCAGGGCCAAAACCACACCGCTGACATTAAAACCATTCCGTCAGGGCTGGAACCACTCCGCCGAGCCTAAAACCTCTCCGTCAGGGCTGAAACCACTCCACCAAGCCTAAAAGCACTGCGTCGGGGATGAAACCACTCCACCAGGGCCAAAACCACTCCGTCGGGGCTGAAACTACTGCGTCAGGCCCAAAACAACTCCGTCGGGGCCAAAACCACGCCGCCAAGCCTGAAACCACTGCGTCGGGGCTGAAACCACTCCGCCAGGGCCAAAACCACTCATCTGACCTTAAAACCACTCCATCAAGCCTAAAAGCACTGCGTCGGGGCAGAAACTGCTCCGTCAGGCTGAAAACCACTCCGCCGAGCCTGAAACCACTGCGTCAGGGCAGAAGCCACTCCGTCGTTGCTGAAACCACTCCGCCGAGCCTAAAACCACTGCACCGGGGCTGAAACCACTGCGTCGGGGCCAAAACCACTCTGCCAAGCCTAAAACCACTCCGCCGGGACGAAAACTACTCTGTCGGGGCTGAAACCACTCCGCCGAGCCTAAAAGCAGTGCGTCAGGGCTGGAACCACTCCGCCAAGCCTAAAACCACTCCGCCGGGGCCAAAACCCCTCCGCTGACATTAAAACCATTCCGTCAGGGCCGGAACCACTCCGCCGAGCCTAAAACCCCTCCGTCGGGGCTGAAACCACTGTGCTGGGGCGGAAACTGCTCCGTCAGGCTGTAAACCACTGCGTCAGGCCGAAAAGCACTCCACCAGGGCCAAAACCACTGCGTCGGGGCTGAAAGCGTTCCACGAGGGCTAAAACCACTCCGTCAACATTAAAACCACTCCATCAAGCCTAAAACCACTCCGTCGGGGCAGAAACCACTCCGTCGGGGCTGAAACCACTGTGCCAGGGCCAAAAGCACTCCGCCGACAGTAAAACCACTCCATCAAGCCTAAAACCATTCCGTCAGGGCTGAAACCACTCTGCCGAGCCTAAAACCACTGCGTCAGGCCTAAAACCACTCCGCCGAGCCTAAAAGCACTGTGTCGGGGCTGAAACCCCTCCGTGAAGCCGAAAAGCACTGTGTCGGGGTTGAAACCCCTGCGTGAAGCCGAAAAGCACTGTGTCGGGGCTGAAACCCCTCCGCCGAGCCTAAAAGCACTGCATCGGGGCTGAAACCACTCCGCCAGGGCCAAAACCACTGCGTCGGGGCTGGAACCACTCCGCCGAGGCCAAAACCACTGCGTCGGGGCTAGAACCACTCCGCCGAGGCCAAAACCACTGCGTCGGGGCTGGAACCACTCCGCCGAGCCTAAAACCACTCCGTCGGGGCTGAAACTAGTGCGTCAGGCCCAAAACAACTCCGTCGGGGCCTAAACCACTCCACCAGTGCTGAAAGCACTCCGCCAAGCCTGAAACCAGTGCGTCGGGGCTGAAACCACTCCGCCAGGGCCAAAACCACTCGGCTGACCTTAAAACCACTCCATCAAGCCTAAAAGCACTGCATCGGGGCTGAAACCACTCCGCCAGGGGCAAAACCACTCCGTCGGGGCGAAAACCACTGCGTCGGGGCTGAAACCACTCCACCGAGCCTAAAAGCAGTGCGTCAGGGCTGAAACCACTCCGCCGAGCCTAAAAGCATTGCGTCAGGTGGGAAACCACTCCGCCGAGCCTAGAACCACTCCACTGAGCCTAAAAGCACTGCATTGGGGCTGAAACCACTCTGCCAGGGCTAAAACGACTGCGTCGGGGCTGAAACCACTCCATCAAGCCTAAAACCACTGCATTGGGGCTGAAACTACTGCGTCAGGCCCAAAATAACTCCGTCGGGGCCAAAACCACTCCACCAGTGCTGAAACCACTGCGCCAAGCCTGAAACCAGTGCGTCGGGGCTGAAACCACTCCGCCAGGGCCAAAACCACTCGTCTGACCTTAAAAACGCTCCATCAAGCCTAAAAGCACTGCGTCGGGGCTGAAACTGCTCCGTCAGGCTGAAAAACACTCCGCCGAGCCTAAACCCACTGCATCAGGGCAGAAGCCACTCCGTGGTTGCTGAAACCACTCCGCCGAGCCTAAAACCACTCCATCAAGCCTAAAAGCAGTGCGTCAGGGCTGAAGCCACTCCGCCAGGGGCAAAACCACTCTGCCAAGCCTAAAACCAGTTCGCCGGGGCAAAAACCACTCCGTCGGGGCTGAAACCACTCCGCTGAGCCTAAAAGCAGTGCGTCAGGGCTGAAACCACTCCGCCGAGCCTAAAACCACTCCGCTGACATTAAAACCACTGCGCCAAGCCTAAAAGCACTGCGTCGGGGTTGAAACCACTCCACCAAGGCTAAAAGCACTGCGTCAGGCCAAAAAGCACTCCACCAGTGCCAAAACCACTCAATCGGGACTGAAAGCGTTCCACCACGGCTAAAACCACTCCGCCGACATTAAAACCACTGCGCCAAGCCTGAAACCACTGCGTCGGGGCTGAAACCACTCCGCCGAGCCTAAAACCACTGCATCAGGTGGAAAACCACTCCGCCAGGGCCAAAACCACACCGCTGACATGAAAACCATTCCGTCAGGGCTGGAACCACTCCGCCGAGCCTAAAACCTCTCCGTCAGGGCTGAAACCACTCCACCAAGCCTAAAAGCACTGCGTCGGGGATGAAACCACTCCACCAGGGCCAAAACCACTCCGTCGGGGCTGAAACTACTGCGTCAGGCCCAAAACAACTCCGTCGGGGCCAAAACCACGCCGCCAAGCCTGAAACCACTGCGTCGGGGCTGAAACCACTCCGCCAGGGCCAAAACCACTCATCTGACCTTAAAACCACTCCATCAAGCCTAAAAGCACTGCGTCGGGGCAGAAACTGCTCCGTCAGGCTGAAAACCACTCCGCCGAGCCTGAAACCACTGCGTCAGGGCAGAAGCCACTCCGTGGTTGCTGAAACCACTCCGCCGAGCCTAAAACCCCTCCGTCGGGGCTGAAACCACTCCGTGGTTGCTGAAACCACTCTGCCAAGCCTAAAACAACTCCGCCGGAGCGAAAACCACTCCGCCAGGGCCAAAACCACAGCGTTGAGGCTGAAACCACTCCGCCGAGGCGAAAAGCAGTGCGTCAGGGCTGAAACCACTCCACTGAGGCGAAAAGCAGTGCGTCAGGTGGAAAACCACTCCGCCGAGGCCAAAACCCCTCCGCTGACATGAAAACCATTCCGTCAGGGCTGGAACCACTCCACCGAGCCTAAAACCCCTCCGTCGGGGCTGAAACCACTGTGCTGGGGCAGAAACTGCTCCGTCAGGCTGTAAACCACTGCGTCAGGCTGAGAAGCACTCCACCAGGGCCAAAACGACTGCGTCGGGGCTGAAAGCGTTCCACCAGGGCTAAAACCACTCCGCCGACATTAAAACCACTGCGCCAAGCCTAAAAGCACTGCGTCGGGGCTGAAACCACTCCGCCGAGCCTGAAACCACTGCATCAGGCCTGAAACCACTCCGCCAGGGCCAAAACCACTCCACCAGTGCTGAAACCACTCCGCCGAGCCTGAAACCACTGCGTCAGGCCTGAAACCACTCCGCCAGGGCCAAAACCACTGCGTCAGGCCTAAAACCACTCCGCCGAGCCTAAAACAACTCCGTCGGGGCCAAAACCACTCCACCAGTGCTGAAACCGCTCCGTCGGGGCTGAAACCCCTCCGTGAAGCCTAAAAGCACTGTGTCGGGGCTGAAACCCCTCCGTGAAGCCGAAAAGCACTGTGTCGGGGCTGAAACCCCTCCGTGAAGCCGAAAAGCACTGTGTCGGGGCTGAAACCCCTCGGTGAAGCCGAAAAGCACTGTGTCGGGGCTGAAAGCCCTCGGTGAAGCCGAAAAGCACTGTGTCGGGGCTGAAACCCCTCCGTGAAGCCGAAAAGCACTGTGTCGGGGCTGAAACCCCTCCGTGAAGCCGAAAAGCACTGTGTCGGGGCTGAAACCCCTCCGTGAAGCCGAAAAGCACTGTGTCGGGGCTGAAACCCCTCCGTGAAGCCGAAACCTCTCCATCAAGCCTAAAAGCACTGCGTCGGGGCTGAAACCACTCCGCCAGGGCCAAAACCACTGCGTCAGGCCTGAAACCACTCCGCCAGGGCCAAAACCACTGCGTCAGGCCTAAAACCACTCCGCCGAGCCTAAAACAACTCCGTCGGGGCCAAAACCACTCCACCAGTGCTGAAACCGCTCCGTCGGGGCTGAAACCCCTCCGTGAAGCCGAAAAGCACTCCGTCAGGGTTGAAACCACTCCGCCGAGCCTAAAAGCACTGCATCAGGCCCAAAACCGCTCCGTCGGGGCTGAAACCCCTCCGTGAAGCCGAAAAGCACTGTGTCGGGGCTGAAACCCCTCCGTGAAGCCGAAAAGCACTGCGTCGGGGTTGAAACCACTCCATCAAGCCTAAAACCACTCCGCCGGGGCTGAAACTAGTGCGTCAGGGCCCAAACCACTCCAGCAGTGCTGAAACCACTGTGCCAAGCCTGAAACCACTGCGTCGGGGCTGAAACCACTCCGCCGAGCCTGAAACCACTGCGTCAGGCCTGAAACCACTCCGCCAGGGCCAAAACCACTGCGTCGGGGCCTAAAACCACTCCGCCGAGCCTAAAAGCACTGCGTCGGGGCTGAAACCCCTCCGCCGAGCCGAAAAGCACTGTGTCGGGGCTGAAACCCCTGCGTGAAGCCGAAAAGCACTGTGTCGGGGCTGAAACCCCTCCGTGAAGCCGAAAAGCACTGTGTCGGGGCTGAAACCCCTCCGTGAAGCCGAAAAGCACTGTGTCGGGGCTGAAACCCCTCCGTGAAGCCGAAAAGCACTGTGTCGGGGCTGAAACCCCTCCGTGAAGCCGAAACCTCTCCATCAAGCCGAAAAGCACTGTGTCGGGGCTGAAACCACTCCGCCAGGGCCAAAACCACTGCGTCAGGCCTGAAACCACTCCGCCAGGGCCAAAACCACTGCGTCAGGCCTAAAACCACTCCGCCGAGCCTAAAACAACTCCGTCGGGGCCAAAACCACTCCACCAGTGCTGAAACCGCTCCGTCGGGGCTGAAACCCCTCTGTGAAGCCGAAAAGCACTCCGTCAGGGTTGAAACCACTCCGCCGAGCCTAAAAGCACTGCATCAGGCCCAAAACCACTCCGTCGGGGCTGAAACCCCTCCGCCAGGCCTAAAACCACTCCACTGAGCCGAAAACAACTCCGTCGGGGCCAAAACCACTCCACCAGTGCTGAAACCGCTCCGTCGGGGCTGAAACCCCTCCGTGAATCCGAAAAGCACTGTGTCGGGGCTGAAACCCCTCCGTGAAGCCGAAAAGCACTGCGTCGGGGTTGAAACCACTCCATCAAGCCTAAAACCACTCCGCCGGGGCTGAAACTAGTGCGTCAGGGCCCAAACCACTCCAGCAGTGCTGAAACCACTGTGCCAAGCCTGAAACCACTGCGTCGGGGCTGAAACCACTCCGCCGAGCCTGAAACCACTGCGTCAGGCCTGAAACCACTCCGCCAGGGCCAAAACCACTGCGTCGGGGCCTAAAACCACTCCGCCGAGCCTAAAAGCACTGCGTCGGGGCTGAAACCCCTCCGCCGAGCCGAAAAGCACTGTGTCGGGGCTGAAACCCCTGCGTGAAGCCGAAAAGCACTGTGTCGGGGCTGAAACCCCTCCGTGAAGCCGAAAAGCACTGTGTCGGGGCTGAAACCACTCCGCCGAGCCTGAAACCACTGCGCCGAGCCTAAAACCACTCGTCTGACCTTAAAACCACTCCGCCGAGCCTAAAAGCACTGTGTCGGGGCTGAAACCACTCCGCCGAGCCTAAAAGCACTGCATCGGGGCTGAAACCACTCCGCCGAGGCCAAATCCACTGCGTCGGGGCTGAAACCACTCCGCCGAGCCTAAAACCACTCCGTCGGGGCTGAAACTACTGCGTCAGGCCCAAAGCAACTGCGACAGGGCCAAAACCACTCCACCAGTGCTGAAACCACTGCGCCAAGCCTGAAACCAGTGCGTCGGGGCTGAAACCACTCCGGCAGGGCCAAAACCACTCGTCTGACCTTAAAACCACTCCATCAAGCCTAAAAGCAGTGCGTCGGGGCAGAAACTGCTCCGTCAGGCTGAAAACCACTCCACCGAGCCTGAAACCACTCCGCCAGGGCCAAAACCACTCCGTCGGGGCTGAAACCACTCCGCCAGGGCCAAAACCACTCTGCCAAGCCAAAAACCACTCCGTCGGGGCGAAAACCACTCCGCCGGGGCTGAAACCACTCCGCGGAGCCTAAAAGCAGTGCGTCAGGGCTGAAAACCCTCTGCCAAGCCTAAAACCACTCCGCCGGGGCGAAAACCACTCCGTCGGGGCTGAAACCCCTCCGTGAAGCTGAAAAGCACTCTGTCGGGGTTGAAACCACTCCGCCAAGCCGAAAAGCACTCTGTCGGTGTTGAAACCACTCCACCAAGCCGAAAACCACTCTGACGGGGTTGAAACCACTCCGCCAAGCCGAAAAGCACTCTGTCGGGGCTGAAACCATTCCGCCAAGCCGAAAACCACTCGTCTGACCTTAAAACCACTCCGCCAAGCCGAAAAGCACTGCATCGGGGCTGAAACCACTCCGAGGCCAAAAGCAGTGCGTCGGGGCTGAAACCACTGTGCCGGGGCGGAAACTGCTCCGTCAGGCTGTAAACCACTGCGTCAGGCCGAAAAGCATTCCACCAGGGCCAAAACCACTGCGTCGGGGCTGAAAGCGTTTCACCAGGGCTAAAACCACTCCGCCGACATTAAAACCACTGCGCCAAGCCTAAAAGCACTGCGTCGGGGCTGAA
This sequence comes from Struthio camelus, assembly GCF_040807025.1. NCBI lineage: Eukaryota > Metazoa > Chordata > Aves > Struthioniformes > Struthionidae > Struthio > Struthio camelus. Next base: position 8,908,819 of record NC_090946.1, on the reverse strand, counting down.
ACCACTCCGCCGAGCCTGAAACCACTGCGTCAGGCCTGAAACCACTCCGCCGAGCCTAAAACAACTCCGTCGGGGCCAAAAGCACTCCACCAGTGCTGAAACCGCTCCGTGGGGGCTGAAACCCCTCCGAGAATCCGAAAAGCACTGCATCGGGGCTGAAACCCCTCCATGAAGCCGAAAAGCACTGTGTCGGGGCTGAAACCCCTCCGTGAAGCCGAAAAGCACTGTGTCGGGGCTGAAACCCCTCCGTGAAGCCGAAAAGCACTGTGTCGGGGCTGAAACCCCTCCGCTGAGGCCAAAACGACTGCGTCAGGGCTGAAACCACTCCGCCGAGCCTAAAACCACTCCGTCGGGGCTGAAAGCACTCCGCCGAGCCTAAAACCACTCCTTCGGGGCTGAAAGTACTCCGCCGAGTGTAAAACCACTCCGTCGGGGCTGAAAGCACTCCGCCGAGCCTAAAACCACTCCGTCGGGGCTGAAAGCACTCCGCCGAGCCTAAAACCACTCCGTCGGGGCTGGAACCACTCCGCCGAGCCTAAAAGCACTCCGTCGGGGCTGAAACCACTCCGCCAGAGCCTAAAAGCACTCCGTCGGGGCTGAAACCACTCTGCCGAGCCGAAAACCACAGCGTCGGGGCTGGAACCACTCCACCGAGCCTAAAACAACTCCGTCGGGGCCAAAAGCACTCCACCAGTGCTGAAACCGCTCCGTCGGGGCTGAAACCCCTCCGTGAAGCCGAAAAGCACTGTGTCGGGGCTGAAACCACTCCACCAGGGCCAAATCCACTCGGTCAGGGCTGAAACCACTCCATCAAACCTAAAAGCACTGCATCAGGCCGAAAACCACTCCGTCGGGGCTGAAACCACCGTGCCAGGGCCAAAACCAGTCTGCCAAGCCTAAAACCACTGCGTCGGGGCGAAAACCACTCCGCCAAGCCTAAAAGCAGTGCGTCAGGGCTGAAACCACTCTGCCAAGCCTAAAACCACTGTGCCGACATTAAAACCATTCCGCCAAGCCTAAAACCACTGCGTCGGGGCTGAAACCACTCCGCCGAGCCTGAAACCACTGCGTCAGGCCTGAAATCACTCTGCCGAGCCTGAAAGCACTGCGTCAGGCCTAAAAGCACTCCGCCGAGCCTAAAACAACTCCGTCGGGGCCAAAACCACTCGGCTGACCTTAAAACCACTCCATCAAGCCTAAAAGCACTGCGTCGGGGCAGAAACTGCTCCGTCAGGCTGAAAACCACTCCGCCGCACCTGAAACCACTGCGTCAGGGCAGAAGCCACTCCGTGGTTGCTGAAACCACTCCGCCGAGCCTAAAACCACTCCGCCAGGGCCAAAACCACTCCGTCGGGGCTGAAACCACTCCGTGGTTGCTGAAACCACTCTGCCGAGCCTAAAACCACTCCGCCAGGGCCAAAACCACTCCGTCGGGGCTGAAACCACTCCGTGGTTGCTGAAACCACTCTGCCGAGCCTAAAACCACTCCGCCAGGGCCAAAACCACTCCGTCAGGGCTGAAACCACACCGCCAGGGCCAAAACCACTGCGTCAGGCCTAAAACCACTCCGCCGAGCCTAAAACAACTCCGTCGGGGCCAAAAGCACTCCACCAGTGCTGAAACCGCTCCGTCGGGGCTGAAACCCCTCCGTGAAGCCGAAAAGCACTGTGTCGGGGCTGAAACCCCTCCGTGAAGCCGAAAAGCACTCTGTCGGGGCTGAAACCCCTCCGTGAAGCCGAAAAGCACTGTGTCGGGGCTGAAACCCCTCCGTGAAGCCGAAAAGCACTGTGTCGGGGCTGAAACCCCTCCGCCAGGGCCAAAACCACTCGTCTGACCTTAAAACCACTCCGCCGAGCCGAAAAGCACTGCATCGGGGCTGAAACCCCTCCGCTGAGGCCAAAACGACTGCGTCGGGGCTGAAACCACTCCGCCGACCCTAAAAGCACTGCGTCGGGGCTGAAAGCACTCCGCCGAGCCTAAAACCACTCCGTCGGGGCTGAAAGCACTCCGCCGAGCCTAAAACCACTCCGTCGGGGCTGAAAGCACTCCGCCGAGCCTAAAACCACTCCGTCGGGGCTGGAACCACTCCGCCGAGCCTAAAACCCCTCCGTCGGGGCTGAAAGTACTCCGCCGACCCTAAAAGCACTGCGTCGGGGCTGAAACCACTCCGCCGAGCCTAAAACCACTCCGTCGGGGCTGAAACCACTCCGCCGACCCTAAAAGCAGTGCGTCGGGGCTGAAACCACTCCGCCGAGCCTAAAAGCACTGCATCAGGCCCAAAACCACTCCGTCGGGGCTGAAACCACTGCGTCAGGCCTAAAACCACTCCACCGAGCCGAGAACAACTCCATCGGGGCCAAAACCACTCCACCAGTGCTGAAACCGCTCCGTCGGGGCTGAAACCCCTCCGTGAAGCCGAAAAGCACTGTGTCGGGGCTGAAACCCCTCCGCGAAGCCGAAAAGCACTGCGTCGGGGTTGAAACCACTCCATCAAGCCTAAAACCACTCCGCCGGGGCTGAAACTAGTGCGTCAGGGCCCAAACCACTCCAGCAGTGCTGAAACCACTGTGCCAAGCCTGAAACCACTGCGTCGGGGCTGAAACCACTCCGCCGAGCCTGAAACCACTCCGCCAGGCCTGAAACCACTCCGCCAGGCCTGAAACCACTCCGCCAGGCCTGAAACCACTCCGCCGAGCCTGAAACCACTGCGTCAGGCCTGAAACCACTCCGCCAGGGCCAAAACCACTGCGTCAGGCCTAAAACCACTCTGCCGAGCCTAAAACAACTCCGTCGGGGCCAAAACCATTCCACCGAGGCGAAAACAACTCAGCCGGGGCTGAAACCCCTCCGCCGAGCCGAAAAGCACTGTGTCGGGGCTGAAACCCCTGCGTGAAGCCGAAAAGCACTGTGTCGGGGCTGAAACCCCTCCGTGAAGCCGAAAAGCACTGTGTCGGGGCTGAAACCACTCCGCCGAGCCTGAAACCACTGCGCCGAGCCTAAAACCACTCGTCTGACCTTAAAACCACTCCGCCGAGCCTAAAAGCACTGTGTCGGGGCTGAAACCACTCCGCCGAGCCTAAAAGCACTGCATCGGGGCTGAAACCACTCCGCCGAGGCCAAATCCACTGCGTCGGGGCTGAAACCACTCCGCCGAGCCTAAAACCACTCCGTCGGGGCTGAAACTACTGCGTCAGGCCCAAAGCAACTGCGACAGGGCCAAAACCACTCCACCAGTGCTGAAACCACTGCGCCAAGCCTGAAACCAGTGCGTCGGGGCTGAAACCACTCCGGCAGGGCCAAAACCACTCGTCTGACCTTAAAACCACTCCATCAAGCCTAAAAGCACTGCGTCGGGGCAGAAACTGCTCCGTCAGGCTGAAAACCACTCCACCGAGCCTGAAACCACTCCGCCAAGGCCAAAACTGTTCCGTCGTTGCTGAAACCACTCCGCCAGGGCCAAAACCACTCCGTCGGGGCTGAAACCACTCCGCCAGGGCCAAAACCACTCTGCCAAGCCAAAAACCACTCCGTCGGGGCGAAAACCACTCCGCCGGGGCTGAAACCACTCCGCGGAGCCTAAAAGCAGTGCGTCAGGGCTGAAAACCCTCTGCCAAGCCTAAAACCACTCCGCCGGGGCGAAAACCACTCCGTCGGGGCTGAAACCCCTCCGTGAAGCTGAAAAGCACTCTGTCGGGGTTGAAACCACTCCGCCAAGCCGAAAAGCACTCTGTCGGTGTTGAAACCACTCCACCAAGCCGAAAACCACTCTGACGGGGTTGAAACCACTCCGCCAAGCCGAAAAGCACTCTGTCGGGGCTGAAACCATTCCGCCAAGCCGAAAACCACTCGTCTGACCTTAAAACCACTCCGCCAAGCCGAAAAGCACTGCATCGGGGCTGAAACCACTCCGAGGCCAAAAGCAGTGCGTCGGGGCTGAAACCACTGTGCCGGGGCGGAAACTGCTCCGTCAGGCTGTAAACCACTGCGTCAGGCCGAAAAGCATTCCACCAGGGCCAAAACCACTGCGTCGGGGCTGAAAGCGTTTCACCAGGGCTAAAACCACTCCGCCGACATTAAAACCACTGCGCCAAGCCTAAAAGCACTGCGTCGGGGCTGAAACCACTCCGCCGAGCCTGAAACCACTGCGTCAGGCCTGAAACCACTCCGCCGAGCCTAAAACAACTCCGTCGGGGCCAAAAGCACTCCACCAGTGCTGAAACCGCTCCGTCGGGGCTGAAACCCCTCCGAGAATCCGAAAAGCACTGCATCGGGGCTGAAACCCCTCCATGAAGCCGAAAAGCACTGTGTCGGGGCTGAAACCCCTCCGTGAAGCCGAAAAGCACTCTGTCGGGGCTGAAACCCCTCCGTGAAGCCGAAAAGCACTGTGTCGGGGCTGAAACCCCTCCGCTGAGGCCAAAACGACTGCGTCGGGGCTGAAACCACTCCGCCGAGCCTAAAACCACTCCGTCGGGGCTGAAAGCACTCCGCCGAGCCTAAAACCACTCCTTCGGGGCTGAAAGTACTCCGCCGAGTGTAAAACCACTCCGTCGGGGCTGAAAGCACTCCGCCGAGCCTAAAACCACTCCGTCGGGGCTGAAAGCACTCCGCCGAGCCTAAAACCACTCCGTCGGGGCTGGAACCACTCCGCCGAGCCTAAAACCACTCCGTCGGGGCTGAAACCACTCCGCCAGAGCCTAAAAGCACTCCGTCGGGGCTGAAACCACTCTGCCGAGCCGAAAACCACAGCGTCGGGGCTGGAACCACTCCACCGAGCCTAAAACAACTCCGTCGGGGCCAAAAGCACTCCACCAGTGCTGAAACCGCTCCGTCGGGGCTGAAACCCCTCCGTGAAGCCGAAAAGCACTGTGTCGGGGCTGAAACCACTCCACCAGGGCCAAATCCACTCGGTCAGGGCTGAAACCACTCCATCAAACCTAAAAGCACTGCATCAGGCCGAAAACCACTCCGTCGGGGCTGAAACCACCGTGCCAGGGCCAAAACCAGTCTGCCAAGCCTAAAACCACTGCGTCGGGGCGAAAACCACTCCGCCAAGCCTAAAAGCAGTGCGTCAGGGCTGAAACCACTCTGCCAAGCCTAAAACCACTGTGCCGACATTAAAACCATTCCGCCAAGCCTAAAACCACTGCGTCGGGGCTGAAACCACTCCGCCGAGCCTGAAACCACTGCGTCAGGCCTGAAATCACTCTGCCGAGCCTGAAAGCACTGCGTCAGGCCTAAAAGCACTCCGCCGAGCCTAAAACAACTCCGTCGGGGCCAAAACCACTCGGCTGACCTTAAAACCACTCCATCAAGCCTAAAAGCACTGCGTCGGGGCAGAAACTGCTCCGTCAGGCTGAAAACCACTCCGCCGCACCTGAAACCACTGCGTCAGGGCAGAAGCCACTCCGTGGTTGCTGAAACCACTCCGCCGAGCCTAAAACCACTCCGCCAGGGCCAAAACCACTCCGTCGGGGCTGAAACCACTCCGTGGTTGCTGAAACCACTCTGCCGAGCCTAAAACCACTCCGCCAGGGCCAAAACCACTCCGTCGGGGCTGAAACCACTCCGTGGTTGCTGAAACCACTCTGCCGAGCCTAAAACCACTCCGCCAGGGCCAAAACCACTCCGTCAGGGCTGAAACCACACCGCCAGGGCCAAAACCACTGCGTCAGGCCTAAAACCACTCCGCCGAGCCTAAAACAACTCCGTCGGGGCCAAAAGCACTCCACCAGTGCTGAAACCGCTCCGTCGGGGCTGAAACCCCTCCGTGAAGCCGAAAAGCACTGTGTCGGGGCTGAAACCCCTCCGTGAAGCCGAAAAGCACTCTGTCGGGGCTGAAACCCCTCCGTGAAGCCGAAAAGCACTGTGTCGGGGCTGAAACCCCTCCGTGAAGCCGAAAAGCACTGTGTCGGGGCTGAAACCCCTCCGCCAGGGCCAAAACCACTCGTCTGACCTTAAAACCACTCCGCCGAGCCGAAAAGCACTGCATCGGGGCTGAAACCCCTCCGCTGAGGCCAAAACGACTGCGTCGGGGCTGAAACCACTCCGCCGACCCTAAAAGCACTGCGTCGGGGCTGAAAGCACTCCGCCGAGCCTAAAACCACTCCGTCGGGGCTGAAAGCACTCCGCCGAGCCTAAAACCACTCCGTCGGGGCTGAAAGCACTCCGCCGAGCCTAAAACCACTCCGTCGGGGCTGGAACCACTCCGCCGAGCCTAAAACCCCTCCGTCGGGGCTGAAAGTACTCCGCCGACCCTAAAAGCACTGCGTCGGGGCTGAAACCACTCCGCCGAGCCTAAAACCACTCCGTCGGGGCTGAAACCACTCCGCCGACCCTAAAAGCAGTGCGTCGGGGCTGAAACCACTCCGCCGAGCCTAAAAGCACTGCATCAGGCCCAAAACCACTCCGTCGGGGCTGAAACCACTGCGTCAGGCCTAAAACCACTCCACCGAGCCGAGAACAACTCCATCGGGGCCAAAACCACTCCACCAGTGCTGAAACCGCTCCGTCGGGGCTGAAACCCCTCCGTGAAGCCGAAAAGCACTGTGTCGGGGCTGAAACCCCTCCGCGAAGCCGAAAAGCACTGCGTCGGGGTTGAAACCACTCCATCAAGCCTAAAACCACTCCGCCGGGGCTGAAACTAGTGCGTCAGGGCCCAAACCACTCCAGCAGTGCTGAAACCACTGTGCCAAGCCTGAAACCACTGCGTCGGGGCTGAAACCACTCCGCCGAGCCTGAAACCACTCCGCCAGGCCTGAAACCACTCCGCCAGGCCTGAAACCACTCCGCCAGGCCTGAAACCACTCCGCCGAGCCTGAAACCACTGCGTCAGGCCTGAAACCACTCCGCCAGGGCCAAAACCACTGCGTCAGGCCTAAAACCACTCTGCCGAGCCTAAAACAACTCCGTCGGGGCCAAAACCATTCCACCGAGGCGAAAACAACTCAGCCGGGGCTGAAACCCCTCGGTGAAGCCGAAAAGCACTGTGTCGGGGCTGAAACCCCTCCGTGAAGCCGAAAAGCACTGTGTCGGGGCTGAAACCCCTCCGTGAAGCCGAAAAGCACTGTGTCGGGGCTGAAACCACTCCGCCGAGCCTGAAACCACTGCGCCGAGCCTAAAACCACTCGTCTGACCTTAAAACCACTCCGCCGAGCCTAAAAGCACTGTGTCGGGGCTGAAACCACTCCGCCGAGCCTAAAAGCACTGCATCGGGGCTGAAACCACTCCGCCGAGGCCAAATCCACTGCGTCGGGGCTGAAACCACTCCGCCGAGCCTAAAACCACTCCGTCGGGGCTGAAACTACTGCGTCAGGCCCAAAGCAACTGCGACAGGGCCAAAACCACTCCACCAGTGCTGAAACCACTGCGCCAAGCCTGAAACCAGTGCGTCGGGGCTGAAACCACTCCGGCAGGGCCAAAACCACTCGTCTGACCTTAAAACCACTCCATCAAGCCTAAAAGCACTGCGTCGGGGCAGAAACTGCTCCGTCAGGCTGAAAACCACTCCACCGAGCCTGAAACCACTCCGCCAGGGCCAAAACCACTCCGTCGGGGCTGAAACCACTCCGCCAGGGCCAAAACCACTCTGCCAAGCCAAAAACCACTCCGTCGGGGCGAAAACCACTCCGCCGGGGCTGAAACCACTCCGCGGAGCCTAAAAGCAGTGCGTCAGGGCTGAAAACCCTCTGCCAAGCCTAAAACCACTCCGCCGGGGCGAAAACCACTCCGTCGGGGCTGAAACCCCTCCGTGAAGCTGAAAAGCACTCTGTCGGGGCTGAAACCACTCCGCCAAGCCGAAAAGCACTCTGTCGGTGTTGAAACCACTCCACCAAGCCGAAAACCACTCTGACGGGGCTGAAACCATTCCGCCAAGCCGAAAACCACTCTGTCGGGGTTGAAACCACTCCGCCAAGCCGAAAAGCACTCTGTCGGGGCTGAAACCATTCCGCCAAGCCGAAAACCACTCGTCTGACCTTAAAACCACTCCGCCAAGCCGAAAAGCACTGCATCGGGGCTGAAACCACTCCGAGGCCAAAAGCAGTGCGTCGGGGCTGAAACCACTGTGCCGGGGCGGAAACTGCTCCGTCAGGCTGTAAACCACTGCGTCAGGCCGAAAAGCATTCCACCAGGGCCAAAACCACTGCGTCGGGGCTGAAAGCGTTTCACCAGGGCTAAAATCACTCCGCCGACATTAAAACCACTGCGCAAAGCCTAAAAGCACTGCATCGGGGCTGAAACCACTCCGCCGAGCCTGAAACCACTGCGTCAGGCCTGAAACCACTCCGCCGAGCCTAAAACAACTCCGTCAGGGCCAAAAGCACTCCACCAGTGCTGAAACCGCTCCGTCGGGGCTGAAACCCCTCCGTGAAGCCGAAAAGCACTGTGTCGGGGCTGAAACCCCTCCGCGAAGCCGAAAAGCACTGTGTCGGGGCTGAAACCACTCCGCCAAGCCGAAAAGCACTGTGTCGGGGCTGAAACCACTCCGCCAAGCCGAAAAGCACTCTGTCGGGGCTGAAACCACTCCGTGAAGCCGAAAAGCACTGTGTCGGGGTTGAAACCACTCCGCCAAGCTGAAAAGCACTGCGTCGGGGTTGAAACCACTGCGCCGAGCCTAAAACCACTCGTCTGACCTTAAAACCACTCCGCCGAGCCTGAAACCACTACGTCAGGCCTGAAACCACTCCGCCAGGGCCAAAACCACTGCGTCAGGCCTGAAACCACTCCGCCGAGCCTGAAACCACTGCGTCAGGCCTAAAACCACTCCGCCGAGCCTAAAACAACTCCATCGGGGCCAAAACCACTCCACCAGTGCTGAAACCGCTCCGTCGGGGCTGAAACCCCTCCGTGAAGCCGAAAAGCACTGCATCGGGCCTGAAACCCCTCCATGAAGCCGAAAAGCACTGTGTCGGGGCTGAAACCCCTCCGTGAAGCCGAAAAGCACTGTGTCGGGGCTGAAACCCCTCCGTGAAGCCGAAAAGCACTCTGTCGGGGCTGAAACCCCTCCGTGAAGCCGAAAAGCACTGCGTCGGGGCTGAAACCCCTCCGCCAGGGCCAAAACCACTCGTCTGACCTTAAAACCACTCCGCCGAGCCTAAAAGCACTGCATCGGGGCTGAAACCCCTCCGCTGAGGCCAAAACGACTGCGTCGGGGCTGAAACCACTCCGCCGACCCTAAAAGCACTGCGTCGTTGCTGAAACCACTCCGCCGAGCCTAAAACCACTCCGTCGGGGCTGAAAGCACTCCGCCGAGCCTAAAACCACTCCGTCGGGGCTGGAACCACTCCGCCGAGCCTAAAACCACTCCGTCGGGGCTGGAACCACTCCGCCGAGCCTAAAACCCCTCCGTCGGGGCTGAAACCACTCCGCCGAGCCTAAAACCCCTCCGTCGGGGCTGAAACCACTCCGCCAGAGCCGAAAACCACAGCGTCGGGGCTGGAACCACTCCACCGAGCCGAAAACCACAGCGTTGGGGCTGGAACCACTCCACCGAGCCTAAAACAACTCCGTCAGGGCCAAAACCACTCCACCAGTGCTGAAACCGCTCCGTCGGGGCTGAAACCCCTCCGTGAAGCCGAAAAGCACTGTGTCGGGGCTGAAACCCCTCCGTGAAGCCGAAAAGCACTGTGTCGGGGCTGAAACCCCTCCGTGAAGCCGAAAAGCACTGTGTCGGGGCTGAAACCCCTCCGTGAAGCCGAAAAGCACTGTGTCGGGGCTGAAACCCCTCCGTGAAGCCGAAAAGCACTGTGTCGGGGCTGAAACCCCTCCGTGAAGCCGAAAAGCACTGTGTCGGGGCTGAAACCCCTCCGTGAAGCCGAAAAGCACTGTGTCGGGGCTGAAACCCCTCCGTGAAGCCGAAAAGCACTGTGTCGGGGCTGAAACCACTCCGCCAGGGCCAAATCCACTCGGTCAGGGCTGAAACCACTCCGCCAGGGCCAAATCCACTCGGTCAGGGCTGAAACCACTCCATCAAACCTAAAAGCTCTGCATCAGGCCGAAAACCACTCCGTCGGGGCTGAAACCACCGTGCCAGGGCCAAAACCAGTCTGCCAAGCCTAAAACCACTGCGTCGGGGCGAAAACCACTCCGCCGGGGCTGAAACCACTCCGCCAAGCCTAAAACCACTCCGCCGGGGCTGAAACCACTCCGCCGAGCCTGAAACTACTGCGTCAGGCCTGAAACCACTCCGCCGCGCCTGAAACCACTGTGTCATTGCAGAAGCCACTCCGTGGTTGCTGAAACCACTCCGCCGAGCCTAAAACCTCTCCGCCAGGGCCAAAACCACTCCGTCGGGGCTGAAACCACTCCGTGGTTGCTGAAACCACTCCGCCGAGCCTAAAACCACTCCGCCAGGGCCAAAACCACTCCGTCGGGGCTGAAACCACACCGCCAGGGCCAAAACCACTGCGTCAGGCCTAAAACCACTCCGCCGAGCCTAAAACAACTCCGTCGGGGCCAAAACCACTCCACCAGTGCTGAAACCGCTCCGTCGGGGCTGAAACCCCTCCGTGAAGCCGAAAAGCACTGCGTCGGGGCTGAAACCCCTCCGTGAAGCCGAAAAGCACTGTGTCGGGGCTGAAACCCCTCCGTGAAGCCGAAAAGCACTGTGTCGGGGCTGAAACCCCTCCGTGAAGCCGAAAAGCACTGTGTCGGGGCTGAAACCACTCCGCCGAGCCTAAAAGCACTGCATCGGGGCTGAAACCACTCCGCCGAGCCTAAAAGCACTGCGTCGGGGCTGAAACCACTCCGCCGAGCCGAAAAGCACTGTGTCGGGGCTGAAATCACTCTGCCGAGCCTGAAACCACTGCGTCAGGCCTAAAAGCACTCCGCCGAGCCTAAAACAACTCCGTCGGGGCCAAAACCACTCCACCAGTGCTGAAACCGCTCCGTCGGGGCTGAAACCCGTCCGTGAAGCCGAAAAGCACTGTGTCGGGGCTGAAACCCGTCCGTGAAGCCGAAAAGCACTGTGTCGGGGCTGAAACCCCTCCGTGAAGCCGAAAAGCACTGTGTCGGGGCTGAAACCCCTCCGTGAAGCCGAAAAGCACTGTGTCGGGGCTGAAACCCTTCCGTGAAGCCGAAAAGCACTGTGTCGGGGCTGAAACCCCTCCGTGAAGCCGAAAAGCACTGTGTCGGGGCTGAAACCCCTCCGTGAAGCCGAAAAGCACTGTGTCGGGGCTGAAACCCCTCCGTGAAGCCGAAAAGCACTGTGTCGGGGCTGGAACCCCTCGGTGAAGCCGAAAAGCACTGTGTCGGGGCTGGAACCCCTCCGTGAAGCCGAAAAGCACTGCGTCGGGGCTGAAACCCCTCCATGAAGCCGAAAAGCACTGCGTCGGGGCTGAAACCCCTCTGTGAAGCCAAAAAGCACTGCGTCGGGGCTGAAACCCCTCTGTGAAGCCGAAAAGCACAGCGTCGGGGCTGAAACTAGTGCGTCAGGGCCCAAACCACTCCAACAGTGCTGAAACCACTGTGCCAAGCCTGAAACCACTGCGTCAGGGCTGAAACCACTCCGCCGAGCCTAAAAGCACTGCGTCGGGGCTGAAACCCCTCCGTGAAGCCTAAAAGCACTGCGTCGGGGCTGAAACCACTCCGCCGAGCCTAAAAGCACTGCGTCGGGGCTGAAACCCCTCCGTGAAGCCTAAAAGCACTGCGTCGGGGCTGAAACCACTCCGACGAGCCTAAAAGCACTGTGTCGGGGCTGAAACCACACCGCCGAGCCTAAAACCACTCCGTCGGGGCTGAAAGCACTCCGCCGACCCTAAAAGCACTGCGTCGGGGCTGAAACCACTCCGCCGAGCCTAAAAGCACTGCGTCGGGGCTGAAACCACTCCGCCGACCCTAAATGCAGTGCGTCGGGGCTGAAACCACTCCGCCGAGCCTAAAAGCAGTGCGTCGGGGCTGAAACCACTCCGCCGAGCCTAAAAGCAGTGCGTCGGGGCTGAAACCACTCCGCCAGGGCCAAAACCACTGCGTCAGGCCTAAAACCACTCCGCCGAGCCTAAAAGCACTGTGTCGGGGCTGAAACCCCTCCGTGAAGCCGAAAAGCACTGTGTCGGGGCTGAAACCCCTCGGTGAAGCCGAAAAGCACTGTGTCGGGGCTGAAACCCCTCGGTGAAGCCGAAAAGCACTGTGTCGGGGCTGAAACCCCTCCGTGAAGCCGAAAAGCACTGTGTCGGGGCTGGAACCCCTCCGTGAAGCCGAAAAGCACTGTGTCGGGGCTGAAACCCCTCCGTGAAGCCGAAAAGCACTGTGTCGGGGTTGAAACCCCTCCGTGAAGCCGAAAAGCACTGTGTCGGGGCTGAAACCCCTCCGCCGAGCCTAAAAGCACTGCATCGGGGCTGGAACCACTCCGCCAGGGCCAAAACCACTGCGTCGGGGCTGGAACCACTCCGCCGAGGCCAAAACCACTGCGTCGGGGCTAGAACCACTCCGCCGAGGCCAAAACCACTGCGTCGGGGCTGGAACCACTCCGCCGAGCCTAAAACCACTCCGTCGGGGCTGAAACTAGTGCGTCAGGCCCAAAACAACTCCGTCAGGGCCTAAACCACTCCACCAGTGCTGAAAGCACTCCGCCAAGCCTGAAACCAGTGCGTCGGGGCTGAAACCACTCCGCCAGGGCCAAAACCACTCGGCTGACCTTAAAACCACTCCATCAAGCCTAAAAGCACTGCATCGGGGCTGAAACCACTCCGCCAGGGGCAAAACCACTCCGTCGGGGCGAAAACCACTGCGTCGGGGCTGAAACCACTCCACCGAGCCTAAAAGCAGTGCGTCAGGGCTGAAACCACTCCGCCGAGCCTAAAAGCATTGCGTCAGGTGGGAAACCACTCCGCCGAGCCTAGAACCACTCCACTGAGCCTAAAAGCACTGCATTGGGGCTGAAACCACTCTGCCAGGGCTAAAACGACTGCGTCGGGGCTGAAACCACTCCATCAAGCCTAAAACCACTGCATTGGGGCTGAAACTACTGCGTCAGGCCCAAAATAACTCCGTCGGGGCCAAAACCACTCCACCAGTGCTGAAACCACTGCGCCAAGCCTGAAACCAGTGCGTCGGGGCTGAAACCACTCCGCCAGGGCCAAAACCACTCGTCTGACCTTAAAAACGCTCCATCAAGCCTAAAAGCACTGCGTCGGGGCTGAAACTGCTCCGTCAGGCTGAAAAACACTCCGCCGAGCCTAAACCCACTGCATCAGGGCAGAAGCCACTCCGTGGTTGCTGAAACCACTCCGCCGAGCCTAAAACCACTCCATCAAGCCTAAAAGCAGTGCGTCAGGGCTGAAACCACTCCGCCAGGGGCAAAACCACTCTGCCAAGCCTAAAACCAGTTCGCCGGGGCAAAAACCACTCCGTCGGGGCTGAAACCACTCCGCTGAGCCTAAAAGCAGTGCGTCAGGGCTGAAACCACTCCGCCGAGCCTAAAACCACTCCGCTGACATTAAAACCACTGCGCCAAGCCTAAAAGCACTGCGTCGGGGTTGAAACCACTCCACCAAGGCTAAAAGCACTGCGTCAGGCCAAAAAGCACTCCACCAGTGCCAAAACCACTCAATCGGGACTGAAAGCGTTCCACCACGGCTAAAACCACTCCGCCGACATTAAAACCACTGCGCCAAGCCTGAAACCACTGCGTCGGGGCTGAAACCACTCCGCCGAGCCTAAAACCACTGCATCAGGTGGAAAACCACTCCGCCAGGGCCAAAACCACACCGCTGACATTAAAACCATTCCGTCAGGGCTGGAACCACTCCGCCGAGCCTAAAACCTCTCCGTCGGGGCTGAAACCACTCCACCAAGCCTAAAAGCACTGCGTCGGGGATGAAACCACTCCACCAGGGCCAAAACCACTCCGTCGGGGCTGAAACTACTGCGTCAGGCCCAAAACAACTCCGTCGGGGCCAAAACCACGCCGCCAAGCCTGAAACCACTGCGTCGGGGCTGAAACCACTCCGGCAGGGCCAAAACCACTCATCTGACCTTAAAACCACTCCATCAAGCCTAAAAGCACTGCGTCGGGGCAGAAACTGCTCCGTCAGGCTGAAAACCACTCCGCCGAGCCTGAAACCACTGCGTCAGGGCAGAAGCCACTCCGTCGTTGCTGAAACCACTCCGCCGAGCCTAAAACCACTGCACCGGGGCTGAAACCACTGCGTCGGGGCCAAAACCACTCTGCCAAGCCTAAAACCACTCCGCCGGGACGAAAACTACTCTGTCGGGGCTGAAACCACTCCGCCGAGCCTAAAAGCAGTGCGTCAGGGCTGGAACCACTCCGCCAAGCCTAAAACCACTCCGCCGGGGCCAAAACCCCTCCGCTGACATTAAAACCATTCCGTCAGGGCCGGAACCACTCCGCCGAGCCTAAAACCCCTCCGTCGGGGCTGAAACCACTGTGCCGGGGCGGAAACTGCTCCGTCAGGCTGTAAACCACTGCGTCAGGCCGAAAAGCACTCCACCAGGGCCAAAACCACTGCGTCGGGGCTGAAAGCGTTCCACGAGGGCTAAAACCACTCCGTCAACATTAAAACCACTCCATCAAGCCTAAAACCACTCCGTCGGGGCAGAAACCACTCCGTCGGGGCTGAAACCACTGTGCCAGGGCCAAAAGCACTCCGCCGACAGTAAAACCACTCCATCAAGCCTAAAACCATTCCGTCAGGGCTGAAACCACTCTGCCGAGCCTAAAACCACTGCGTCAGGCCTAAAACCACTCCGCCGAGCCTAAAACAACTCTGTCAGGGCCCAAACTACTCCACCAGTGCTGAAACCACTGCGCCAAGCCTGAAACCACTGCGTCGGGGCTGAAACCACTCCGCCAGGGCCAAAACCACTCGTCTGACCTTAAAACCACTCCATCAAGCCTAAAAGCACTGCGTCGGGGCAGAAACTGCTCCGTCAGGCTGAAAACCACTCCGCCGAGCCTGAAACCACTGCGTCAGGGCAGAAGCCACTCCGTGGTTGCTGAAACCACTCCGCCGAGCCTAAAACCCCTCCGTCGGGGCTGAAACCACTCCGTGGTTGCTGAAACCACTCTGCCAAGCCTAAAACAACTCCGCCGGAGCGAAAACCACTCCGTGGCTGCTGAAACCACTCCGCCGAGCCTAAAAGCAGTGCGTCAGGGCTGAAACCACTCTGCCAAGCCAAAAACCACTGCGTCGGGGCTGAAACCACTCCGCCAGGGCCAAAACCACAGCGTTGAGGCTGAAACCACTCCACCGAGGCGAAAAGCAGTGCGTCAGGGCTGAAACCACTCCACTGAGGCGAAAAGCAGTGCGTCAGGTGGAAAACCACTCCGCCGAGGCCAAAACCCCTCCGCTGACATGAAAACCATTCCGTCAGGGCTGGAACCACTCCGCCGAGCCTAAAACCCCTCCGTCGGGGTTGAAACCACTGTGCTGGGGCAGAAACTGCTCCGTCAGGCTGTAAACCACTGCGTCAGGCTGAGAAGCACTCCACCAGGGCCAAAACCACTGCGTCGGGGCTGAAAGCGTTCCACGAGGGCTAAAACCACTCCGCCGACATTAAAACCACTGCGCCAAGCCTAAAAGCACTGCGTCGGGGCTGAAACCACTCCGCCGAGCCTGAAACCACTGCATCAGGCCTGAAACCACTCCGCCAGGGCCAAAACCACTCCACCAGTGCTGAAACCACTCCGCCGAGCCTGAAACCACTGCGTCAGGCCTGAAACCACTCCGCCAGGGCCAAAACCACTGCGTCAGGCCTAAAACCACTCCGCCGAGCCTAAAACAACTCCGTCGGGGCCAAAACCACTCCACCAGTGCTGAAAGCGCTCCGTCGGGGCTGAAACCCCTCCGTGAAGCCGAAAAGCACTGTGTCGGGGCTGAAAGCCCTCCGTGAAGCCGAAAAGCACTGTGTCGGGGCTGAAACCCCTCCGTGAAGCCGAAAAGCACTGTGTCGGGGCTGAAACCCCTCCGTGAAGCCGAAACCTCTCCATCAAGCCTAAAAGCAGTGCGTCGGGGCTGAAACCACTCCGCCAGGGGCAAAACCATTCTCCCAAGCCTAAAACCACTCTACCGGGGCGAAAACCACTGCATCGGGGCGGAAACCACTCCGCCGAGCCTAAAAGCAGTGCGTCAGGCCTGAAACCACTCGGCCAAGCCTAAAACCACTGCGTCAGGTGGGAAACCACTCCGCCGAGCCTAAAAGCAGTGCATCAGGGCTGAAACCACTCTGCCAAGCCTAAAACCACTCCACCGAGGCGAAAACCACTCCGTCGGGGCTGAAACCACTCCGCCGAGCCTAAAAGCAGTGCGTCAGGCCTAAAACCACTCCGCCGAGCGTAAAACCACTCCGCTGACATTAAAACCACAGCGCCAAGCCTAAAAGCACTGCGTCGGGGCTGAAACCACTCCGCCAGGGCCAAAACCACTGCGTCGGGGCTGAAACTACTCCACCAGTGCCAAAACCACTCAATTGGGGCTGAAAGCGTTCCACCAGGGCTAAAACCACTCCGCCGACATTAAAACCACTACGCCAAGCCTGAAACCCCTCCGTCGGGGCTGAAACCACTCCGCCGAGCCTAAAAGCAGTGCGTCAGGGCTGAAACCACTCCGCCGAGCCTAAAACCACTGCATCAGGTGGAAAACCACTCCGCCAGGGCGAAAACCCCACCGCTGACATTAAAACCATTCCGCCAGGGCCCAAACCACTCCGCCAAGCCTGAAACCACTGCGTCGGGGCTGAAACCACTCCGTCAGGGCCGGAACCACTTGGCTGACCTTAAAACCACTCCATCAAGCCTAAAAGCACTGCGTCGGGGCAGAAACTGCTCCGTCAGGCTGAAAACCACTCCGCCGAGCCTGAAACCACTCCGTGGTTGCTGAAACCACTCCGCCAAGCCTAAAACCACTCCACCAGGGCCAAAACCACTCCGTCGGGGCTGAAACCATTCCGCCAAGCCGAAAAGCACTGTGTCGGGGTTGAAACCACTCCGCCAAGCCGAAAAGCACTCTGTCGGGGTTGAAACCACTCCGCCGAGGCCAAAACCACTCGTCTGACCTTAAAACCACTCCGCCGAGCCTAAAAGCACTGCATCGGGGCTGAAACCACTCCGCCGAGCCTAAAACCACTGCATCAGGTGGAAAACCACTCCGCCAGGGCCAAAACCACACCGCTGACATTAAAACCATTCCGTCAGGGCTGGAACCACTCCGCCGAGCCTAAAACCCCTCCGTCGGGGCTGAAACCACTCCGCCGAACCTAAAAGCAGTGCGTCAGGGCTGAAACCACTCCGCCGAGCCTAAAACCACTGCGTCAGGTGGAAAACCACTCCGCCAGGGCCAAAACCCCTCCGCTGACATGAAAACCATTCCGTCAGGGCTGGAACCACTCCGCCGAGCCTAAAACCGCTGCGTTGGGGCTGAAACCACTGTGCTGGGGCGGAAACTGCTCCGTCAGGCTGTAAACCACTGCGTCAGGCCGAAAAGCACTCCGCCAGGGCCAAAACCACTCCGTCGGGGCTGAAACCACTCGGCCAGGGCCAAAACCACTGCGTCGGGGCTGAAAGCGTTCCACCAGGGCTAAAACCACTCCACAAGTGCTGAAACCGCTCGGTCGGGGCTGAAACCCCTCCGTGAAGCCGAAAAGCACTGTGTCGGGGCTGAAACCCCTCTGTGAAGCCGAAAAGCACTGTGTCGGGGCTGAAACCCCTCTGTGAAGCCGAAAAGCACTGTGTCGGGGCTGAAACCCCTCCGTGAAGCGGAAAAGCACTGTGTCGGGGCTGAAACCCCTCCGCGAAGCCGAAAAGCACTGTGTCGGGGCTGAAACCCCTCCGTGAAGCGGAAAAGCACTGTGTCGGGGCTGAAACCCCTCCGTGAAGCGGAAAAGCACTGTGTCGGGGCTGAAACCCCTCCGTGAAGCCGAAAAGCACTGTGTCGGGGCTGAAACCCCTCCGTGAAGCCGAAAAGCACTGTGTCGGGGCTGAAACCCCTCCGTGAAGCCGAAAAGCACTGTGTCGGGGCTGAAACCCCTCCGTGAAGCCGAAAAGCACTGCGTCGGGGCTGAAACCCCTCCGCCAGAGCCAAAACCACTCGTCTGACCTTAAAACCACTCCGCCGAGCCGAAAAGCACTGCATCGGGGCTGAAACCCCTCCGCTGAGGCCAAAACGACTGCGTCGGGGCTGAAACCACTCCGCCGAGCCTAAAACCACTCCGTCGGGGCTGAAAGCACTCCGCCGAGCCTAAAACCACTCTGTCGGGGCTGAAAGCACTCCGCCGAGCCTAAAACAACTCCGTCGGGGCCAAAACCATTCCACCGAGGCGAAAACAACTCAGCCGGGGCTGAAACCCCTCCGTGAAGCCGAAAAGCACTGTGTCGGGGCTGAAACCCCTGCGTGAAGCCGAAAAGCACTGTGTCGGGGCTGAAACCCCTCCGTGAAGCCGAAAAGCACTGTGTCGGGGCTGAAACCCCTCCGTGAAGCCGAAAAGCACTGTGTCGGGGCTGAAACCCCTCCGTGAAGCCGAAAAGCACTGTGTCGGGGCTGAAACCCCTCCGTGAAGCCGAAAAGCACTGTGTCGGGGTTGAAACCATTCCACCAATCCGAAAAGCACTGTGTCGGGGTTGAAACCACTCCGACAGGGCCAAAACCCCTCCGTCGGGGTTGAAACCACTCCGCCAGGCCAAAACCGCTTGGCTGACCTTAAAACCACTCCATCAAGCCTAAAACCATTCCGTCAGGACTGAAACCACTCCGCCGAGCCTAAAAGCACTGCATCGGGGCTGAAATCACTCTGCCGAGCCTGAAACCACTGCGTCAGGCCTAAAACCACTCCACCGAGCCTAAAACAACTCCGCCGACATTAAAACCACTCCACCAGTGCTAAAACCGCTCTGTCGGGGCTGAAACCACTCCGCGAAGCCGAAAAGCACTCCGTCGGAGCCGAAACCCCTCCGCCAAGCCGAAAAGCACTCTGTCGGGGTTGAAACCACTCTGCCGAGGCCAAAACCACTGCGTCGGGGTTGAAACCACTCCGCCAGGTCCAAAACCACTCGTCTGACCTTAAAACCACTCCATCAAGCCTAAAACCATTCCATCAGGACTGAAACCACTCTGCCGAGCCTAAAACCACTCCGTCGGAGCTGAAACCACACTGGCAGGGCCAAAACCACTGCGTCAGGCCGAAAACCACTCCGCCGAGCCTAAAACAACTCCGTCGGGGCCAAAACCACTCCACCAGTGCTGAAACCGCTCCGTCGGGGCTGAAACCCCTCCGTGAAGCCGAAAAGCACTGCATCGGGGCTGAAACCCCTCCATGAAGCCGAAAAGCACTCTGTCGGGGCTGAAACCCCTCCGTGAAGCCGAAAAGCACTGTGTCGGGGCTGAAACCACAGTGCCAGGGCCAAATCCACTCGGTCAGGGCTGAAAGCCCTCCGTGAAGCCGAAAAGCACTGTGTCGGGGCTGAAACCCCTCCGTGAAGCCGAAAAGCACTGTGTCGGGGCTGAAACCCCTGCGTGAAGCCGAAAAGCACAGTGTCGGGGCTGAAACCCCTCCGTGAAGCCAAAAAGCACTGTGTCGGGGTTGAATCCACTCCGCCGAGCCTAAAAGCACTGTGTCGGGGCTGAAACCACTCCGCCAGGGCCAAAACCACTCCTCTGACCTTAAAACCACTCCGCCGAGCCTAAAAGCACTCTGTCGGGGCTGAAACCACTCCGCCAGGGCCAAAACCACTGCGTGAGGCCTAAAACCACTCCGCCGAGCCTAAAACCACTCCGTCAGGGCTGAAACCACTGTTCTGGGGCGGAAACTGCTCCGTCAGGCTGTAAACCACTGCGTCAGGCCGAAAAGCACTCCAGCAGGGCCAAAACCACTGCGTCGGGGCTGAAAGCGTTGCACCAGGGCTAAAACCACTCCGTCGACATTAAAACCACTGCGCCAAGCCTGAAAGCACTGCGTCGGGGCTGAAACCACTCCGCCGAGCCTGAAACCACTGCGTCAGGCCTGAAACCACTCCGCCAGGGCCAAAACCACTGCGTCAGGCCTAAAACCACTCCGCCGAGCCTAAAACAACTCCGTCGGGGCTGAAACCCCTCCACCAGTGCTGAAACCGCTCTGTCGGGGCTGAAACCCCTCCGTGAAGCCGAAAAGCACTGTGTCGGGGCTGAAACCCCTGCGTGAAGCCGAAAAGCACTGTGTCGGGGCTGAAACCCCTCCGTGAAGCCGAAAAGCACTGTGTCGGGGCTGAAACCCCTCCGTGAAGCCGAAAAGCACTGTGTCGGGGCTGAAACCCCTCCGTGAAGCCGAAAAGCACTGTGTCGGGGCTGAAACCCCTCCGTGAAGCCGAAAAGCACTGTGTCGGGGCTGAAACCCCTCTGTGAAGCCGAAAAGCACTGTGTCGGGGCTGAAACCCCTCCGTGAAGCCGAAAAGCACTGTGTCGGGGCTGAAAGCCCTCCGTGAAGCCGAAAAGCACTGTGTCGGGGCTGAAACCATTCCGCCAAGCCGAAAAGCACTGTGTCGGGGCTGAAACCACTCCGCCGAGCCTAAAAGCACTGTGTCGGGGTTGAAACCACTCTGCCAAGCCTAAAACCACTGCGCCGACATTAAAACCATTCCACCAAGCGTAAAACCACTCCGTCGGGGCTGAAACCACTCCGCCGAGCCTGAAACCACTGCGTCAGGCCTGAAATCACTCTGTCGAGCCTGAAACCACTGCGTCAGGCCTAAAACCACTCCGCCGAGCCTAAAACAACTCCGTCGGGGCCAAAACCACTCCACCAGTGCTGAAACCGCTCCGTCGGGGCTGAAACCCCTCCGTGAAGCCGAAAAGCACTGTGTCGGGGCTGAAACCCCTCCGTGAAGCCGAAAAGCACTGTGTCGGGGCTGAAACCCCTCCGTGAAGCCGAAAAGCACTGTGTCGGGGCTGAAACCACTCCGCCAGGGCCAAAACCACTCCTCTGACCTTAAAACCACTCCACCGAGCCGAAAAGCACTGTGTCGGGGCTGAAACCCCTCCGTGAAGCCGAAAAGCACTGTGTCGGGGTTGAAACCCCTCCGTGAAGCCGAAAAGCACTGTGTCGGGGTTGAAACCCCTCCGTGAAGCCGAAAAGCACTGTGTCGGGGTTGAAACCACTCCGCCGAGCCTGAAACCACTCCACCAGGGCCAAAACCACTCCGTCGGGGCTGAAACCACTCTGCCGAGCCTGAAACCACTGCGTCAGGCCTAAAACCACTCTGCCGAGCCTAAAACAACTCCGTCGGGGCCAAAACCACTCGGCTGACCTTAAAACGACTCCACTGAGCCTAAAACCATTCCGTCAGGACTGAAATCACTCCGCCGAGCCTAAAAGCACTGCGTCGGGGCTGAAGCCACTCCGCCCAGCCTGAAACCAGTGCGTCAGGCCTAAAACCACTCCTCCGAGCCTAAAACAACTCCGTCAAGGCCAAAACCACTGCGTCGGGGCTGAAACCATTCCGTTGGGACTGAAACCACAGCGTCGGGGGTGAAACCACTCTGCCAAGCCTAAAACCACTCTTTTGGGGTGGAAGCCACTCTGCCACGCCTGAAACCACTCTGTCGGGGCCAAAACAACTCCGTCAGGGCCAAAACCACGCCGCCGAGTGTAAAAGCAGAGCGTCAGGGCTGAAACCGCTCCACCAAGCCTAAAACCATTGCATCAGGCCGAAAACCACTCCGTCGGGGCTGAAACCACTCCGCCGAGCCTAAAACCACTCTGTCAGGGCGGAAGCCACTCCGCTGAGCCTAAAACCCCTCCGTCGGGGCTGAAACCACTCCGTCAGGGCTGAAACCACTGTGTCGGGGCGGAAACCACTCCAGCGATTCGAGAACGGACAACCTGCGCTTGTCGGTTTAGGAGACTGGGGAACATCCGTGTGCCTTTTGGCGCCTCGGGGCAGCCTTGGAGTGGCGTTGTAGGAGGCCGGAGAGCCTCCGCGTGCCTTTTGGTTCGGCCAGGCAGCCTCCACGTGCCTTTGTGAGCGTCCGGGCAGCCTCCGCAGGCCTTTGGGTGCGGCCGGGCAGCCTCGGAGTGTCGTTCTAGCAGGCTGGGGAGCCTCCACGTGTCTTTCTAGGAGAGCGGGCAGCCTCGGAGTGTGGTTGTAGGAGAGCGGGCAGCCTCGCAGTGTGGTTGTAGGAGGCCGGGAAAGCTTCACGTGCCTTTGGGTGCAGCTGGGCGGCCTCCGTGTGCCTTTGGGTGCGGCCGGGCAGCCTCTGAGTGTGGTTGCAGGAGACTAGGGAGCCTCCACTTGTCTTTCGGTCCGGCCAGGCAGCCTGCCAGTGTGATTCCAGGAGAGCGGGCAGCCTCCGAGTATCGTTCGGGGAGGCCGGGGAGCCTCCGCGTGCCTTTCTGTGCAGCCAGGGAGCCTCCTCCTACCTTTGGGTACGGCCGGGCAGCCTCGGAGTGTCAGTCTAGGAGGCCGGGTAGTCTCCGAGTGTCGTTCGAGGAGGCCAGGGAGCCTCCCCGTGCCTTTGGGTGTGGCCAGAGATCCTGTGCGTGTCTTTAGGTGTGGCCGGGGAGGCTCCGCATATGTTTCGGTACGTCCGGGCAGCCTTTGAGCGTCATTGTAGGAGAGCGGACAACCTCCGTGTGCCTTTGGGGACGTCCAAGCAGCCTCGGAGTGTCGTTGTAGGAGACTGAGCAGCGTCTGAGTGTCGTTTTAGGAAGCCGGTTAGCCACTGCGTGTCTTTTGGTAGGGCCGGACAGTATCTGAATGTGGTTCAAGCAGAGCGGGGAGCCTCCGAGTGTCATTGTAGGAGGCCAGGCAGCCTCCACGTGCCTTTGGGTGCAGCCGGGCAGCCTCCGAGTGTTGTTCTAGGAGAGCGGGCAGCATCCTCGTGCCTTTGTGTGTGCGGCCGGGCAGCCAGGAAGCCTTGGCGTGTCGTTGTAGGAGAGCAGGCAGCCTCTGAGTGTCGTTGTAGGAGAGCAGGCAGCCTCCGAGTGTCATTGTAGGAGACCAGGCAGCCTCGGAGTGTCATTGTAGGAGAGCGGGGAGCCTCCGCATGTTGTTCTAGGAGAGTGGGGAGCCTCCGCGTGTCATTGCAGGAAACCGAGCAGCATCCACGAACCTTGCAGTGTGGCCAGGGAGCGTCCAAGTATCGTTGTAGGAGAGCGGGCAGCATCCGCGTGCCCTTGGGTGCGGCCAGGCAGCCTCCGCGTGTCGTTCGAGGAGGCCGGGCAGCCTCCGCGTTCCTTTTGGTGCGGCTGGGGAGCCTCTGCCTGCCTTTCAGTGCGGCCAGGGAGCCTGCGAGTGTCATCCTAAGAGGCCGAGGAGCCTCTAAATGTCATTCTAGGAAGCTGAGGAGCCTCCGAGTGTCGTTCTAGGAGACCAGGGAGCCTCCGTGTGCCTTTGGGTGCGACCAGGGAGCCTCCACGTGTCGTTCTAGGAAGCCAGGAAACGTGCACGTGCGTTTGGGTGCAGCTGGGCAACCTGCGAGTGTTGTTCTAGGAGACCGGGCAGCCTCGGAGCGTCATTCTTGGAAGCCAGGCAGCCTCCGAGTGTCATTTCAGTCGACCGGTCCGGCTCCGCGTGCCTTTGGGTGCGGCCGTGCAGCCTCTGAACTTCGTTCTAGAGACCGGGGAGCCTCGGAGCGTTGTTCTAGGAAGCGGAGGATCCTCTGTGTGCTTTTTGGAGCAGCCGGGGAGCATCTAGTTTTGTTTTAGGAAGCCGGGTATCCTCCGTGTGCCTTTGGGTGCGGCCAGAGAGCCTCCTCGTCCCTTTCGGTGCAGCCGGGGAGCCTGTGCATGTCGTTCTAGGAGAGTGGGCAGCATCCGAGTGTCGCCTTCGAGTCAGGGGAGCATCCGCGTGTCGTTGTAGGAGACCGGGCAGCTTCTGAGGATCGTCGTAGGAGACCGGGCAGCCTCGGAGTGTCGTTGTAGGAGGCTGAGGAGCCTCCGACTGCCTTTGGGTGCGGCCAGGGAGCCTCCGAGTGTCGTTCTACAAGATCGGGGAGCGTCAGAGTGTCGTTCTGGTGAGTTGGGGATCCTCCGCGCGCCTTCGAGTGCGGCCGTGGAGCCTCCGCGTGCCTTTGGGAGCGGCCTGGACAGCTTCGTATCAGGCTCTGCGTGCTCGGACGGCCTTGTGGCAGGCTCTGCAGGCTTGGGCGAGCTTGGAGGGGCTCTGCGGTCTCATTGGGGCTCTTTTGGAGGTGGCCGAGGCCCTCCGTGTGCCCTCTGGGGTGCCGCACACTCCTGGGGGTGGTTTTTGGCCCCATCCCAGCCCCCTTGGTCTGTCTGTTGTGGTGCCTCTGAGTCATTTGGTGCCTTTTGGGGCACCTGCGACCCCTCGGGGTGGCTTTGGGGGTGCCCAGACCCCATGTTGTGCTTTTGTGTCATCCATGACCCCTCGGTGTGCGTTTGTGCCCGCCGCAGGGCTCTTCAGGTGCCCCGTGGTGCTGCCCAGACCCGTCGCTGCCCCTCTGGGGACGCCCCAGAGCCCTCGTGGTGCCCGCTGGTGCTCCCCAGGGCATTCGGTGTGCCTCTGGGTGCTGCGCTGGCGTCTTGGGGGCCTTTGGGGGTGGCCCGGCCGTATGGGTGTGCTCTGGGAGGGCAGCCGGAGCCCTGGGTGTGCTTTGTGGTGTCCGCTGGGTGCCTTGGTGTGGGGTCGGTGGCTGCCTGGAGGCGTTTGTGGTGCCGTTAGGGTTGCCGGTGGCCCTTGGAAGGGGGTTGGGGCGCTCGTCGGAGGCCTCGTGGCCCCTTTGGGGGTGTCCTGGGCCCTCGGGGGTGTCTTTTGGTGCTGGCCAGGGCTTGTGAGGTGCGTGTGGTTGCTCGCAGAGGCCTGGCTGTGCCTTGTGGTGCCTCTGCGGCCCCTGGTTGTGGCTCTCCTGGTGGCCCAGGGAGCTCGGTGGGCGTGTTGGTGTGTCGCGGGTGCCTGCCCGTGCCTTTTGGTGTGCCCAGGGCCCTCGGGGTGCGTGGAGGGGGGGCCCGCAGTGCCCTCAGGGTGCGTGTGGGGGTGCCATGGAGATGTCTGGTGGGCCTCTTGGGGTGCTTAGAGGTGCTGAGGGTGCCTTTTGGTGTGCGCTGGGCCCCTTGGTGTGGCTTTTGGGGCAGCCCAGGGCTGTGGATGTGGCTTTTGGGGCACCGCAGAGCCATGTCGTGTGCTTGTTGGTAGGTCCCAGGCGGGTTGTTGTGGCTTTTGGGGTGCCCCTGGCCCCGCGTTGGGCCTTTCGGAGAGGCCTGGCGCCCTCAGCAGTTTTCTCCTGCTGCCCCGGGCTCCTCGGTGGGCATTTCGGAGCAGCCTGAGCCCCGAGTGGAGCTGTGGGTGCTCCCCGGTGCCCCCGTTGCGCGTTTGGGGCTGCCCTGGAGCCCTCGGTGTCACTTTTGGTGCCCCGCAGAGTGTTTGCCGCGTCTTTCAGGGCTTTCCTGGCCTCTCGCTGTGCTGCTCGGGCCGCGCGGACCCCCCGGTGTTTCTTTCGGAGTGCCTCAGCCCCTCGGTGTGCCGTCCGGGGTGCCCGGGGCCCCTTGGTGTGCTTTTTGGGGGCCACTAGACCCCTTGGTGTGCTTCTCAGTGCCTGCTGGTCCCCTTGCTGTGCCTTTTGGTGCGCCCCAGAGCTCGGGATGTGGCTTTTGGGGCACCGCAGACCCATTTCTTGTCGTTTTAGGTACGTCCTGGGCCTGTTGGTGTGTATTTTGGGGTGTCTTAGCCCCCTCGGAGTGCCTTTCCTTGCACCCCAGAGCAATGGGGGGGGTGCCTTGTGTGGTGCTCTGCTTCCCCCAAGTGCCTTTCAGGGTGCCCCTGACCCCTCGAGTTGCCTTTCAGGGTGCCCCTGGCCCCTCAGTGTGGCTTTTGGGGCACCCTGCACCCCTAGGAGGTGCCTTTTGGGGCACCCCAGAGCACTTGGGGTGCTCTTCAGGGTGCTCTAGCCACCTCGGGTGCTTTTCCTGGAGCCCCGCTGTAGCTCTTTGAGAGCCCTCTAGGCTTCGGTTTGCCTTTTGAAGCGTCTGAGATGTTTCTGCTCGCCTGTGGGGATGTGCTGGAGCCCTGGGGTTTGCTTTTTGGCTCCCCAGAGCCTTGGGGGTGGTTTGTTTGTTTGTTTGTTTGTGTTTTTTCCCCTTCCAGAGCACCTCGGAGCCCTCCGTTTGGTTCCTCGGCCCGCCACTCGCTTCTCCGTGCGCCCCGGCTCCTCGGGTTGCCTTTCGGAGCGCCCTCGATGCTTGGATTGTCTTGTGGGGCACCCCAGAGCCCCCCCCCCCAACACTGCACCCCGCTGGCTTCACCCCAGCCAGGCGGGGAGGGGCTCGTGCAGCACCTGCAGGCAGGCAGGAGGCAGAGGAGTTTGGCAGCGATCCCCTTGCCCTGCCCAGCACCAGGAGGAGGAAGAGGAGGGAGCCGCGGTCCTGTGCCCGCGGAGCCCTCTCCGGCCGGGCAGCGCCCAGCAGCTCAGCCGTCAGCAGCCGGGCAGAGGACGGGCCACCAAGGGCTCTTGTCTTTCCCTTGCAGCCCGCCCGGCCCTGCGGCAGCGCCAGCGGAGTCAGCGAGACGGCCGGGCCCGGCCCCCAGCCCCCAGGGACCCGATCCCGGAGCCCAAGGGGGAGAGCAGCCTCCTCTCCAGGGAGAGCAGCGTTGCCGGCCCGGCCGGGCCCCCAGGCGGTGGAGAAAGCAGCCACGGCCGCTGCGGGGCCATCTAGGTCCCCGGGGCCCCGACCTTTCCGCGGCTGGACGTGGGCGTTCCTCGTGACAGCCAAGGTTTGGGCGTCAACTCGGCTGGGGGCACGTGGCCGAGCAGCGAGGGCGCCCCAGGCACAGCGAGGCCGCGGCGCTTTTTTGCCCCGAGCAGCTCCCTGGAGTGGGAGCGGCTCCAGTGGGGCCAGGCCTGCCCCTGCCCCCCGGGGGAGCCGGGCGGGTCGAGGCCGGCCCCCGACACCCACCCCTGCCCTTAAAGGCAGGCTTGGGAGACTGTCAGAGTCTTCAAGCCTCAGGGTGCTCTTCAAGTAGCTTGGAGGTCCTTAATTTCTTCCCAAGTCCCTCAGTGTAACTGGAAGACCAACCTCAGGGACTCAGCCCACCTGGGAGACCTCTCTTCTGCAGGGCTCCCAGGTCAGCTGCGTTCCTTACAAGTCCCTAGGGGCTGTCAGAGTCTTAAAGTCTCTGGGGGCTCTGAAGGGAACCAGGAGGCACTGAGGAAGACATTAAGGAGCTCCAAGTACCTGGAAGACCAACCTCAGGGAGTCCGCCCACCTGGGAGACCTTTCTTCTTCAGGTCTCCCAGTTGGGCTGAGTCCCTGAGGTGGTTCTTCCAGTAACTTGGAGAGCCCCCAGAGACTTGAAGACTCTGAAAGTCTCCCAGCCCTGCCTTTAAGGGCAGTGGTGGGCGTCGGGGGCAGGCCTGGACCCGATTGGCTCCCCCGGGGGGCAGGGGCCGGCCTGGCCCAATGGGGGCCCTGGAGGCCCCTGGGCTCCCTAGCCTAAGAGACTTGTGTGGGGACAGAAATTCAGCAAGGCTTTTTTGCCCCCACACAAGTCTCTTAGGCTAGGGAGCCCAGGGGCCTCCAGGGCCCCCATTGGCTCCCGGGGGGGGTGTGGCCCAATGGGGGCCAGGCCTGGCCCCCACGCCCCCCACTGCCCTTAAAGGCAAGGTTGAGAGGCTTTAAGGCTCTGCAAGTCTCTGGGGGCTCCTTCAGTTCCCTGAAGAGCCCCCAGAGACTTGAAGAGCCTTAAAGCCTCTCCACCTTGCCTTTAAGGGCAGCAGGGGCAGGCCTCAGCCCAGACCCCCCCACTCCCCAGCCTCAGGGCTTTGGTGGGGGCACAAAAAAGCCCTGCCCAGCGGCTGCCCCCACACAAAGCCCTGAGGCCAAGGAGCGCTCGCTGCTCCCTCGTCGCCCCGGCCTTCCCCGCTGCCTCCCGGGCTGGAGCTGGGCTGCCAGGGCCCCTGCTCAAAGGAAGGGCCAACCTGGGGGCGAGGAGAAACAGCCCCTTGGGACAGGAGCTCTCACCTACTGCAGCGAGATGGCCCCGGCTGCCCCCTCTCCGCTCCAGCGCTGCAGCCAGGAGCTCTTCCCCGAGCAGGGAGAACGCAGCCTTCGGCAAGCTGCGAGCAGGCGTGAACAGAGACCGCGCACAGAACACAGCACGTGGCACCTCGCCTCAGCTGGGGCTCGCGCCAAGTTTTATTGCCCAGAGCCCAAACACCTTCGCGCGGTGCCACCGTGCCCGAGTCCCACTTGGCGCTTCCTGGGGAGCAGGACGAGCTGGCAGGCGCAGGCCGCCTTCCTGCTGCGGCAGCTCCTGGAGGGGTGCGTGAAGGCCAAAGCCGGATTCTTGCTCCTTCGGGTGGTGAGGGGGGGGTCTCTGGGAAAGCAGGTCACTTCCTCAGTGCAGCTGGAGTCTGAAGCTGGGGCCCCAGAGAGCTGCGGGAGGGGTGGGCAAGAGACGAAAGAGCAGCTCTTGCCAGCAACCAGCACCTAGGAAAACAAAACAGAGCTCTTAAGAAAGAGCAGGACCAGGCACTTTCCCCTCTCTCAACACTCGGGCCCGACCCCGCGTCCCCCCCTGGGGAGCGGGCGCTGGGGCTCTGCGCACTGCGGCTCTGCCTTCTGGCCTTCAGCGCATCCACAGAGCACGGCTCCTGCTGAAAACAGAGCAGAAACGCACACAACTAGTGGCCCCAAATATGAAAAAACAATAATAAAATAAATCAAAACCAGAGCCATAGCTTGTCTGGCACCTACCAGGCCTCAAAGGTCTCGGAAGGAGCCCGAGCGCCGCTGCTCTCTGCGCGCTGCCAGTGATGGGCAAAAAGCCTCTTCCTCCCATACGCAGCTCAGGTCCATTTCTCCTCCTCCTTCGTGTGCAAGGCGACAGCGCTGAACACCAAGAGGCCTGCCTTCAGGGAGAAGGCGCCGGCACAGTACAGAAATGCCGAGGGGACACAACGTTCCTACTGCGTGGGCTGCAGGGGACGCCCAGACACCTAGAAAAGGAGAGACCCTCTCTCGAGTCTGGCACTGCACCACAACACAGCAACAGCAGCTCTTGCACACAACTCACACTCCCTCTCCTGTATTAGTGCCCGTGGCTTCCCTGAAAAGGCAAGGGAGCTCTTGAGGTTCTGCCCCAAATCACTGCTTTCCTCCTTAGCTAAAAGCTTGCAGACATGTCCCACCTCGTTTTCCAGCGCCATGTTCTCTACTCTGCAAGAAACAGTTGCACAATGCAACTCTCCGCAACACCAAGACTCTCCGGGCTGCCTTTCGCAGCAACTGCCCAACAGCTCCCCAAAAAGGGGCAGCCACAAGCACAGGTTGTTGGGAAGCCCAGGCCGGGAGCTTGCTAAACAACTCCAAAAAGCAAAGCCAAAGAGAAGCAAGTCCAAAGTCCTCCAGCCCCTCGTACGCTCCAGTACACTGCAGCCCAGCCAGAGCTGTCCCAGAGAGCCCCTTCCCCTGGCACGAGACATTCCCACCGGCCTTACCTGCGGAGAGGAGCCCCGGGGAGCGTAACCCAGTCGGTCATGACCTACTGGGAACTGAAACACCCCACAGCCCTCCGGCAGCGGGAGCTGCACGCCCCAGTTGCCCCCTCAGACAGACAAAGCGGCCACGTTGAGCTGAGCCAGGCAACAGAAAACACAACCGAGAAACACAACCGAGAAACACAACCGAGCTCTCAGCACATCAGCTCCCAGCAGCCACAAAGGAAGCAGACAGAGATCTTGCAGAGACAGGACACAGCTCCCACTACGCTTCTCAGCTCCCCAGGCAGCTGAAACCCCAAAACAGCCTCGCCAGTAAAACACATCTTCTACTTATACGCTTCACAGGCAAGGAGATGGTTTTTCCCCCTGGCCAAATGATACGCTCTGATTCCACTTTCTACAGCAAAGGCTGAAAGCTCTGCACGGGCAGACAGACAGACAAGGAAGGACCCCGCGCCAGCGCCACCACACGCCGCTCCACCACCAGGCTCCAGCGGCTCCCACAGGGCTGGGAACCAGCCTGCCAACACCCGCCCCCGAAGAAAGCCCGAGGGAGGGCGGCAGCCGCGCTGGAAACCTGCCGCCCCCGGCAGCAGACGAGCCCCCGGCGGGGCGGGAAGCGCCACCCGGCCGCCTCGGGGCCGCCAGGGAAGCCCTTGCCCGAGCGCTGCCCCCTCCCCGGCGCTCCGGACAGCCCGGCTGCCGGCTGCCAACGCTCCCTCCTCCGGCGCCGCCCGCAGCCCGCCGGGCACTCGCTGCACGGGCCGGCAAACAGCGCCCGCAGACACCCAGCGCTCCGCTGCCGGCGCTCGCTCCTCCGCGCCGCCCGCCGGTGCTGCCAGCAGCTCGCGGCCGGCACCATCGCGCACGTCCCGCTCGGTCCCGCCGCGCTGCCAACGGCGCTGCCACAACCGTTGCGCGTTGCCCAGGCGAGAGCGACCGGCCGCCCCGACCGCCTCCCCGCGCCCGGCCCGGCCCCCCCGCCGCCCCCGAGCCCGGCTGCGCCACGACCCGCCGCGCGTCCCGCAGCCTGCCGCTCTCCAGCAGCGCCGCGCCACCGCACCAGACAGGACGCGACGCGACGCGACGGGACCCGGCCGCCGCCGCCAGGCGCCACCACACAGCCAGCCACCCCGCCGCCATCTTCGCCGCCGGCCGCTCGCTCCCCCCACCCCCGGCCAGAGGCGGGAGCGGGGCGCCAATCAGCGGCGGGCGGCGCGCAGGCGCCCTCCAATGGCCGAGAGGCAGCTGGCCCGGCCGGCCAATCCCCGCGGCGGCCCGGGCGGAGGGCGGGAGGGAGCGGAGAGAGGCCGGAGATGGCGTCCGGCGGCCGTGGGCGCCGCCGAGCGGGCGGGCGGGCGGCGGGGCGGGGTCTGCCGGCGCCAGGGACGCGGTCCCCGCTGTCCCCCCTCAGTGTCCCCCTCGCTGTCCCCCCGTCCCCGCCAAGCTCGTGTGGGCCCTTGCCGGGCTCTATGGACTTCCATGGGCCTGCACGGGGCTCTGTGGACTCCTACAGAGCTGTTTGGGGCTCTACAGGCTTGTACACCCCCATGCTGAGCACATATGGGCCCGTGCCGAGCTCTGTGGGCTGGTACCTGAGAAAAAACTTCTTCACTGTGAGGGTGACAGAGCATTGGAACAGGTTGCCCAGAGAGGTGCTGGAGTCTCCTTCGCTGGAGATCTTCAAAAGCCGTCTGGGTGTGATCCTGGGCAATATGCTCTAGGTGACCCTGCTTGAGCAGGGAGGTTGGACTAGATGATCTCCAGAGGTCCCTTCCAACCTAAACGATTCTGTGATTCTGTACGGTCCTGCACAGCGCTCTACGGGCTCGTACGAGCCCACGCCAGGCTCTGTGGGCTCATACAGACTTGTGCCAGGCCCTGTGGGCTGGTACGGGCCCGCACTGGGCCCTAGGGGCTCCAACGGACTCGTGCTGGGCCCTACGGGCTCATACGGGACTGCTCCGAGTTCGTACGGGCCCATGCTGGGCGCTATGAGCTAGTATCAGTTTGCCGTTATCTTTGCTGCCTTACATCTGCCTTAGGCCTCCTCGCTGCAGTCTTTCTCCTTTCCCTTCCTCCCCTTAGACACGTCCTGTGTGGTTTCCAAGACATGTTAACCCCATCTTCTGTGCCCGTAACTGAGGCTCGAAAGGAAGGCAGACAGCAGGAAAGGAAGGCAAAAGGAAAAAAGCGGCTTTTTGATAGGAAGCTGACAGTCTTAAAACCCATTAGGCTAGTAACTGGGGTGGAGTTATCTCATCTAACTTTAGGAAGCCAAACTTAAGGTCTGACCTGGTTCTCCGGGCTCCCTCCCTAGGCTGTGGAGAAAAACGGGCCCTTCCAGAGAGCCCTTCACCCAATCGATCCCCGAGAGCGGTGGGACTGCAGAAGGACTGCACGTCTCTAGCCGTTATGTCTGCCACCGGAGGAAAATGATAATCCTGTCTAAATGTAGTCTCACGTGTGCTAGGCCTGTATTAAAGCATCTGGAAAGGACTCTCACCACGTGGTGAGCCGAAATCCCGAATTCCAATTGTGACTCTGTGAAATACTGGGGTGCCAGAGGATTTCCTGGAACTGAGAAGGATGTAGAAAAGCATGACCAGACTAGTCAAAGAGATGACCCTTTCCGTTAAAGGAACGGGAGCCTGGAGGAGGGCTCTTCAGGAAGGAAAAGAGACAGCTGAGAGAGGTAGGAGAGAGCTGCCTGGAACGAAGTGCTGTGGGAAAGGGGAACAAGGCAAGTCTCGGTGTCCTTCAACAGCAGCTGGAGCTAGGAGGTGCCATACTTGAAGAGAGAAGAAAAGGAGGTATTCTTTCAGCCCCAAAGGGTTGGAGAATGGAAGCAAATTAAAGGGCATGCTTGATTTGTGGCCACTTGGAGACAGGAGAGCGAAGTAGAATTGCTGCTCTAACTTGTGCTGTTGTTGGTGGTGGTGGTGCTAGAAACAGATCCCCTCAGGTGAGGCACGGTGACACGAAGAAGTCATTGCCTAGTGAGGAGAACAACAGCTTCTTTGACTACTCCCTCAAGAAAAACATAAAATAAACACACTCCTTTTATTTTGGAAACACTCTCTCGTCTTCTTTTTGCTTCGAGCCTAATTAGGAATAGTAGGAAAAAAGGACATCACATTCCCCAAGAAAAAACACTGGTATTTACTGCATTTGTTCCTTTAATGATTGGAGATGGGGGGGGGGGGTGTCTTATTTAGGCTGTGTATTGGCTTTGGTACATCAGGAAAATGGCAGACCAAGCTGACCAAACAGTGTGTGTCCACTTGGCACATTGTGAATAGCTCTCGAGATAACACTGACCTTAACGACTATGTCCCTAGTGAATAGAAAAGGGCACCTGCTCACATGCGGTTTTACACACGCACACCCCCCCAAATTAAGATGTAAATCTTAAATCCTATCCTAGGGGATCATCTTAATTATCTGCATGGCAGACAGCTACAGTTATTTTGGATGCCTTAGTGCATCATAGCGAGTGGGGTACCCCAGGGGTCGATACTGGCTTCAATCGTGTTCAAGTTGTTCCTCAGAAACTTGGCTGAAGGGACAGCGTGCGCCCTCAGCGAGTTTGCGGCTGTTCTGAACTGGGAGGTACGGTTGCAACCCTGGAGGGTCGTAGCGCCGTTCAGTGGGAGCTCGACAGGCTGGAGAGATGGGCAGAGGGGAAGCTCATGAAGTTCAAGCCAAGGAAGGGCAGAGTCCTGCCCTGCAGGAGAAACACCCTGGTGCAGCAGTACAGGCTGGGGAGTGAGGTGCTGGGAGTGCAGGTGGCCAGCAAGTTGAGCACGAGGCAGCAACGTGCCCTTGTGGCCAAGGCAGCCAACGATCTCCCGGGCTGCAGTAGGCAAAGCATTGGCAGCGGGTTGAGGGCGGTCATCCTCTCCCTCTCCTCAGCCCTGGTGAGGCCTCGCCTGGAGTCCCGGGTGCAGGGGTGGGCTCCCCAATACAAGAGAGACATGGAGCTAGTGCAGTGAGTGCAGCTGAGGGTTCCTCAGATGCTGAAGGGATGGGGGCATAGGAGGAAAGGCTGCGAGAGCTGGGCCTGTTCAGCGTGGAGAAGAGACGACTTGGGAGTGGGGGGGGCAAGATCTGACCAATGGGTATAAATATCTGAAGGGAGGGAGTCAAGAGGATGGGGCCAGAGCCTTGTCAGAGGGGCCCACTGACAGGAGGAGAGGCAGTGAGCACAAACTGAAGCACAGGCAGGTCCGTCGGACCATGAGGACAAACGTCTTTGCTGTGGGAGTGACGGAGCGCTGGAACAGGCTGCCCAGCGAGGTCGTGCAGTCCCCATCCGTGGCCATAGTCAAAAGGCATCTGGCTAGGGTGCTGGGCAACCCGCTCTAGGTGACCCTGCTGGAGCGGAGGGGTTGGACTAGATGATGTCCAGAGGTCCCTTCCAACCTCCACCGCTCTGTGAGTCTGTGACCAGAGCCCCATGGAGGCGCAGAGGCAGACAGAGGTGCCCTTGAGGGGCAGGCAGCCCTGCGCCCCTGAAGGGACGTGCCCTGCCCCTCCCTAGGGCGGCGGGTCACAGCAGGGGCCTTTGTGACCCCATGGCGCCCCATGGTGTTGTTGGGCACCACTATGGCATGAGCAAGGCAGTGTCCGGGAGGACGGCAACAGGAAAGGAAGGAGCACGCAGGGCTGCTGAAGGAGCCCTTGAGCGCGCGATGTCTTTCCCTGTCGCCCCGGGCAGCCCCGCAGTGCGAGGAGTTTCCCCAAGGCACCCCCAGCTCAGACCTGGGTAAGAGGGCTGGGGCTGGGGCTGAGCAGCTCCCCAGGGCCTCAAGGGGGCCCTTGGCCATGGCCATGGCCAGGAGAGGAAGGAGCAGGCAGGGTGATGGGGTGGGGCTGGAGCTAAGGTGCAGGAGAGCTGGCGCCAGGGCCCAGCACACCTGCAGCGGGCAGGGGGACGCCAATGTCCCGCAGGGAACCACCCTCTGCTGGTGGCGTTAGCGAAAGGTTTTCCTTCCAAGAACATCTTGGCAAAGCCTGCGGGCATTTTCCAAATGACACCTTTCGCATGGAAAAACCACAGCCGTGGGCTCGGCCTTCTCCAGCCAGGCTGTCTGCTAAGCCCAGGGGGACAGTGCAACTGTTTCCAGGTGCCAGGCCTGGCCTTAGGCTCCTCCATTCCCAACGGCCCCCTTTTCTTCCTCCCTGCAGGATGGAGAAGAGACCTCCCAGGCACCCCCGGGTGGCCTGGGAGAAGAAGGATGGCTCCGTCAGCCGCCCTAGGGTGGCTTTGAAGGAGAAGGAGGAGAATGGACCCCCTAGGCACCCAAGGGTGGCCTGGGAGAAGAAGGATGGCTCCGTCAGCCGCCCTAGGGTGGCTTTGAAGGAGAAGGAGGAGGATGGACCCCCCAGGCACCCAAGGGTGGCCTGGGAGAAGAAGGATGGCTCCGTCAGCCGCCCTAGGGTGGCTTTGAAGGAGAAGAAGGACGGCTCCATCAGCTGCCCTAGGGCAGCTTTGAAGGAGGAGGAGGAGGATGGACCCCCCAGGCACCCCAGGGTAGCCTGGGAGAAGAAAAAGAAGGATGGCTCTGTCAGCTGCCCTGAGGTGGCTTTGAAGGAGGAGGAGGATGGACCCCCCAGGCACCCCAGGGTAGCCTGGGAGAAGGAAAAGGAGGATGACTCTGTCAGCTGCCCTGAGGTGGCTTTGAAGGAGGAGGACAGATCCCCCAGGCTCCCCAGGGTGGCCTGGGAGGATGAGAAGGATGGCTCCATCAGCTTCCCTAGGGTGGCTTTGAAGGAGGAGGAGGAGGATGGACCTCCCAGGCACCCAAAGGAAGCCTTGGAAGAGGAGGAGGAGGACGGAGGCCCTTCAGAGAGCCACCCCAGGAGGGCCTGGGAAGAGGAGGAGGAGGGTGGACCCTCCACCTCCACCAGGGTTGCCTGGGAGGAGGAGGAGGAGGAGGAGGAGGAGGATGGAGGCCCTTCAGGGAGCAGCTCGCAGCCGGAGCAGTGCTCGCTCCAGCCATTGCAGCCAGGTGAGTGAGTGGGCACCCCTGGGCTGGGCAGGACCGGGGGCTGCGAGCCCATAGCTGGGCACAGGCCTCAACTGGTCCCTGTCTCCTGCCAGCCCCGACAGCTCTGCCCACTCTCTTTCTTGGTCACATCTAGGGCAGCTTCTGCCAGGAGAGGAGGAAGCCCTGGGAAGCATGCGCACCTTTCTGCGAAGCGGAGGCAAGGTAACGGCAGGCACTTGTGCCTGGGCTGTGCCTGCATCTCCTGGTGGGTGGCCCCTGCACGTGCAACGCTCAGGCGGCCCCGCAAGGGCTGCTGGCTGTGCAGAGCTGCTCCCGTAGAGGCACGCCACGCACCACTGCGTGGCCGCAAACGCTCCGGTGCTGCTGCCCATGCCTCTGGCGCACTTATGCTCTCCGTCTCTCTCGTCCTGCTGCTGCCAGGAAGAGGCCGAGAAGCTGCAGTTTCTGGCCGACGTCTGCACCCTCTGCAGAGGCGCCAGCACCGATGTCTTGCTGCGGGTCCTGCTTTTCCTGTGCAGGGTGGATCTGGCAAAGGCAATCGAGGTGAGGGTGCAGGCCGGGGCCTGGGGGAGTGGGCAAGCCTAGCCGGGCACTGGCACACCAGGGAGGCCAGGACTGGGGTGCGTGAGCGTGGGAAGGTGGGCAGCCCTTGCTCGTGAGCGCAGCGCTGCCCACTGCAGGGCTCCAGAAGCCACCGAGAGCGGGGCGACGAGGGGGCTGCCCTGGGTGCCAGCGCTGGGGTGCGACGGGGGCACCTGGGCTCTGCCAGCCTGGCAGGCTCCTCGCTGGCTGCTGACAGCTCCCACGCCGCGTCCTCGCTGCGCTCTCCAGGTGCTGTTGCGAGAGGAGCCCGTGGAGCAGCTGAGCACTGCGGTGCGGCAGCAAGCCTTCCTCGCCATCGCTGCAATGAGGTAGCTGCCCCAGCCCCTGCCTTGCTCAAGGCCTCCACAGCCTACGGACCTGACGGCACCAGCTGCAGCTGGGCGGCATCTCCCGTTCGGGGACAGTCTGAGCGAGGCGTCTGCGGGGCCTCTGCTCTCCCCTGCACGGGCCTTGACAGTGCTGGAGACGGGAGGGCAGAGAGGGCCCCGGGGCCCTGTCCAGTGTCTCTGGACTTTGCTCACGAAGGCTGAGGCAGGAGATGCAGAGGGTATCGGGCACATGCTGCCGGCCCGTCCTCTGTCCCTGGGCCAGCATCACAGGAGGAAGAGGCGCCTCCCCAGGGGCCTCCCCACCTCGCAGCCCTAGCAGCATAGGCTCTGCCGCCCACGAGCTCTGGAGGTGCCACTGTCAGCCGCCGGCTCTGAGCAGCGCCTCTCCCTCCTTGCAGCAAAGCGAAGCTGGTGCTAGATCACAACCAGAAGACAAGCCTCCTCCAGTCCTGCTTCTGCGCGGTCTTCTTCCTTCCTCCCACAGAGCACATGCAGAGCCTGCAGGCTGCCCTCTACTCCAAGGTACGCCCTGGCCGAGGACTGCAGAGCCCGACAGTC
Source organism: Struthio camelus (assembly GCF_040807025.1). Classification (NCBI taxonomy): domain Eukaryota; kingdom Metazoa; phylum Chordata; class Aves; order Struthioniformes; family Struthionidae; genus Struthio; species Struthio camelus. The sequence continues at coordinate 8,871,937 of NC_090946.1, read as the reverse complement.
CCCCTGGGCTGGTCCCCGGCTGCTCTGTGCCGAGAGATGAGCGCAAGCTCCAAGCCAGAGCAGCACTGCAGCGCGGCTTCCCCACCCTCGTGCCTTTTCCCCCTTGCCCTGCCGATGGCCCCGTGTAGTGTCGCCAAGCTGGTCCTCGTGCGGCAGCTCCTCTGCCCTAAGCCTCTCCCCGGGCACCGCAGGGCCCTGGGTGTCCCCCTCAGGCTGCAGGGATTCAAGCCCCTCTCCTGCAGGCAGGGGGCTCCAGGGAAGAAGTGCCACAAGCCTCTGTCTTCCTTGCAGACGCTGGCTGCCCTGGACAGCATGCTGCAGGCGCTGGTGCTCACATGTCTCTCGCCTGCTCTCCTGGAGCTGCAGAACATCCTGCAGGTGTGGCATTTACGCAAAGAGTGGCCTTCACAGGGACTGACTGTTTCTCACCCCAAAACAAAGGGACTCTCTGGAGGGGACCTCCCTCTGCTCGGCCCCGCAGCGCTAGGGGCAGAGAGCATGCTGCAGGGAGAGGAGCGTCTCCCTCGGGGGAGCGAGGCTTCCCCACCGTGCTCTTCTGCAAGCCCAGTGTCTCCTGGCTGCAGTCAAGAGTCCTTTCTTGCCCACCCGACTCCTGCAGGGGAAGGCAAAGCCCTAACCCCTGCCCCTCTGCGACAGGAGGGCCCAGCGGGCCCTTTCGGGCAAGCAGCAGAGGCTGCAGGAGCCACGGGAGCCTGCTGCCTGCCTGGCTCCAGCCGCTCAGCCGAGGGGACTTGTCCCTAGTTTGGGGGGACTCGCAAGGCAAGAACCCACTTACAGGCTTTGCTCCTGCTCCCAGGAGCTGAAGGGCAAAGCCGAGCAGGCATCAGCAGAGCTGCCTCACTTGCAGCAGCTGGCAGGTCACCGCGCAGACCAGCAGCTTTTCTCCTCCCAGGTCCTGCTGCCCTTCCTCCGGTCCAAGCAAGCAGCCACGCGCCAGAGGGCTGTGGGGCGCATTGCCGAGCTCACGCAGCTCCTGGTCATCCCTCCCTTGCTCAAGGTAAGCCGCCTCAGGTCCAGGCAACCTCCAGCTGCCCCATCACCCCTTCGTGGTGCTCCGGAGCCTTCTGCAGCTCCGCGCTGCCTCCAAGGGAAGCCTGGCTACAAGGTAGGGCACTCAGCAAGGCCCTGCCCTGAAGCTATGCTCTTGGCCATGCCTCGGTGGCCTTCCTTCTGCAGGCCCTGCTCTCTCAGACGCCACCTCTGCTCGCAGCCCTCCTGTGCAGGGCAGCACTGCCCTGGGCACACGCTGTGGGCCCAACAGCGCCCTCCACAGCTCCCGCTCACCTGCGGTCCAGTCACGGCTTAAACGTGGCCTCGGGGCTTTGGTGGCAAGCAGCACCCTTCAGCCCTGCCTCCCTCCCCCAGGTCCGCTCGCCCTTGGAAAGAAGCAGTGACGGCCCTGACGACTGCAGAAGGAAGCAGTTCTCCATCCTGGGCGGGCTGGTGGGACACGTCATCCTGTGCTGTGCCTGCCAGGACCAAGGCACCAGTCACGGAGCTGCAGAAGCTCTTCACCACCTGTACACATTCATCCTACAGGAAGAAAGTAAGAGAAGCGGCCGCAGGCTGAGTCCTTCCACACACGCACAGAGCCAGGCAAGGGCAGGCAAGACACCGCGCTGCCTCAGCCACTCTCCGCAGCAGCAGCAAAGCGCCAGAAACTCCTGCATTGTAGGCGCAGGGCAAGCACTGCGTAAAGGCCAGGGCCCACAGAGCCCAGGCTCAGTGTAGCGGGCCCGTAAGCAGGAGGCCATGGGGGATGTGACCTGCAGCCAGCTCTCTGGGGAGAGAGGGGGCATGCACACACTACTTAATAAACAGCAGCCACCTCCTAGACTTCACGCAGGGCCCTCAGCTGCCTTGCTGGAATCCCTCACCCGCTTACCAACGGGCTGGAAAACCTTCAGCAGCCCCTGCTCCTCTTAGGGCTTGTGTCTTGCTTCCTACTAGAAGGGCTGCTCAAACGCATCTGCCTTGTGGTAGTCTTAAAAGCCGTTTCCCCTCCCACCTGCCTTGCGATAGGCCCAGGACTTCCCTGGAAAGCCTGCTCCCCATCCATTTCTGGCACGCCTGCTTTCTCTGCCAGCAACGTTTCTCGCTGAGGCCTGCAGGGTACCACCTCTGAGTCACCATCCTCCCTCCTAATTGCCCTGTGTCTCCCCTCCTGTCCAGGCATGGAGCTGTCCCACGATAGCCCAAAGCACCTGCAGATCCAAAAGGACAGGGAAGAGGCAAAAAGCCGCCTTTGGCCGCCCAACGACGTTAGGGAAATCACGGCGGTAAGGAGCGTCTCCGTTGCTGGGACTGCCAGCCGTGGGGTCAGCACGATGCTCAGATGGACAGAAGGACCCTTTGACAGGGGGACTAACGGGTGCTTGCCGTCATCGGGCAGGGGGCTCACCTTGTTCTTGAGCATGGACTAGCCACAAGTTTGTGGCCTGGCCCCCTCCCCCCCCACCAGAGCTCTGCTTCCCCACAGCAGCAGCAGAGGGGCACCCTGAGCCCAGCCGCCCACTTCCTGCCTGGGGCCATCACCCAGCCCAGCTCAACCCCTGCTCCTGGCTCTCCTGGCAGCACAGAGGCAGCACTGCCACACGTTTCTCTCCAGAGCCGCTCTCACTGCTCAGCTGGGCAGCAGCCAGCAGCACGAGGGCACTGCGTGTGATGCCTCTCTCTTCCCTGCCTCCTTTCTGCTCTAGATGTTTGCAAAATACCTCCAGGCCTCGGAGAGAGCAGATCTCATTGTCGTAGCCATCAGGGCCATGAGCTGCTCCAGTGCCTTTGTCACACAGGCAGCCGCTCACATGCTGGATGTGCTGGTGACAGAGGACGCCTCTCAGCTGAAGCACGTAAGTCGCCTGCGGCTGGCATGGCCGGGGCTCGAGCCCTGCAGGGCATTGTTTTTCCTCTGAACGCAGGTTTCCCTCCCAGGCACCTAAAAGCCTTTGAGGCCAGCACGGAGCGGTGGGAAGGGAAGCAGTTGTCGGTGGGAGCTGGAGAAATGCCTCCCTCCATGCCATGTGCCCTGCAGGTGGCCAACATCATGAGGTGCATGTGCAGCTGCCTGATGGCCATCAAAGAGGCGTCTGCCCGGCACAGCGTGAACAGGGCTCTTCTGGAGCTGACCTGCGCACACCCTCACGAGGCAGTCCTGAGCCTCTTGTACTGTTCGCCAGCATGCAACAGGTACGGGGCTCAGCTGCCTGCTGGGCTCAGGGCCCAGCAGCCTTGGGAGCTCATGCCATGGGGGCTACCAGAGCGGTGGAGATCTCCAGGACCCCTGCTGAGGGACTGGCCCCAGTGCTGGTGCATGAGCCAGGGCTGCAGCAGGCAGAGGTGATCAGGCCTGCCTGGAGCGCTGCTCGAGTGAGCCGCAGAGCCTGGCTACCTTGGTGCCTGCCTGCCCCATAAGGAACTGCAGCTTGGCCACGTGCTGCTGGTGGGGCAGGGCGCACTGGCTGTTGCTAGCAAAGGGCAGTGGGCAGAGGCAGGGCTGGTGGCCAGCCTGGACCCTCCAGGGCAGCCAGGCCACGGCGCGCTCAAGGCAGCCTGCTGACAGAGCGCTCAGGGCCTACAGCGCTGCCAAGGCCATGTGGCGGGTGATGGTCTCGGAGCCCGGCGCTGCAGAGAAGGTGCTGCCCGAACTACTGAGGCTGCTGGAGGACTCGCCAGTGGACAAGACATCCGCCTGCATCAGCAACAACGCGGGCATCCTTTCGTGGGCTGTGAGTTTCCAGGCGAGGCCTCCATCACCTTCAGGGCTGTGCTTGCCTCCCCAGGCAAGAGGCAGCGCTCCCTTTCGCCTTCCCCATCTGCCCCCCAAGCTGGCACCTCCCACAGGGCACACACACCTCAGGGCCATGGCCAGCAGGGCTCTGCCCAGCGTCTAGCCTCTGCTGGGCCAGTGCACTGGGCTGCCGAGCACCGCCTGGAGCCCTGCGCGCACAAGCACGAGGCCTGCCTGGGCAGCTCTCTGGCCTCCTGGGTCTCTGCATCTCCTGGCCTTCCTCAGCAGGCTGGAAGCTTGTGTTAGGGGCAGGCTTAGCGGTGGGGGCCGGGTTCAGGGCCAGGCAGGGCCCACGCACAGCCCAAGCAGGCTGCAAGGGCTGACACAGGAGATACGCGAGAGCCGCCCCCCCCCCCCCCGCCCCAAGGTTGATGTCCATGCCCACGCAGGGAGGCTCGATGGGCCCATGTCACAAACAGGAGCTGAGCCTCAAGAGCTTCCATGACTTAGCCCTGCCCAGACAGCCAGGCCGCGCGCACACTGCGCTGCATCTGCTGGGGCACAGGGCACCGCCTGAGCCTCACGCCCCAAGCTCGGCCAGGGCAACACCATCTCACCATTGACAACTGTCTCTGGGGGTTTGTTGCAGGCAACCAGGGCGCTGCACGAGATTCTCCATCAGCCCCTCTGCCCCCAGGAGGTGAAGCTCTTTTTCCCCCAACTCCTCCTGGCACTGCTCTTCCGCATTTCCCTCGCTCTCGAGATGATGCCAGAGGAGGTTGCTGTCTTCTGGGGGCAATGCCAACAGCATCAGGCTGCTGCCTCCAGCCCCACCAGGTACTGCCTCCCACTTCCCCCACCTCTGCCCTGCACCTGGAGCCAAGGCCAGGGCTCCCAGGGTGACCTGGCCTTTCCTCTGCGGGCAGGTGCGCAGCAGAGGCCATGAAAGCACTGCTCTGCTGGGCTAACTACAAGAGCCAAGTGCTTGCCATGGAGAGCAAGGGCGCCTGGGACATGCTCCTCACTGCCGCCACCCACCACTGCGGAGTGGCTTTGCTGGCCATGTGAGAGCCCCCTCCTCCCCGCTCTCCCCTAGCCCTTCTCCCCACTGGTGGGACACCCTATACAATCCCCTTCCTCGTGGCTGACAGGCCGGCCCCAGCTCTCCACAAAGGAGCTGCACTCTCAGCCCTTGTCACTGAGGGATGGCACAGGGGAACGGCAAAGGGCGGGGGGGGGGTGGGGGGGGGGGTCTCTCGCTCTGTCACAGCCCAGCTCTGAGAGCTCCTGGAGGAGAGCTGGTGTTACCAGGCACAAAAGAGGGTGATGCACAGCAGCAGTCGCCTCCCCCACCCCCACCCCGGGCAGCCCAGCAGGGAAGGGGCAGGAGGCACAGGGGAACACTGCAAGAGCCCGCGGGGTGGGGGCACGGGGCATGACTCCACAGTGGGCAGGACATGGGCTGTGCTGCAAGGCAGACTTCAGGGCAGGAAGGGAGCTTCTCCAGCCTCCTCCACCAAAATGAGCCTCCTCATGTTGGGCACTGCCTTTCTAATGGCAAGCTGGGGTGGCAAGACACCACACCTCCAGGAGCAAATGCTGCTGCCTGCTGGAGCTGAGCACAAACATGGCCTCACCCTGCCTGGCCTGTGGGAGAACACCTAGACTGGGCAGTGCCATCCCACAAGAGGTTGGCCTGCCCTGCTCAAGGCCAACACTACCTTCTTCCCCCTGCCAGAGAGATGAGGAAGGCCCCCAGGCCCCAGCGTGCCTACATCTTCTACCACCTGCTAGAGCTGCTCAGCAGGGAGAAGCCCTCCCATGAGATCCCTGCTATGGCTTTCCTCGTCGAGGTGAGCTCAGTGGCCAGCGGTGCATCTCTGGGGTGCCTCAAACCACTCTGCTCTCTTGTGCCCACCACTGCACCGTGGGTGGCAATGAATGGAGCAGGGTGGTGGGTGCACTCCGAGCAGTACCTCCGTCCATTTCTGGTGGGGGAATGCTTGCCACTACCTGTATTTCCTATCTATCTGCTTTGTGCCTGCTCTCCCTACTCAACTGCTCCTCAGAGGCATGACAGTAAGAGGCTGCAGCTGGTGGCCTGGCCTGGAGGAACAAGCAAGCTAGCTGCACAGCGTGCCCTGAGGCACAGGACAGGGCCACAGGGGCTCTCGCAACCACTGCTGCCTTCAGGCTGGCCCTTGCCCGGGTCTGGTGGCCTTGCCCTCAGCTGGTGGTTGGATCCAGCACTGCAGGATATGGGGAGTCCTGCAGCTTTGTCAGTCTGCCACTGCTGTGTGTGTTTCAGCTGCTGGGCTGTGCTGACCTCAGAGGAGAGGACCATCACATCCTGAACCTCTTCCTGAGATACCTGCAAAGCCAGAGCTCGGTGATGCGCAGGCTGGTGTTCAGGGGCCTCCTCAGGCTGTGGGAGAGACCCGAGATGGTGAGCGAGCGGGGACAGCCAGCTGAAGCCATGCCAGAGGCCTGGGGCTGGGCAGGAGGGGCTGGGTAACTCAGTAGCTTACAACTCAGGAGCTGTCCTCTTCCTCTGCCCACTTTGGGAGTCCTTTGGGACAGGGCCCTGGCTCTGCTGCACAAGGAGAAAGGCACTGGTGCTGGCAGCAGACCCCAGCCCTGCACCAAGCAAGCCACCTCCAAACCACCTCAGTCACAGGAATGCTGTGCTGAAGGAAGTTGCCTTTCCCACAGGCAAGGAAAATGCAGGCCCTCTTGCCAGCCCTCATGGAGAGCCTGCAGGACGCAGACACGGACATCCGCGAGAAGGCCCTAGCTCTGCTCAGCAGCATGATCCATCTCCTGGACGGGCAGAGGGCCAGCCTCATCGTTCCGCAGCTGGCTGAGAAACTCTTGCCACTCTTCGATGATGTAAGGCTCGGGGGACAGTCGGGCACCCGCTGGGCGCTGGGTCCCCCAGATCTGATGCGGATGGCCAGCCCAGGCTGCTCCAGCCACATTGAGCCCCTTGCCCATCGTGGTTTTGGAGCAGCCAGGGCTGAGCTCCTCTCCTCTTCCTTCCCACCAGGAGTCCGGCTGCGTCAGAAACCTCTCCATCAACCTCCTGAAAGATACGATGACAATGGTAGCGGGCACCACAAGAAAACTGATGAGGAAGCAAGTGCAGAGGAGCCTGCTCCTCCTCCTCTTCCACTTGCACGACCAGGTCCAGAGCGTGGCCCAGGTGTGGATTTCTGACCTGACCAGTCATTGCGGGAGGGCAATGCTGACCCCTTCCCCACCTTGGCTGGGCCTCAGCATCAAGAGCAAAGGCTGCCGGCAGTCGCTCCCTTTGAATGGGTGTTACCTTGAGGCCCAACCTCCGGAGGCCCTGAGCAGGGCACAGAGCCTCCTCCCTGTCTCTACCAAGCCACCCACTGCCCTGCCTTCATCCTCCTGCCATGCCTCTTCCTGCACAGATGGACAGAGAGCTGAGGTCCCCTCACAGCCCCGCTCCCTCCCTACAGCCCTCCACCAGTGCGGGCCATAGCAAGAGCCCCGGCAGGCCCAGAGAAGCTGGCCATTTCCCAGAGCTCCTCTACCTGCTCCAACAAGGCTCGGCAGCCATCCATGGCCAAAACAGCCTAAGCACTCGAGGCCCCACAGGCTTCCCAGCTGTCCCTGCAGGAGTCAAAAAGCCAGGGTTATGCTCTCCCCATCACGGCCCTCCTCCCCTCCCGCCCCACCACGCTCTGCCCAGGGGACACACAGGTGTCTGGGCTGGGGCATGCCCCAGCTCTCTAAGGCATGACCACCACAGCAACAGAGTTCTCCCTACCCATGGCCAGGGCACTTGGCCCCTGCAGAGGGGTGCAGCACCCTCAAGGGGTTGCGAGAGCCAGAACATTGCCCAGCCTCCCCCTGCCTGGGGAGGGCAGAGACACAGACACTTGCAATCAGGGCAGAGAACCAGCCCTGCATCCCAGCTACCAAGCTCTGGAGCCTGGCCATGAGGCAACAGCAACTGAGCAGGACAGGGAGCCCAGCACCACGCTGGGAAGCCCCAGGGGAGGCTCTTCTGCCCGAGTCCTGCACTGGCGTCGCTGGGACTGCAGCACTTCAGCCTCCTCCTGGCTTTGGCTACAGCTCAGCACCTCTTGGCCATCTCTGTCCTGCTGCCCTGGCAGCATGTGGCACCTGAGATGGTGGTTGCCTCACATCTCTGCCTGGGGCACTGAACCCAGTGGCAGCCTTGGTGCCCAGCTGCGGCATCTTCCCACCACGGGCTAAGAAAGGCTCTGAGCCTCACCGCAAGGACGGGGGCACAGGATCTCCTCCCTTGGGCCACGGTGGCATCTCTCACTCTCTGCTGCTGTGCAGGCCTCTCAGGAAGCCCTCCTGGGCGCTGCCAAGTTCCTGAAATGGCAGCAGCTCACCTACCTCACCGAGACAGGACAGACAAGGCGCATCAGCGAGTACCTGGTAAGCACAGCCCCAAAGCACCCAGCCTGCATAAGGCCTGGGCCCCTCCAGGCCCGAGCTGTGCCCCTCGCTCACCTCTGGCATGCTCAGGCAACTCCAGCCCACCTGGCACCTCACCATCCCTGGGCAGCACCGGGGCCTCTGCTCCCTCCAAACCCGAGCGCTACACGCCTCCTGGCCGGGCACCGTGAACGCCCTGGCAGGGGAAGGAAGGGGAGACTGCTCCTAGGTGGAGGTGCTGGCCAGCTGAGTGGGGAGGCTCGGCACCAACCACCAACCCTTGTGCTCTCCCCAGCTGGCAAAGGGGAACAACAGAGCGGAATACCTGCGCCAGAGCCTGCGCTACCTGCAGAGCCCGCAGGAGCCCTTGCAAGAGGAAGCCGTGAGGTTCCTTGGTGAGCCACAACCCCTGCTGGGGTCCCTCTCTGTCCCAGGGCAGCTTGGCCCCAGCCCTGGCTTTTGGGCTGGCAGCCACAACCAGCCCCGGGGCTGCCACAGCCCCACCTGCCCCGTGCAGGCAGCCCCGTGCCTGGCAGCTCCATGTCACCTTCTCCCAGCCTTGTCCACACCAGTGGGAATAGTGGGGGCCTTGGCCAGTCCCTTACAGCCTCCTTGAGTGTTACGCTCTGGAGAGCACCCTGCAGTCAGCCCTGCCTGCACAGAGCAGGGCCCGTGGCCACGCCAGCAGGGCTGGGAAGGAGCTCTGCTGCTGGCAGTGCGCTGGCGAGCAGGATTTGTGACAGGCTCTGTGTGTGCCTAGGGCTCATTGGACGGCAGATGAGGGAGCAGGATGAGGAGGAGCTGCAGCACATTTGCAAGGGTGAGTGAGGGCAGTGGCAGGTCAGCCAGGGCTGACGGGGAGGAAGACACACCCTGGGCAGTGAGCACCCCACCCCACTGCTCTGCTCCCCTTGCGCAGCAGGGGCCTTGGGGAGAGAGGAGAGAGAGAGAGTTCAGGGGCCCTTGGGACATTCCTGGCCAGACACTTGCAGCTGAGCCATTTGTCCCCCCACTTCCTCCTGGCCATGGGAAGAGCTAGGTGGGACCGGCCCTGGCAGCAGGGGAGGGGAAGCCTGGGGTCTGTGCAGATCCAGGGGGGTTGATCTCTGCTCTGGTCCTTGCTCTTTCAGCCCTTGAAACCTTGCAGAAGAGAGCCAGGCCCTCCACTTGTTCGCTGGTGGTCCAAACCATCCTGATCCTGAGAGCTTCAAGGACAAAGTCTCCAGCCAGAGCCAGCCAAGGAACCCTCTCCTCCTGGATCAGGAACAAGTGGCAGAGGTGGCAGCGGCCTCTAAGACACAGCAGCCTTTGCTGCTGCACCTCTGCTCACTTCTGAGCCTGGCCTGCTCGGCCCATGGCCGCCACCTGAGCGCGCAAGGAACTCTGGGGGCTTCCTGGCCTCTCTGCCGCTGCCAGGCCACCCTGTGCTTGTTAGAGAAGGACATGGTAACTCAGATGGTAACTAGCTTAGCACAAGTCTAACTCTTGCTTAGCACTAGCATCTCAAGTGAACAAAGCCTGCAAGCCTCCAGGCCCAACTGTCAACAAACTCGAGAATCATTGCTGGCCACAAAACCACAAGGTCAGTTCAAATCAGCTAATGAGGACACACAACTACCTAATGAGGACATACAACAGGATGCATGCAGGAGACAAGACGGGATGCACCTGGGTGGTGGTTCACCTCTGAGAGGACAAGGGACCATGGAAGACAAGGACATGGCAACCAGCCCGGGATGTAGGCCAAGACCAATCAGAAAGAGAGAGACCACCAACTCAGTAGAAACTGAACGAGACCTTCCCTGGCAGGCAGGGAAATAAGACTGTAAAGAATCTCTTTGTTCGGGGTCCCTCCTTAGAGGCATCCACCTCAAGCTCTTGCTTTGCTGCACCACCAACAAATAATCAATTCCTTTTGCTGCTAGACCTGTGCGAGACTCTGCTCCTTGGAAACCTAGGCTCAAACTGTTTCCATAGCACTGCTACACTTTCCCCAAAGCAGCAGCCCTGCCTCTTCACCACATGTCGGGATCTTTTCTTGGTGGAAACTAAACGGCAGAAAACTCAGGCTCTGAAGGAATCAGGATCATCCCGAGAGAGCTAGGACATGCACTCTTCCCGCCGGAACACGCTCACACACTGCGTCTTTGCCACAAAGCGCCAGCTACTCTGCTGGGGTGCAAAACCAAGAGGCAAGGAGAAGAAAAGCTTTCGCGTCCCCTGCTCTCTCCAGAGACGTGGTGGAGCAAGAGCAGGCCTCGCGCTTTGCAGGGCTTACCTGTCCCGTCAAAGGGGTCTCTGGGGTCTGAGATGCAGCTCCAGACCTTTTCTAGCACTGTGGCCTACAGCACACAGGCCCTGGCATTGCCCATTTGTTGCCTCAAGCGCTCCATGCTGAGATGGAGGGCAACCAAGGCAGATCCCAGCAGAAAGGTCCTCCCGCGGGGTCAGTCCCTGTTCTAAACGCCCCCTCACCTTAGGACCTGCAAGAGCATCTTTCTCCAGCTGGCCTCTGCCTCAACGCTGGAGAGGAGAAGCTGGCAACGAATTGTGGGAGAAGGACTTTTTCCAAAAAGGGGCCGCAGGAGCAGGTGAACTGGTCATGCTGACCTTGTTGAACCATAGCTGATGTACTATTAGCCTCTTACCTTCACTGTTACCTGGAAAGCTGAGGGCAAGACGATACAGCTCTTCAAAAGCTACCTCCTTGCTGATGTGTAGACTATCTATCTTCGACAACAAACACAAGCTAATCAAGGTTGGTTTCCAACACTAGGGAAGAGAATCTTAGGTTCAACATTTTCAAATGTTAGCTTAGATGTTTATTATGCTCCTGCCATCATCAGCCCCTCTCAAAGTAGGCTTATTTACAGATGTCTCCAACCACTGCCACTTTCAGGGCTTCCAATGCATGTTTCCAGGGCCTAGCCCCTACAAGGACAACTCCTTAGCTGACGTTTCAGACACATAACTGCAGAGGGTATTCAGCTAGAGACATACATACAAATACACACCCAGAAACCAAGACAAGCAACTTGAAATGAATACAGAGAACTTGTTTTCTGCTCGTTAACATGTATCCTGGAAGTGTGCTGGCACCCTCAGTCCTACTAAGCAAAGCTTCTCTACCAAGAGAGAAGCTTCTCTACCAAAGCATGGCTGGGTACTAGGTCACAATATCTCTTCCAGTGCTGCCTCCTTAGCAAACAGGAGAGAATACGCCCTTACCCTCCCACCCCCCCCTCCCAGTGAAGAAGCCCTGAAACAAAGAAAGTTGGATTATTTCTTACTAGAAAATTCTACCCAATGGGGCACGTTTGGCTGAGAGAGCTCAGTTCCAGGAACTCGCTTGCATTACTTTTTGGCCTTAGTACTCACGTACACTAGAGGATAACACTATTCCTTTTAGCTTTAGGGCTAATCACCACCAATGTACTTGTCTGGGCGAGAGAAAACTCATCGGAATACTTTCTACTAGTAGCACTCAAATTTCACTGCACCTATTACCATCTCACTACTGCCCCCTCTCCCAAAATTCCTCCACAATGCCTTCCAAAGGAGAAGGCACAAAGAAAGTTAGCTGCTTTACTTATCCCACAGCTTGGAGCCGACCTGTGAAGGATGACAGATCTGAGGACCCCCCCCATACACGGGAGGAATGCTGTCAAGAGAAGCAGAGACTCTGCACCCTTTAGGGCTCACAGGAGAGGATGGAGTGATTTACCATAGTTTTGGCCAAGGACGCTAACATCACCTCAACAACAAAGGACACTGCAAGATGCCTTTGTTCTAGACAAACTGCCTACATCAGCTAAGTGTAAACACTCCTCCTGTAACTGCCTGGCCCACTCCTTCTAGGTACAGGCAGCTATTGATGACTCTCAACACACTGAAATATAGGCCCAGGACGGCAGCAGTGGCTTCGAGAAGCAAAGGCACAGAGTACAGCTTAGAGACGTGCAGGCCTGAAGCGATAAGGCATGGGACGCAGACTCGGCACTGGAGACCTCCTGGCTATAAACTACTCAGCCAGGCGAGGATGGGGAGCGCATACGTGGTTCAGCCCAACACGAAGTCTACAAACCCAACAAGGAACAAAGGAACTCTGAAGAGAGCAGCAGGCTTGAGCTGCTTTCAACCCCCATTTTCCTTCCTGGCCACTGGACACACTCGGTGTCGCGACAACGAGGATATTCTAGAGACCGGTCAGGAGACTGATGCTGGGATTCAACTGGATATTGCAATTGCTGTGCTCTGCTAGGCGTATGCTGTTCTTTCAGTGCACTGCTGGGACACTGTGCTCAATCAAAATCCTGTGTGACTTCAACACAATTCAAATAAGTACACTTCCTATTAAGCATTAAACCCTCCACGTGTGGAATATTAAAAAAACCCAGAGCATTGGACTCTGACATGAAGTCAGAAGTGTGCAGCTGCACCCATCTACAATCCGATTCAAACATGTACTCAGGCTCAGAAATGCTCTCAGTCATGATCGGGGCCAGTTTGGAACAGGTTACACATCAAGTAGCATGCTCTGCAAAACCCCATTCGGCTCTAGCAGGGTCACGGGGGCGTACTGGTCCCAATGACTGATATGCTTTCCATTTCTTCCGTTCCAGTTTGGACCACCTCTCTGTGTTCTCATTTCCACCCCCAGGGTTTGCCTTTCCATAAGGGCAAACATAATGGACAAGCACTAAGAGAAAACCCAGGCACACGCTTCCTCCAGGAGCCTCAAGTTCCCATCAACTGTTGCAACCTCCTTCCTTGGTTGGGCCATTTGCAGCTCTCTCATTTTTCTGGACGCGTCTGGAGGAATCCCTGCACTGCCCACTATCCACCAAGGACCTAAACATTTGACTCCCCTCCTTGGTCCCTGACCATTTTCAGGTGGAACCTCAATTTCTGCTTTCTGTAGTGCTTGCCACACTGCTGCTGCTGCTGCCTCCTCCACTTTCTCAGGGGAAGGTCCTCCCATCAGAGCATCATCTCTCTATTGGTACAGTTCCCCATCTGGAGGCAGTGCGACTGTCTGTACAAGTTCAGCAACGGCAGCAGGAGCAATTGTGGGGGAATGTTTGTCCCCCTCCTTGGGGGTGGGGGGGGGTCTGGTAAAGGTATATTGCATTCCCTCCCCAGGGAAAGCCAACTCCTCTTTATCCTCTTCCTGCAAGGGGACCAGAAAGAACATCTCCTTCCTGGCTAGCGCCACCATCCAGGGGTGTGCAGCTGCTTGCAATAGAGCTGTTAACGCTGCACTATTTGGTCCAGCAGCTGTTAAGGGGGCCCTGATCACTCATTCCCAAACACCACTTCCCATCTGCTTTCCCAACTGGCCACAGAGGCGGGTCATATGGGGAGTGGGCTTTGGAGATCATTTGCCCTTTCTCCAAATCAGCTCTGGCTTCAGAAATCCCATTGCGCGCCGCAGCGGAGATCGGCTATTGTCGTCCGTCAGCAATTTCTCAATCGGAGAGCGCAGGGCTGGGCAAAGTACACACACTAGAGCCTCCCTCTTTCTACGGGGGTTAGTATGCACGTTTGAGCTGAAGGAACACACGCCGCCAGCCAGCAGGCACCATGTTCGTCCCTTTAAAACATCGAAAGTTCAAATATATTCCAAAAAAGCCAGTAGTCGACATGCGCCTCTTGCCCGGGAGCCATGAATTAACCCTTGGCAGTTTGGCACACAACACTCGCTCCCTTCACACCAGTAATTCTAACTCTCTGCCCTCCGGGTCACACACCCAGCTCCTAGGCACCTCGTGGTGTTAGCATTGACATTTGTGCTCCTGTATCTATTACAACTTCACCAATTGTCCCTGAGGACCAACTGCAATCTAGATACATGGGCCATTATCACTTCTCCACCCATAAGCCTCCCCTTGCCCAACAGGCAGACCCAATTGCCTTCTGGGCATTGCTTGGGGTTTTCCCCTTTTTTCGTTTTTTTTTTTTCCTCCTTTCTTTTTTCTTTCGTGCCCTGCAAGTCCTCCCTAGGGGAGGTCTCTCTCTCTGGGAGCTGGCACTGGCGGAGTCAAAGTACACCCCCCCCCCCACCTTTGGCCATTCTCTTGTTTCTGGGACGCTTCAAGCACACTCCAGACAACGCCAGTAGGCCCACCTTGAATCCTGAGGCTTTCCTCCACAGCCCATTGCTCAGTTCCCGATATCCTGTTCGCGGGTCTGGAGGCTTATTTCCCTTTGACTTGGTTCTTACTCCCAGGGGGTGCCTATATCACTGGTCTCACCCTATGAGCTCTTCCCCCTGGGGCTTCAGGTTCCCTTTTTCAGCTGTTAGATCGGTCCCAGCCCATTTCATGCCTGGGCTTAACCTTGCCATGCATGAATTCGGCCCACGCAGGGAGTTGCCTGGGCAGGTCCTTGTCACCTAGTCTTTCCTTGCATTCTGCAGCTGTTCAGTTGTCAAAGGCAACAACTACTCAGCTGCCTTCCTACCTTCCAGGTCTGTCTTTAGCTCCTGCTCCTTTCTATTCCCAGTCTCCCTTTCTGGATACGCAGCTTCTAAACAGATACCTCTTGCCGAGAATGCCTCTCCCTTGTCCATCCCTTGTGTGGCCCCCAGTTACCTTCAGGTATTCTTCAGCAGCTTCCCAATTCTGCTCCTTGCCACCGAGCCCACTCTTCTGAGAGGGGACTTGCGTTCACTCCATACCTCCATCAAGAATTGGCGATACTACTGCCCCGTGCATATATTAGAAAATAGCTGAGCACACCTTCCCGCATCTTCCCTCAACCCGGGCTTCTTGCTTCCCTGCAATGCTAAATCACTCGGGCTCCAGCCTTGCTTAGTAAATACAGGCAGCACTGGAACAGGTGGGGGAGCCCCCCTGCTACGCCCGGCTGTAACACTGCCAGATTAGGTAAAACACTGGCACCCCTAGGGGAGAGTCCAGCAGCTGGCAGAGTAGAAGTAGGAGAAAGAGAGAGAGAGAGCAAGTGACAGATAAATCTCTAGGAGGCGAGAGCAAAGGGGTATAAGGGTGGAGCGGTTGCTGCGGGTACATTGCGCAGGATACTTGCGCCTACTACGGCCAGAGTCACTCTTTGCGGGGTTCCCCTCTTCTTTTGCCTCAGGTGCTGGCGGTCCCACGCCCAGCTGTCCCACACGGACCAATCTCCCATTGGAATGAATGAAACATATGGAACAGCACTACAGACTCTTCCCATCAGTTACTCAAGGGTCGATGGAACAGATCAGTCTGGTGCTACGCTCCCCCTGCTGAGCTCACACATCCCCAACACACTACTGCCAAAACTACAACATTTGAAAAGTACTCTTACCTAATAGACATTCATATCATAACAAATGCAACTCTCAACATGATTGGCCACATCGTCTTACCATCCTTTTTCCCCCCCAAAAGAGATCCACAACTGCTTCTTCTGATAACTTCTTGCAACGAGCATCAACAAGTAGCTGGGCAACTGGACTTCACCGACAGAAGCTTGAGCATCAACAGCATATCCAGTGATCTCTGCACTCCTCAGTTTCTAAAGCTGGCTACTCTGCCACACTGCAAAGACATCCATTGGACAATAAGCACATACAAGTAGAAATACAGCAAAGCACACATGCTAACTCTATTGCATGGCAGCACTACAAACATTCTCAAAGGTCACCCAAGCAGCAGCAGCACAACTCACAAACTGGGCTGTAAGAAAAAAAAATTACACCTAGAGATTACATTTCATAGAAGAACATCACTTAGGGTAGACTCAGGACAGGTCACACGTGGAACAGAGGGAAGCCATCTTGCGGACTCCAAAGCATACCAATTCTGCCCAACGCTTGGCATTTCAGCATCTCGAGTCGAGCTTCTCACATTACTCCCCAACTAGCCTTGCAGTGAATAAACATGGTCCCACAAAGAGACGTTAAACGTTCCTTAACCCGAGAGCTTCAAGTCTTTCAGGATAACCGAAACAAACAGAGCTGGGAAGGAGGCACTCAGAAGGTTCACCAGGCTTACCTCAAAATCCTGCTAAAGTAAAAGAAAGCTGGTATAGCAATTAATGCTCCAAGTCACGCTTACAATTAATTCCTTGCAGTGGCTTCGAGGACAGATGCCTCAAACTAGGGCATCATTTTAAAAAGCAAGCTATCGGATTCCCTGCGCATAAGGAACCTCTCCTAGTTACTCTCTTATTTTATAGTCTAGTCTTCTAGCTTAAAACGTCAGTCTTGGCCACACTAACATGCTAGGAGGGAACAAAGTCATCGGAAGGCTGCACATAAACGCTCCCTGCATTTAGTGGTGGGGAAGAATCACCATTTACTGAAGCTGAAACATCAACATCCCGAGAATTAAACAACTCGACAGCATGGCATTAACTTCCAGCGCCAAACTCACACCACTCTATGCTTTTTACATCTTTGGTTTATCTATGCATTACTAAAACTTCTCCATCTGAGCTGGCCACCAGTCGTCAATAAAGGCGTCTTCACGCGTGTCGAATGATCTTCCCATTCTGCAGAAGCCTTACTTCTCCACCTTCTTGTTTGCTATGCTCACAATTCTCACTTCCATCCACAAAATAAGATCAAGAGCATCTCACAGGTTACCACACAGATTGAAACAGCACTCAACCAGGTACCTTTGGAACCTAACAGCAACTTTCAGTCCACCGCACGCTGCTCAGAAAAATCATGCCGCACTGCAATACCCTCTTTGCTCTCTGCCTGCAACTTCAGGGAACACTCCCAGCTGCTCCTAGCAGCCACACTTTTGGAAGGAGAACATACAGAAACTTGGCCCTTTTCATTTAAAAAGGCAAAAGCCAAGAGAAGAGAGGACTCTGCTGCTGCTAAAATTCACCTGGACTCCAACACCTGAAGAAGAAACACTCTCCAACTTGGCTCAAGGACAAGTGTTTTTTCAACCAGCCACAAACGCACGCGCATACCACTTCTCCTGACAACCAGGAAGGGAATCACTTCCCCCAGCAGTACGCCGACTAACGGAGTCCAAGGGGAGGAACACCAATTCCAGTTAACGTAACACGCAGGCCAAGAAGTTGTTTGCAACTGGAGACTAGACCTTGCAGCCGCAAAACACGCTCCACTCCTACAACTGCGGTTCTTCAGCATAAAAGGTAAAGGATGCTCCTACTAGACACCTTCAACCACCTCTTTCTAGAGTCACATTTGTAATTAAATATGAAGAGGCCCCTGGGATTTCAGGAAAAAGCTACTCCAGTCAGGTTACTTGGAGCACAGCGACTACAACTACACACTCATTTAGGACCCACTTTCTGGGTCTTTAGCCATGACAAAGTACACCTGGCATTACCCCTAAAACTAGCAAAAACGGAACTCGCAAAACGAGTAAGTTGATTAGCACTTCCGGAAGCACGCGCCTGCTTTGAAAAACAAGACCTTGCCATAACTGCCATGCTCCATCCTGTACAGTAAAGGCAATTGAAGTCAGCAATACTCCTTTCCTTGCTACTCTTGTCACATATCAACACTTGCTTTTTAGAGCATCACATGGAAAGAGCCGTTTGCTTTCCAGCTGTTCAAAGAAATCCCTTTACAAGGCATTACTCACTTCGTTAAACTAAGACTTCATCGCAAAGCTGAACCCAAACAGTCCCAGAGACACTTCCCTTGGTGACCGAGAAACACACAAACACCTTAGACCAGACTGCCAAACGAAGGTGGAAAGTTACTCACGCCCACAGCACAAAGTTACCACACAGAGCACCACTGCTGTTAGAGCAGAGGAAGGCAGCCATTCTCCCAACCTGCTCTCAGCAAGTTCTCTGGTTTCCCTGGATTACTCCAGTCTCCTTCCTCAGTCAACAGACCACCGATCAGCCACACATAAACATCCCTAGGAAAACAAGTCAGACAACTCACTCCTCACGCTCCAGCCAGAGGGTCACCCCGGCTACTGGTTAAGAGCCGAGAGCAGCAACCCTTCAACCATCAAGCTGGAAGAAGGAGTGCCTCAGAACTAGTCCCAGAAACAGGGCAGTGGAACAGGCCAGACACCAAAATTCCCATACGGGGACACATGGGACACTCACCCTCACAAACGCCATCGTTCGAGACTCCGGCCATGAAGCACAAGACACAAACCTTAACTAGCAGCCTGAGCTGCCTCCAAACTAGAAAGAAACTGGCACCGCTTCCACATTTCGGTCTGCAGAGGCAGAACAGTAGCACGCTCCAAAAAGCATAGGGAGTGCTGAAGAAATTGCGTTGGCCAGATGACTGCTAGACAAGCCTTCACCAAAAGGCAAACTGACCCAGAACATGGAAAAATAGCTACCAACAAACTCATGGAACCTTAACTTCTACAGTTTTGTACCTGGGAAGAGAGAAAGAGAGAGAGAGAGAGAGAGAGAGAGAGAGATCAGTTAACAGCTTTCATGTTACTCTAGGCAAAGGCAGATCAAGTCAGCACTGTCATCGGTCAGAACTACAGAGACTAGCTAGGCTCCATCAAGCCTCTGCACCAACCACGTCACAGGAGTCATCACCATTACAAGAAAGGCAAAAAGCAGACCCAGGATCAGCAGAGTTTGCATCAGCTACGTTACATGACTGACGAGTTCTTTACACAGCACTCAGCATAGCCAGGACCCCTTTCTCAGGCTGATATTTAGCGAACACACAAGACGAGAGAGTTATCCACAAGTAAAACTGCTACTGTGAACACTGTGCAAACATTCAGAATTTAGTATTCCAGCAGTAATTAGAGCAAACCAATTAGTGACCATTACCTCAAGAACACAAATTCATCTGCACTGATACTCTAAGCTATGGACAGCAAACTCAGAACCCCTGGGGGAAAAGCATCTGCAAATAGAGATTCCCTACCTCTTGTTATTCACAGCAAGGTAACAGCTGTGCTGGAAAATATATCCCAGCACCCAAATTACTCTCTCCAGCTTAGATTCAGTGCTAACATATGCCCAGAACTGGCCAGTTAAGGCAGCACTGGCCAGGCAGTCCACGCAACCGACTACTACTTTCCCAAAAAACCCTTCTAAACACTTTCCTTTGAACTGCCTAAAAAAGCCTCGTAACAGTAGAGCATGCCCCTCAACAGAGGCAAACTGCCTCTCTTCAAGACGCTTGACAGCTTTTTAATTCTTCAAGCAGTTTGCTAGCTAAAACATCCCTAAACTAGACCGCCAAAAGGGTCACGTCCTAATTCCACAGCACACAAATTGCAACGCTGCTTTTATTAAACGTGTACCAGCTTACCAGCCACAATAGGCAGTTAGGAAAGCTGCATCGTTATTAGACCTGAAGCAATTGCTGGCATGGTAGGAGTTAATTCCCTTGCCACTTCCCCATTTGTCCCTTGGCTCCTTACAACAAAGGGCTAGTTCGGCAATACACCAGCCAGTTCACAACTGCCTGGCCATTTTTAGATATGGCGATACATCTCTTAAACTACTCCATATGATCCATAACAAGACTCAAGTAGATGAGCATAGGCAATAAATACATTCTCGTATCGCAGCTCTAGGCTCAAAAACTTAACACGTGATGCACTGGTGCCGATGCATACTTTTCTTAAGAGCCTGAACAGACTTGATGTCCAGCTTCACTTCTTTTAAAAAAAAAAAAAAACATACTTCCACATGCAGTACTTCTGGTTAACCCGAGATCCTCCATGACCATTCCTACCTACCTGAACACTTCCATTGCCAAATATTACCTTTAACAGGCCACATAACAATTACAATATACTCCGGGTTATTCCTTGGAAGAACATTCAAGGCGTGATTTACTAACAGATGCTTAAGCAATCAAGATCTTTACCCAGATTAAGAAACAAGGACAATTCTCTCTCTCTCTCTCTCTAAGAGAAAGACGTTCAATTTTAGATTTTAGCTTGAAGCTTTCATTTTTCTCCACAACTCCTTCCACTGTCATTTTAGGACTTAACTCAGGAATGAATGTAGCCTACATAATCATTAACCAACAGACTAGGATACATCTGGCAGGACAGGAAGACAACCAACCAACCCACCCACCCACCCACGCACAAGTCAATAGGTGTGACATCCCTGACTGGCCTCAGGGTCCAAAAAGGGCAACCGAGGATTGCCCACTTTTATAAGGAGTCTGGCAGTCCGGCAAATCTCTGCGAAACAAGAGAAACAGATTTTGATAACAACACGCTGTTCTGCTAGAAGCTTCTTTACATTCCCCTAGGAAGACCTCACCTATTACCACCATTTAGAGGGTACTCTGAAAACAAAGCTTTACATACTAAATCTGAACTCAAAGGGTCAACTGATGCCAGCTGGCCAAGGTTAAAAGTGACTCAAACTAACCCAGAGAGGTTGGAAGGGACCTCTGGAGATCATCTAGTCCAACCTCCCTGCTCCAGCAGGGTCACCTAGAGCATATTGCCCAGGATCACATCCAGACGGCTTTTGAAGATCTCCAGCGAAGGAGACTCCACCACCTCTCTGGGCGACCTGTTCCAATGCTCTGTCACCCTCACAGTGAAGAAGTGTTTTCTCAGGTTCAGATGGAACTTCCTGTGGTTCAGTTTCTGCCCATTGCCTCTTGTCCTGTTGCTGGGCACCACGGAGAAGAGACCGGCCTCATCCTCTTGACACTCCCCCTTCAGATACTTGCACACATTGATGAGATCCCCTCTCAATCTTCTCTTCTCCAGGCTCAACAGGCCCAGCTCTTGCAGTCTTTCTGCAGAGGAGAGATGCTCCAGCCCTCTAATCATCTTGGTAGCCCTCCGCTGGACTCTCTCCAGGAGTGCCATGTCTCTCTTGCACTGGGGAGCCCACAACTGCACCCAGGACTCCAGGGGAGGCCTCCTCCCCAGGGCTGAGGAGAGGGGCAGCATCACCTCCCTCCACCTGCTGGCAACACTCTTCCTCAGGCACCCCAGGAGACCATTAGCCTCCTTGGCCACAAGGCCGCATTGCTGCCTCATGCTTCACTTGTTGCCCACCAGCACTCCCAGGTCCTTCTCGGCAGAGCTGCTTGCCAGCAGGTCAACCCCCAGCCTGTCCTGCTGCCTGGCCTTCTTCCTCCCGAGGTGCAGGACCCTGCACTTGCCTTGGTTGAACTTCAGGAGGTTCCTCTCCACCCACCTCTCCAGCCTGCCCAGGTCCCTCTGCATGGCAGCACAGTCTTCTGGTGTGCCAGCCTCTCCCCCCAGTTTAGTATCATCAGCAAACTTGCTGAGGGTGCACTCTGTCCCTTCCTCCAGGTCATTGATGAATATATTGAACAAGACTGGACCCAGGACTGACCCCTGGGGGACACCACTAGCCACAGGCCTCCAACGAGACTCTGCACTACTGACCACAACCCTCGGAGCTCGGCCATCCAGCCGGTTCTCAATCCACCTCACCGTCCACTCATCTAGCCCACACTTCCTGAGCTTACCTAGGAGGATGGGATGGGAGACAGTGTCCAAAGCCTTGCTGAAGTCCAGGGAGACAACATCCACTGCTCTGCCCTCATCTACCCAGCCAGTCATTCCGGCATAGAAGGCTATCAGATTGGTCAAGCATCATTTCCCTTTGGTGAAGCCATGCTGACTACTCCTGATCACCTTCTTGTCCTCCACATGCTTAGTGAGGACCTCCAGGAGGAGCTGTTCCATCACCTTGCCAGGGATGGAGGGGAGGCTGACAGGCCTGGAGTTTCCTGGCTCCTCCTTCTTGCCCTTTTGGAAGACTGGCGTGACATTGGCTTTCTTCCAGTCCTCAGGCACCTCTCCTGATCTCCAGGACCTTTCCAAGATGACAGAGAGTGGCCTAGCAACAACATCCACCAGCTCCCTCAGCACTCGTGGGTGCATCCCATCGGGGCCCATGGATTTGTGGATGTCAAGTTTGGACAAAAGATCTCTAACCCGATCCTCCTCCACCAAGGGAGAGTCTTCCTTTCTCCAGCCTTCCTCTCTTGTCTCCAAGGTCTGCAATTCCTCAGGACTGGCCTTAGCAGAAAAGACTGAAGCAAAGAAGGCATTCAGCAACTCTGCCTTCTCCATCTCCTTCGTCACCAGGGCACCCGCCCCATTCAGCAGCGGGCCCACGTTTTCCCTAGTCTTCCTTTTGCTATGGATGTATTTGAAGAAGGCCTTCTTGTTGTCCTTGACATCCCTTGCCAGATTTAATTCCAACTGGGCCTTAGCCTTCCTTGTCGCATCCCTGCACGCTCTGACAACGTCCCTGTATTCCTCCCAAGTGGCCTGTCCCCTTTTCCACATTCTGTACACTTCCTTCTTCTGCTGGAGTTTTGCCAGCAGTTCCTTGCTCATCCATGCAGGTCTCCTGCCCGCTTTGCTGGACTTCTTCCTCAGAGGGATGCACTGATCTTGAGCCTGGAGGAGGTGATGCTTGAATATGAACCAGCTTTCTTGGACCCCTCTTCCTTCTAGGGCCCTGTCCCATGAGATTCCCCTAAGTAGGTCCCTCAAGAGGCCAAAGTTAACTCTCCTGAAGTCCAGTGCTGCAATCCTACTCATTGCCCTGCTCCCTCCTCGTAGGAGCCTCAACTCCACCATCTCATGGTCACTGCAGCCAAGGCTGCCCCCCAACCTGCACATCTCCAACTAGACCTTCTTTGCTCGTTAGTACAAGGTCTAGCATTGCACTTCTCCTCGTTGGCGTCTCCACCACCTGCGTCAAGAAATTATCATCAATCCTCTGCAGGAACCTCTTTGACTCTTTGTGCCTAGCTGTGCTGCCTTGCCAACAGATGTCAGGGTGGTTGAAGTCTCCCATGAGAACCAGGGCCTGTGATCGTGAGGCTACTTCCAGCTGTCGGTAAAAGGCCTCATCGATGACCTCGTCCTGACCAGGTGGCCTGTAGTAAACCCCCACAACAGTGTCACCCATGTTACCCTGCCCTTTAATCCTTACCCATAGGCTCTCAACTTGCTCTTCATCCACCCCGAGGCAGAGCTCCATACATTCTAGTTGCTCTCTCACATAAAGAGCAACTCCACCACCTCGCCTTCCTCGCCTGTCTTTCCTAAAAAGCACATAGCCATCCATGACAGCATCCCAGTCATGTGAACTATCCCACCATGTCTCTGTAACTGCAGAAACCTGGTTTCACCAGGAAGCCACAGTATTGCAGAAGTTAGTCCTTTTTTTTTTTTTCCAGGTACCAACATGATTTCCAGCAGGAGAATATCAAGGACAAAACCCTCACAGGAAAGCAGGAAACTCTCTCCGGCACAAAAATAACTACTGCTAGCTGCTGTTAAGACTCTCGAGTCTAGCGAACCTCACCTTGTACCCCTCCCCGACAAAGCTACTCTCATTCAACATCCATACCCTTCAACCAGCACTCACTTTCACACTACTACTCACTGAAGGACTGATCCCCTGCTGAAGGAAAGTTCTTCTAGCCCCAAGCACCTGCTTTTTTTTTTATTTTATTTTGTCCTGCTCAACAACTGACCCCTAGAGACCAGCAGAAGTGAGGAATTTCTAGCAAGCCCTTGCCGACATTATAAACACACACTACACAAGTTGTAAACCAAGAGAGAGCATTCAGGCAGAACTAACACAGAACTAAACGCAGGCATGTCATTAGTCTGCTTTCAGGCACAGTCATTTTTTCCAGAAAGCCTGCACAAATGCCTAGAACTACAACAACATGCTATTATGTCAGTTACATCCAATGAACCTGAGCATCAAGTGGCAAGTCATGCATGAGGCACCTGCAACCTCTCTAGCCCATTAATAGGGCTTCACACCTCCATGTCCTCTCTCCCACTCTCCCATGCATCATCTTCAGAAGCTGCTACAAAACTCTACTTTAAGACAATACATGCATGCAACAAGGCAGCAGTTCAAAAAGCAAGGCTCAGCCCTCAACATCCTTTCTTTACTTTTCTCCCTCCCTACAGGTAAAGCCACTTAGGTTTCATAACTGCTAGCCAAAGGAAATGAGACAACAACTACAACCACCACCACCACGAACCATGCTTTACATGGGTAACCCACAACTTACAACCACTAAGGCAGCAACCGTGCTTTAAGGCTTCAGTCAGGTCGCTTCAAGGCCTGAGATTCTACAGCACTACTTCCCTACTCTCCCACATCTACTAACATGTCATTTAGAAACTGCTTCCAACCTACCTACTAGCCAAACACTGCTCTGAGAAGCTCACACTTGTCAGGCAAATCCTCCTGCATTTACTGTCCCATGACAAAACCAATATGCTACTTTGGGGTCTTGGGTCATACAAACTTTGTACTTCCACTACCATTAGGAGAGCAGGAAGAGAGAAAGAAAAAAAAAAGGGAAACATTTTAGTTTCCTCTACACTAAAAAGCTATAGAGAAACCTCTAACCCACAACAGAGACCTTCAGCTATAGAAAACTCAAAGTAGCTCAAGTTCTGCCAGTGATATAGCCACACACCTCTCTTGCTAGCAGTTGACTTCCCCAGGAATCACAATTCCAAAACCAACATCTGCTAGTGTCCAAACAGGAGAAGCATCTCATGTTACACCAGGTCACATGCTTACAGATCTCCAAGAACCTTGACCACCTTTTTAAAGCCAGTCCTGAAACTTTTTCTTCTACCTCAGGTCAACCCAGAGGTTTACTGAAGAGCAATGTTTGGCAGCTCTTACTTCACTAGAACCACAGGTGAAACCACGAAAAAACATCGAGGGCAAGTATTTCATTTGTGACTCGCTAAAACTGATTTCTGTTCAACAATGACAGCACTGGGCAATATCTTAAAGTTACTGCTTTTACACAGGCCAGTATACTCAAGTAATACCAGGAGACAACAGTCCTGTCTTTCCAAACAAAGTCTAAATAGTTCCTGTCACATTAAAAAAGCCAAGAGGAAAAAAAAAATTGTTGCCTACCTACAATACTAGTTCCTAAACCATTTCAGCAGCTCTAAATCCAGATGACAGCCTGCATTGACTCAGAGCAAGAATAGTACATGCAGCTGCTAGTCATTGGCTGAGATAGAGCCAACTCTCACAGGATCTCGCCTAGCAAACCCCAGTGAAACTCCACAATGGCACAGGAGACAGGAAACACCTAACAGCAAAAGAGTTCCTCCAAGATCAACGCATTTTAACCATGCCAGATCGCTCTCCTTCATCCATGACGCCTAACACACCCTTTTCCAGGCCATTTCCACATTCCAAGCCCAAACCACACATAATCTGTTCCAAGTTATGAACACTGACTAACAATTGCCAATATGCCATTCAGGTTTTCCTCGGAAAAAACAAGCAACTGCTTCAGCATTGCTTCCCTTTTCACTCCTCCTTCCCATACAAGGGGTCCATAGCTAACAAACACAACATATTTGCTTTACCCACTGTGTGAGTGGGTAACGTGTCAAACACCACTCAGCTTGCTTGCCTATTAGCAAGTCATGCTCAAAAGCAGCAGATCTAGAGACCTTCATTCCACCAATATCGCAATGGAAAGCTACTCTACTCCCAAGACCTCAAGTGAAAGATCCATTTCACACCCAAACAAGCAGCAAGTTTAAGCCAGTCCAAACTGGTCCCCTACTGCAACTTCCCAAACGGACACAAGTTGCTACACATCTTCTCTTAACCTTCCAGGAAAATCAGCTGCTCCCCTCAACCCTTTCCACCCAAAACCTTCCTCCTACAAAACACAGTTCTGCAAGGATCACAAATACAAAACGCGACCTAGACACAAAAAGACTCCCCTTAGTCATTTCCTAACTTCTTGGCCTTCAGCAGCAAGCACCAGCTCTTTCTTCTCTACTCGACCTCTAGATTTGCACGGGCACAAAGACAACTGGAGGCATTTCAGTAGCCAGTGTTGCCTACCTCTAAAGCATTGCAACCCACACAGGTAACACCAAGTCATCTTAACACAGCCAACGCTCTGAAGCCTAGCCTTCCCTTCACACAGGAACTTGCCTCATCAGCAATCACAGTTATCACTGCCATACATTTTAGAGGCTACGCGTCCAATCAATACATAAATCAATCAGTTGCAAGCTCAGCCTTAATAGCTTGAACCTTCAGCACTTCAGCGCTTCAACTCTTCACAAAGCATCACTTCCACTGGATGCCCACACTGCCACTTTCCACTAACATCATCTCTCTCATTGCCCAGACAGAACTTGGCTTGCTTGTAAAGCTTCCTCACGTGGCATAGCTCCACTCTTTTCTCTTAGAACAAGTACTCCAGAAAGCTTAATCGCCACCAGCAGATAGCCTCAGCACTCTATCTATCACCTCCTCTAAACCCCAGCAGGAACCAATTAACATCACAAGAGAAAGCACTCAGCTAAACCTCAGCACCAACCATGCCCTCCTCTATCAAACTACCATTCCTGCCTGCTTTAATACCAGCACCATTGGCTGCAACATCAACAAGCTTCCAGAAGGCATCAAGGTCCCTCTACCATAACAGCTGGACCTCAGCCTACCTTCACCTGCTGGAATAACTGCACTTGCACCCAAGAAGGCCAACAAGTCTTCTCAAAGACAAGCACTGCAGTCCACCTCTTACTCAAGCATGCAGCTGAAGCAGCCCAGCAATCCTCTGCAGCCATGCCCTGACTCACTACCACACACCCTAGGCTCTCAAACCAGGACTGCTTCCTTCATGCGCCAACATCTCTGCTCAACACACTGAGCAGTTGGCTTACTCAGCATACAAGCACCTACATGACTCATAGGTCAAGAGCATACTACTCCTTCACAGGAGAAGCACATCCAATAGCCAAATAGCCTGAGCAGCTCAACATGGGATGCTTCTCACCAAGCATACAGGCCCTGTAGCACACTGCCTCTCTCACACTCACTCACTGACACCTGCTTTCAAACACTGGTTAACTCCTGCACTTGGGGGCGGGGGGAGGGGGGGCAAGAGGAAGAGTGGTCATGTCACTGGGAAACCTATTCCCCCAAGCACACTTTTGCATTTAAGCTAAAGGATAAAAACTCTTAGCCTACTGTCTGACACCAGCTTAGGGCATACTCAGTACTGGCAGAAGAACAGATGATCCTTTGCCCAAAGAATGCATTCCCCCCACCCCACCCATTTCATTGTCAACAACAACAACAATCACCACCACCACCCCCCACACTAAACACTCATTCCCACCTCCAGCCACAACAAAAGGAGGTCAAAAAAC
Organism: Struthio camelus; assembly: GCF_040807025.1. Classification (NCBI taxonomy): domain Eukaryota; kingdom Metazoa; phylum Chordata; class Aves; order Struthioniformes; family Struthionidae; genus Struthio; species Struthio camelus. The sequence goes on along the minus strand of NC_090946.1, from coordinate 8,844,610 downwards.
AGATGAACCCACTCCTTTCAGCAGCACTCCTGTGTCAAGGGGCTCCAACTAGCACCTTCAGTCTTTGCAAAAGACTCCACCTCATACATTAGTACTATCAAGACTGGCACTACACTCCAATTGCACAGCCTATCAAGGGCAACATATTACAGTAGACCTGAACGACTCCAAGGGACCCAAAGCAACAAACAGCCAATTAGCAGCTCCAATACACATTGCCTCCACTTTCTTGGGCAGGCACACAAACTTCAACCTAAGAATGGTCTTCCAGAAAACTAGTTCTAGCACAAACCCTCTCTCTAGCCTGGCCTTACTTCCCCTCTATCAGGGAACACACAACAGTAATCAAATCAGGTTCAATCCCCCCCATCCCCCCACCAAAAAAAAAACCCAACAGACAAAGTAACATGACCCCACATCAGGAATAAGCCTCTCGACTCCCATGGGCCAAGCACCACTGCCCACCCCTCACTTCCAGACACAGCCACAGGGCAACCACAACAACCCCACTGCCTTCACCCAGAACCTCCCTTCCCCCCCCCCCACTAAACAAATGCACCTGACCCAGCTCCCTCTCAGCTCCACCCATTTCAAGCCCACCAGCTGAAAAGCAGCCCCCCAGACACCTTCCCCATCACTTCAGCTCAGCTCACCTCCTTTGACACCCAGTCCAAAGGCATCTTCCACCACATGTACTTGCACACCTTCTCCCACAAACTCCTGCTCACTACTGCACTCGAGGGAGCGACATACACCCAGGCATGAACAAGACACAGGCTCCCAGCACCACACTGCAAGAGCTCTTGGAGCAATCCTAGGCAGCACCCTGACAGAGCCAGTTTGAACAAGGTGCAAACACTTAGCCAGTCCCTTCCTTTCACTAGCGTCCATGCAAAACCTTACCCAAGGCACACACACCTCTGCCATCACTACTCCCCTCAACACCAAACATCACATCAGCTGAAAGCACCCACTCCACTGCTGCTCCTCAACTCCCACCAGGCAACCGAGCTCAAACAACGTGCTCAGGCACAGTTCAAACCAACACACCCCCATCACAGAAGTACACACACAAGAGGCAACACTGCTAGCACGCACCAGTCGCGCTGTGTCGACCTTCAGAGCTCCACACACCAGCCACTGCTAAAGGTGACTAGCTGGAAAACCCACCTCTCGCTCCAGCTTACCCAGCTCTGTCTCCGGCGCACACAAACACCACTTCAACACCACCCACAGGACAGGCGAGCTGGAGCCAGGCCACACACGCTCACGCCGCCCCCGCCCCGCCCCAGCAGCCCCCAGGCCGCCTCCTGCCCCCGCCCCGCCCTCCCCACCTCGCCCTTCTGCCCGCTCTCCTCCTCGCCCGCTCCGCTCCGCGCTCCGCCTGCCCGAGCTCAGCAGCTCCTCGCCGCCCGCCCCCCGCCCCGCCTCGCTCTCCAGCCTCCCGCCGCCGCCGCCTCCCGCCCAGCGCCCCGCAAACGCCCCGCGCTCCCACCCCCCCGCCCCGCCCCGCCCCCGACCCTGCTCCTACTTCCCCCACCCCTTTCCCTGCCGCCCTTCCGCTCCCTTCCCCAGGCGGCGGGCGAGCAGGCGGCGGACGCAAACGCTCCCCCGTCCAGCGGCGACGCACCGGCCTCCTCAGCCGGGCGACACCGAAGCCCCGCTCGGCCCCGGCCCCGGCCCCGCCCGACCGGCCGCCGCAAACCCTCCCCGGCCCGCCCGGCACCGACCCCGCCGCCTCCCAGCACCAGCACCAGCCCCAGCCCCGCAGCCGCCAGCACCTTCGCGCAGCCTCCCGGCGCAGGCGCCGCCGCCCTTCGGGCCCCGAAAAGCCCCTTCGCCGCCCCCCGCCCCCTGCCCCTGCCGCTACCGCCCCCGAGCCCTGCCCGCCCGGCTGCGCCACGACCCACCGCGTGTCCCGCAGCCTGCCGCTCTCCAACTGCGCCGCGCCGCGCCGCGGGGCCGGACGGGGCGGGATGGGGAGCCCTCCCCTTCCGCTCCGCCATCTTCGCCGCCAGGCGCCCCCCCACAGCCAGCCACCCCGCCGCCATCTTCGCCGCCGACCACACCCTTCCGCCCGGCCAGAGGCGGGAGCGGGGCGCCAATCAGCGGCGGGCGGCGCGCAGGCGCCCTCCAATGGCCGAGAGGCAGCTGGCCCGGCCGGCCAATCCCCGCGGCGGCCCGGGCGGAGGGCGGGAGGGAGCGGAGAGAGGCCGGAGATGGCGTCCGGCGGCCGTGGGCGCCGCCGAGCGAGCGGGCGGGCGGGCGGGCGGCGGGTCCGGGTCTGCCGGCGCCAGGGACGCGGTCCCCGCTGTCCCCCCTCAGTGTCCCCCTCGCTGTCCCCTCGACCCCGTCCACCCCTTGTGCCCGCCCGCCTTGTGCCGCTCGGGCGCCTCGGCCGAGCTGCGGCTCTGGTGGGGGCGAAGGGCGAGAGCGGGCCGAGGGGCCCCTGGCAAAACAAGTGGGCCGGGAGCTGCTGGGCTCGGGGGTTGGTGGCCCTGGGCGAGGCGGCCAGGAGAGCAGGGCGGTCGGCTGTCGGTGGCGGCAGAGGGCAGCGGGGAGGGCAGGCGGCGTGCGCGGGCAGGGCAGGGGCTGCGGGCAGGGCAGGCAGGAAGCGGCGGTGGCTGGCGCGGGCCTGGAGCGGCCGGTGCCGAAGGCCAAGTGCTGGGAGCAGGTTGGGCTGTGCGCAGGGTGCCGCCAAGCGAGGCGGGAGGGTGCGTTGCGGGGGAGCGCTGCCCCCGAGGCGCTGGGGTGTCCCGCCAGGCCCGAGGGGGTGGGCTGCACAAGGTTGGGTGTCGGCGAGGGCGGCGAGGCTGGAGGAGGCGTGGGTCGGGGGGCTGCTGTCCACGGAAAGGCCCGGCCGTGCGAGAGGGTCCCTAGGAAAGCTGCGCGTGGCCTTGTTGTGCTTGGTTTTGGCAGGCGGTGCGGTGAAGCGGAGCACTTGGAGGGGGAAAGGCGGCGTGTGGAGCCTGTGGAGAGCGGGTGCCGGAGAGGCGGAGGCGGCGCTGGAGGTGCTGGTGCTGGCAGGGCCGCTGAGGGCAGAGGTGGCTTGAGGTGAGGTGGGAAGCAGAGGAAGAGGCTGTGGCTGGGTGTGGGACGTGTTGGGCTGTAGAGCTGCATTGCCATGTTGCCTGCTGCCTGGAGAGTGGAGGTTGGCTGTACTGGTGCTGGACCTGGGGGGCTGGTGCAGCCTGGTGCGGGGCCTGGTGGGCTAGGGTGGCGTGGTGTGAGGTCTGGGGGGCTGGTGCAGCCTGGTACGGACTACTGCTAGGCCTGGTGGGCTTGGGAGACCACTCCGTCGGGGCGGAAACCACTCCGCCGACATAAAAACCACTCCGTCGGGCCTGAAACCACTCCGTCGGGCCTGAAACCACTCCGTCGGGCCTAAAAGCAGTGCGTCGGGCCTAAAAGCAGTGCGTCAGGGCTGAAACCGCTCCACCAAACTTAAAACCACTGCATCCGACCGAAAACCACTCTATCGAAGCTGAAACCACTGTGCCAGGACCAAAACCACTCCGTTGGGGCTGAAACCACTCCACCAGGGCCAAAAGCACTCGACTGACCTTAAAACCACTCCATCAAGCCTAAAACCATTGCGTCAGGGCTGGAACCACTCTGCTGAGCCTAGAACCACTCCGTCGGGGCTGAAACCACAGTGCTGGGGCGGAAACTACTCCGTCAGGCTGAAAACCACTCCGCCGACATTAAAACCACTGCGCTGAGCCAAAAACCACTGCGTCGGGGCTGAAACCACTCCGCCAGGGCCAAAACAACTTGGCTGACCTTAAAACCACTCCATCAAGCCTGAAACCACTGCGTCGGGGCTGAAACCACTCCGCCGAGCCTAAAACCACTCCGTCGGGGCTGAAACCACTCCATCGGGGCTGAAACCACTGTGCCAGGGCCAAAACCACTCCGCTGACGTTAAAACCACTCCATCAAGCCTAAAACCATTCCGTCAGGGCTGGAATCACTCCGCCGAGCCTAAAACCACTCGGTCGGGGCGGAAACCACTGTGCTGGGGCGGAAACTGCTCCGTCAGGCTGTAAACCACTGCGTCAGGCCGAAAAGCACTCCACCGGGGCCAAAACCACTGCGTCGGGGCTGAAAGCGTTCCACGAGGGCTAAAACCACTCCGCCGACATTAAAACCACTCCGCCGAGCCTGAAACCACTGCGTTGGGGCGGAAACCACTCCGCCGAGCCTGAAACCGCTGCGTCGGAGCTGAAACCACTCCGCCAGGGCCAAAACCACTGCGTCGGGGCTGAAACCACTCCACCGAGCCTAAAACCACTCCGCCAAGCCTAAAACCACTGCGTCAGCTGGAAAACCACTCCGCCGAGCCTGAAACCACTGCGTCAGGGCTGAAACCACTCCGCCAAGCCTAAAACCACTGCGTCGGAGCTGAAAGCATTCCACCAGGGCTAAAACCACTCCGCCGACATTAAAACCACTCTGCCAAGCCTAAAAGCACTGCGTCGGGGCTGAAACCACTCCGCCGAGCCTGAAAGCACTGCGTCAGGCCTGAAACCACTCCGCCGAGCCTAAAACAACTCCGTCGGGGCCAAAACCACTCCACCAGTGCTGAAACCGCTCCGTCGGGGCTGAAACCATTCCGCCAAGCCGAAAAGCACTCTGTCGGGGCTGAAACCATTCCGCCAAGCCGAAAAGCACTGTGTCGGGGTTGAAACCATTCCGCCAAGCCGAAAAGCACTGTGTCGGGGTTGAAACCCCTCCGTGAAGCCGAAAAGCACTGTGTCGGGGTTGAAACCCCTCCGTGAAGCCGAAAAGCACTGTGTCGGGGCTGAAACCCCTCCGTGAAGCCGAAAAGCACTGTGTTGGGGCTGAAACCACTCCGCCGAGCCTAAAAGCACTGCATCGGGGCTGAAACCACAGTGACAGGGCCAAATCCACTTCGTCAGGGCTGAAACCCGTCCGTGAAGCCGAAAAGCACTGCATCAGGCCGAAAACCACTGCGTTGGGGCTGAAACCACTGCGTCAGGCCTAAAACCACTCCACCGAGCCTAAAACAACTCCGTCGGGGCCAAAACCACTCCACCAGTGCTGAAACCGCTCCGTCGGGGCTGAAACCCCTCCGTGAAGCCGAAAAGCACTGTGTTGGGGCTGAAACCCCTCCATGAAGCCGAAAAGCACTGTGTCGGGGCTGAAACCCCTCCGCCAAGGCCAAAACCACTCGTCTGACCTTAAAACCACTCCGCCGAGCCTAAAAGCAGTGCGTCAGGGCTGAAACCACTGCGCCAAGCCTAAAACCACTCCACCGTGGCAAAAACCACTGCGTCGGGGCTGAAACCCCTCCGCCGAGCCTAAAAGCAGTGCGTCAGGGCTGAAACCACTCTCCCAAGCAGAAAAGCACTGCATCGGGGCTGAAACCACTGTGCTGGGGCCAAATCCACTCCGTCAGGGCTGAAACCACTCCATCAAACCTAAAAGCACTGCATCAGGCCGAAAACCCCTCCGTCGGGGCTGAAACCACTGCGTCAGGCCTAAAACCACTCCGCCGAGCCGAAAACCACTCCGTCGGGGCTGAAACCACTGTGCTGGGGCGGAAACTGCTCCGTCAGGCTGTAAACCACTGCGTCAGGCCGAAAAGCACTCCAGCAGGGCCAAAACCACTGCGTCGGGGCTGAAAGCGTTCCACGAGGGCTAAAACCACTCCGCCGACATTAAAACCACTGCGCCACGCCTAAAACCACTGCGTCAGGCCGAAAACCACTCCGCCGAGCCTGAAACCACTGCGTCAGGCCTAAAACCTCTCCGCCGAGCCAAAAACAACTCCGTCGGGGCCAAAACCACTACACCAGTGCTGAAACCGCTCCGTCGGGGCTGAAACCCCTCCGTGAAGCCGAAAAGCACTGTGTCGGGGCGGAAACCCCTCCGTGAAGCCGAAAAGCACTGTGTCGGGGCTGAAACCACTCCGCCGAGCCTGAAACCACTGCGTCAGGCCTGAAACCACTCCGCCGAGCCTAAAACAACTCCGTCGGGGCCAAAACCACTCCACCAGTGCTGAAACCGCACCGTCGGGGCTGAAACCATTCCGCCAAGCCGAAAAGCACTCTGTCGGGGCTGAAACCCCTCCGTGAAGCCGAAAAGCACTGTGTCGGGGCTGAAACCCCTCCGTGAAGCCGAAAAGCACTGTGTCGGGGCTGAAACCCCTCCGTGAAGCCGAAAAGCACTGTGTCGGGGTTGAAACCCCTCCGTGAAGCCGAAAAGCACTGTGTCGGGGCTGAAACCCCTCTGTGAAGCCGAAAAGCACTGTGTCAGGGCTGAAACCACTCCGCCGAGCCTAAAAGCACTGCATCGGGGCTGAAACCACAGTGACAGGGCCAAATCCACTTCGTCAGGGCTGAAACCCGTCCGTGAAGCCGAAAAGCACTGCATCAGGCCGAAAACCACTGCGTCGGGGCTGAAACCACTGCGTCAGGCCTAAAACCACTCCACCGAGCCTAAAACAACTCCGTCGGGGCCAAAACCACTCCACCAGTGCTGAAACCGCTCCGTCGGGGCTGAAACCCCTGCGTGAAGCCGAAAAGCACTGTGTCGGGGCTGAAACCATTCCGCCAAGCCGAAAAGCACTGTGTCGGGGCTGAAACCATTCCGCCAAGCCGAAAAGCACTGTGTCGGGGTTGAAACGCCTCCGTGAAGCCGAAAAGCACTGTGTCGGGGCTGAAACCCCTCCGTGAAGCCGAAAAGCACTGTGTCGGGGTTGAAACCCCTCCGTGAAGCCGAAAAGCACTGTGTCGGGGCTGAAACCCCTCCGTGAAGCCGAAAAGCACTGTGTCAGGGCTGAAACCACTCCGCCGAGCCTAAAAGCACTGCATCGGGGCTGAAACCACAGTGACAGGGCCAAATCCACTTCGTCAGGGCTGAAACCCGTCCGTGAAGCCGAAAAGCACTGCATCAGGCCGAAAACCACTGCGTCGGGGCTGAAACCACTGCGTCAGGCCTAAAACCACTCCACCGAGCCTAAAACAACTCCGTCGGGGCCAAAACCACTCCACCAGTGCTGAAACCGCTCCGTCGGGGCTGAAACCCCTCCGTGAAGCCGAAAAGCACTGTGTTGGGGCTGAAACCCCTCCATGAAGCCGAAAAGCACTGTGTCGGGGCTGAAACCCCTCCGCCAAGGCCAAAACCACTCGTCTGACCTTAAAACCACTCCGCCGAGCCTAAAAGCAGTGCGTCAGGGCTGAAACCACTGCGCCAAGCCTAAAACCACTCCACCGTGGCAAAAACCACTGCGTCGGGGCTGAAACCCCTCCGCCGAGCCTAAAAGCAGTGCGTCAGGGCTGAAACCACTCTCCCAAGCCTAAAACCACTCCGTCGGGGCTGAAACCACTGTGCTGGGGCCGAAACTGCTCCGTCAGGCTGTAAACCACTGCGTCAGGCTGAAAAGCACTCCACCAGGGCCAAAACCACTGCGTCGGGGCTGAAAGCGTTCCACCAGGGCTGAAACCACTCCACCGACATTAAAACCACTGCGCCAAGCCTGAAAGCACTGCGTCAGGGCTGAAACTACTCCGCCGAGCCTAAAACAACTCCGTCAGGGCCAAAACCACTGCGTCAGGGCTGAAACCACTCTGCCAAGCCTGAAACCACTGCGTCGGGGCTGAAACCACTCCGCCAGGGCCAAAACCACTCGGCTGACCTTAAAACCACTCCATCAAGCCTAAAAGCACTGCGTCGGGGCTGAAACTGCTCCGTCAGGCTGAAAACCACTCCGCTGAGCCTGAAACCACTCCGTGGTTGCTGAAAGCACTCCGCCGAGCCTAAAACCACTCCGTCGGGGCCAAAACCACTCGGTCGAGCCTAAAAGCATTCCGTCAGGGCTGGAACCACTCCTCCAAGCCTAAAACCACTGCGTCAGGTGGAAAACCACTCCGCCGAGCCTAAAAGCAGTGCGTCAGGGCTGAAACCACTCTGCCAAGCCTGAAACCGCTGCGTCGGGGCTGAAACCACTCCGCCAAGGCCAAAACCACTCGTCTGACCTTAAAACCACTCCATCAAGCCTAAAAGCACTGCGTCGGGGCAGAAACTGCTCCGTCAGGCTGAAAACCACTCCGCCGAGCCTGAAACCACTGCGTCAGGGCAGAAGCCACTCCGTGGTTGCTGAAACCACTCCGCCAAGACTAAAACCACTGCACCGGGGCTAAAACCACTCCGCCGGGGCGAAAACCACTCCGTGGTTGCTGAAAGCACTCCGCCGAGCCTAAAAGCAGTGCGTCAGGGCTGAAACCACTCCATCAAGCCGAAAAGCACTCCGTCGGGGCTGAAACCACTCCGCCGAGCCTAAAAGCAGTGCGTCAGGGCTGAAACCACTCTGCCAAGCCGAAAAGCACTGCATCGGGGCTGAAACCACAGTGCCGGGGCCAAATCCACTCCGTCAGGGCTGAAACCACTCCATCAAACCTAAAAGCACTGCATCAGGCCGAAAACCCCTCCGTCGGGGCTGAAACCACTGCGTCAGGCCTAAAACCACTCCGTCGGGGCGAAAACCCCTCCGCCGGGGCTGAAACCACTCCGCCGAGTCTAAAAGCAGTGCGTCAGGGCTGAACCCACTCTGCCAAGCCTAAAAGCACTCCACCAAGGCGAAAACCACTCTGTCGGGGCGGAAACCACTCCGCCGAGGCGAAAAGCAGTGCGTCAGGGCTGAAACCACTCCGCCGAGGCGAAAAGCAGTGCGTCAGGTGGAAAACCACTCCGCCGGGGCCAAAACCCCTCCGCTGACATTAAAACCATTCCGTCAGGGCTGGAACCACTCCGCCGAGGCCAAAACCGCTGCGTCGGGGCTGAAACCACTGTGCTGGGGCGGAAACTGCTCCGTCAGGCTGTAAACCACTGCGTCAGGCCGAAAAGCACTCCACCGGGGCCAAAACCACTGCGTCGGGGCTGAAAGCGTTCCGCCAGGGCTAAAACCACTCCGCCGACATTAAAACCACTGCGCCAAGCCTAAAAGCCACTGCGTCAGGGCTGAAACCACTCCGCCGAGCCTGAAAGCACTGCGTCAGGCCTGAAACCACTCCGCCGAGCCTAAAACAACTCCGTCGGGGCCAAAACCACTCCACCAGTGCTGAAACCGCTCCGTCGGGGCTGAAACCATTCCGCCAAGCCGAAAAGCACTCTGTCGGGGCTGAAACCATTCCGCCAAGCCGAAAAGCACTGTGTCGGGGTTGAAACGCCTCCGTGAAGCTGAAAAGCACTGTGTCGGGGTTGAAACCCCTCGGTGAAGCCGAAAAGCACTGTGTCGGGGTTGAAACCCCTCCGTGAAGCCGAAAAGCACTGTGTCGGGGCTGAAACCCCTCGGTGAAGCCGAAAAGCACTGTGTCAGGGCTGAAACCACTCCGCCGAGCCTAAAAGCACTGCATCGGGGCTGAAACCACAGTGACAGGGCCAAATCCACTTCGTCAGGGCTGAAACCCGTCCGTGAAGCCGAAAAGCACTGCATCAGGCCGAAAACCACTCCGTCGGGGCTGAAACCACTGCGTCAGGCCTAAAACCACTCCACCGAGCCTAAAACAACTCCGTCGGGGCCAAAACCACTCCACCAGTGCTGAAACCGCTCCGTCGGGGCTGAAACCCCTCCGTGAAGCCGAAAAGCACTGTGTTGGGGCTGAAACCCCTCCATGAAGCCGAAAAGCACTGTGTTGGGGCTGAAACCCCTCCGCCAAGGCCAAAACCACTCGTCTGACCTTAAAACCACTCCGCCGAGCCTAAAAGCAGTGCGTCAGGGCTGAAACCACTGCGCCAAGCCTAAAACCACTCCACCGTGGCAAAAACCACTGCGTCGGGGCTGAAACCCCTCCGCCGAGCCTAAAAGCAGTGCGTCAGGGCTGAAACCACTCTCCCAAGCCTAAAACCACTCCGTCGGGGCTGAAACCACTGTGCTGGGGCCGAAACTGCTCCGTCAGGCTGTAAACCACTGCGTCAGGCCGAAAAGCACTCCAGCAGGGCCAAAACCACTGCGTTGGGGCTGAAAGCGTTCCACCAGGGCTGAAACCACTCCGCCGACATTAAAACCACTGCGCCAAGCCTGAAAGCACTGCGTCAGGGCTGAAACTACTCCGCCGAGCCTAAAACAACTCCGTCAGGGCCAAAACCACTGCGTCAGGGCTGAAACCACTCTGCCAAGCCTGAAACTACTGCGTCGGGGCTGAAACCACTCCGCCAGGGCCAAAACCACTCGGCTGACCTTAAAACCACTCCATCAAACCTAAAAGCACTGCGTCGGGGCTGAAAGTGCTCCGTCAGGCTGAAAACCACTCCGCTGAGCCTGAAACCACTCCGTGGTTGCTGAAAGCACTCCGCCGAGCCTAAAACCACTCCGTCGGGGCCAAAACCACTCCGCCGAGCCTAAAAGCAGTGCGTCAGGGCTGAAACCACTCTGCCAAGCCTGAAACCGCTGCGTCGGGGCTGAAACCACTCCGCCAGGGCCAAAACCACTCCGCCGAGACCTTAAAACCACTCCATCAAGCCTAAAAGCACTGCGTCGGGGCAGAAACTGCTCCGTCAGGCTGAAAACCACTCCGCCGAGCCTGAAACCACTGCGTCAGGGCAGAAGCCACTCCGTGGTTGCTGAAACCACTCCGCCAAGACTAAAACCACTGCACCGGGGCTAAAACCACTCCGCCGGGGCGAAAACCACTCCGTGGTTGCTGAAAGCACTCCGCCGAGCCTAAAAGCAGTGCGTCAGGGCTGAAACCACTCCATCAAGCCGAAAAGCACTCCGTCGGGGCTGAAACCACTCCGCCGAGCCTAAAAGCAGTGCGTCAGGGCTGAAACCACTCTGCCAAGCCGAAAAGCACTGCATCGGGGCTGAAACCACAGTGCCAGGGCCAAATCCACTCCGTCAGGGCTGAAACCACTCCATCAAACCTAAAAGCACTGCATCAGGCCGAAAACCCCTCCGTCGGGGCTGAAACCACTGCGTCAGGCCTAAAACCACTCCGCCGAGCCGAAAACCACTCCGTCGGGGCTGAAACCACTGTGCTGGGGCGGAAACTGCTCCGTCAGGCTGTAAACCACTGCGTCAGGCCGAAAAGCACTCCACCGGGGCCAAAACCACTGCGTCGGGGCTGAAAGCGTTCCACGAGGGCTAAAACCACTCCGCCGACATTAAAACCACTGCGCCACGCCTAAAACCACTGCGTCAGGCCGAAAACCACTCCGCCGAGCCTGAAACCACTGCGTCAGGCCTAAAACCTCTCCGCCGAGCCAAAAACAACTCCGTCGGGGCCAAAACCACTCCACCAGTGCTGAAACCGCTCCGTCGGGGCTGAAACCCCTGCGTGAAGCCGAAAAGCACTGTGTCGGGGCGGAAACCCCTCCGTGAAGCCGAAAAGCACTGTGTCGGGGCTGAAACCACTCCGCCAGGGCCAAAACCACTCGTCTGACCTTAAAAGCCGTCCGCCGAGCCTAAAAGCACTGTGTCGGGGCTGAAACCACTCCGCCAGGGCCAAAACCACTCGGCTGACCTTAAAACCACTCCATCAAGCCTAAAAGCACTGCGTCGGGGCTGAAAGTGATCCGTCAGGCTGAAAACCACTCCGCCAAGGCCAAAACTGTTCCGTCGGGGCGGAAACCACTCCGTCGAGCCTAAAAGCAGTGTGTCAGGGCTGAAACCTCTCCGCCAGGGCCAAAACCACTCTGCCAAGCCTAAAACCACTCCGCCGGGGCGAAAACCACTCCGCCGGGTCTGAAAGCACTCCGCCGAGCCTAAAAGCAGTGCGTCAGGGCTGAAACCACTCCGCCGAGGCGAAAACCACTCCGCCGAGGCGAAAACCACTCCGTCGGGGATGAAACCACTCCGCCGAGGCAAAAACCACTGCGTCGGGGCTGAAACCACTCCGCCGAGCCTAAAACCACTGCGTCGGGGCTGAAACCACTCCGCCGAGGCAAAAACCACTGCGTCGGGGCTGAAACCACTCCGCCGAGGCAAAAACCACTGCGTCGGGGCTGAAACCACTCCGCCGAGCCTTAAAACCACTCCGTCGGGGCTGAAACCACTCCGCCGAGGCGAAAAGCAGTGCGTCGGGGCTGAAACCACTGTGCCGGGGCGGAAACTGCTCCGTCAGGCTGTAAACCACTGCGTCAGGCCGAAAAGCACTCCACCGGGGCCAAAACCACTGCGTCGGAGCTGAAAGCATTCCACCATGGCTAAAACCACTCCGTCGACATTAAAACCACTCTGCCAAGCCTAAAAGCACTGCGTCGGGGCTGAAACCACTCCGCCGCGCATGAAACCACTGCGTCAGGGCAGAAGCCACTCCGTGGTTGCTGAAACCACTCCGCCAAGACTAAAACCACTGCACCGGGGCTAAAACCACTCCGCCGGGGCGAAAACCACTCCGTGGTTGCTGAAAGCACTCCGCCGAGCCTAAAAGCAGTGCGTCAGGGCTGAAACCACTGCGCCAAGCCTAAAACCACTCCACCGTGGCAAAAACCACTGCGTCGGGGCTGAAACCCCTCCGCCGAGCCTAAAAGCAGTGCGTCAGGGCTGAAACCACTCTCCCAAGCAGAAAAGCACTGCATCGGGGCTGAAACCACTGTGCTGGGGCCAAATCCACTCCGTCAGGGCTGAAACCACTCCATCAAACCTAAAACCACTGCATCAGGCCGAAAACCCCTCCGTCGGGGCTGAAACCACTGCGTCAGGCCTAAAACCACTCCGCCGAGCCGAAAACCACTCCGTCGGGGCTGAAACCACTGTGCTGGGGCGGAAACTGCTCCGTCAGGCTGTAAACCACTGCGTCAGGCCGAAAAGCACTCCACCGGGGCCAAAACCACTGCGTCGGGGCTGAAAGCGTTCCACGAGGGCTAAAACCACTCCGCCGACATTAAAACCACTGCGCCACGCCTAAAACCACTGCGTCAGGCCGAAAACCACTCCGCCGAGCCTGAAACCACTGCGTCAGGCCTAAAACCTCTCCGCCGAGCCAAAAACAACTCCGTCGGGGCCAAAACCACTCCACCAGTGCTGAAACCGCTCCGTCGGGGCTGAAACCCCTGCGTGAAGCCGAAAAGCACTGTGTCGGGGCTGAAACCACTCTGCCAGGGCCAAAACCACTCGGCTGACCTTAAAACCACTCCATCAAGCCTAAAAGCACTGCGTCGGGGCTGAAAGTGATCCGTCAGGCTGAAAACCACTCCGCCAAGGCCAAAACTGTTCCGTCGGGGCGGAAACCACTCCGTCGAGCCTAAAAGCAGTGTGTCAGGGCTGAAACCTCTCCGCCAGGGCCAAAACCACTCTGCCAAGCCTAAAACCACTCCGCCGGGGCGAAAACCACTCCGCCGGGTCTGAAAGCACTCCGCCGAGCCTAAAAGCAGTGCGTCAGGGCTGAAACCACTCCGCCGAGGCGAAAACCACTCCGCCGAGGCGAAAACCACTCCGTCGGGGATGAAACCACTCCGCCGAGGCAAAAACCACTGCGTCGGGGCTGAAACCACTCCGCCGAGCCTAAAACCACTGCGTCGGGGCTGAAACCACTCCGCCGAGGCAAAAACCACTGCGTCGGGGCTGAAACCACTCCGCCGAGGCAAAAACCACTGCGTCGGGGCTGAAACCACTCCGCCGAGCCTTAAAACCACTCCGTCGGGGCAGAAACCACTCCGCCGAGGCGAAAAGCAGTGCGTCGGGGCTGAAACCACTGTGCCGGGGCGGAAACTGCTCCGTCAGGCTGTAAACCAGTGCGTCAGGCCGAAAAGCACTCCACCGGGGCCAAAACCACTGCGTCGGAGCTGAAAGCATTCCACCATGGCTAAAACCACTCCGTCGACATTAAAACCACTCCGCCAAGCCTAAAAGCACTGCGTCGGGGCTGAAACCACTCCGCCGAGCCTGAAAGCACTGCGTCAGGCCTGAAACCACTCCGCCGAGCCTAAAACAACTCCGTCGGGGCCAAAACCACTCCACCAGTGCTGAAACCGCTCCGTCGGGGCTGAAACCATTCCGCCAAGCCGAAAAGCACTGTGTCGGGGCTGAAACCATTCCGCCAAGCCGAAAAGCACTGTGTCGGGGTTGAAACGCCTCCGTGAAGCCGAAAAGCACTGTGTCGGGGTTGAAACCCCTCCGTGAAGCCGAAAAGCACTGTGTCGGGGTTGAAACCCCTCCGTGAAGCTGAAAAGCACTGTGTCGGGGCTGAAACCCCTCCGTGAAGCCGAAAAGCACTGTGTCGGGGCTGAAACCACTCCGCCGAGCCTAAAAGCACTGCATCGGGGCTGAAACCACAGTGACAGGGCCAAATCCACTTCGTCAGGGCTGAAACCCGTCCGTGAAGCCGAAAAGCACTGCATCAGGCCGAAAACCACTGCGTCGGGGCTGAAACCACTGCGTCAGGCCTAAAACCACTCCACCGAGCCTAAAACAACTCCGTCGGGGCCAAAACCACTCCACCAGTGCTGAAACCGCTCCGTCGGGGCTGAAACCCCTCCGTGAAGCCGAAAAGCACTGTGTTGGGGCTGAAACCCCTCCATGAAGCCGAAAAGCACTGTGTCGGGGCTGAAACCCCTCCGCCAAGGCCAAAACCACTCGTCTGACCTTAAAACCACTCCGCCGAGCCTAAAAGCAGTGCGTCAGGGCTGAAACCACTGCGCCAAGCCTAAAACCACTCCACCGTGGCAAAAACCACTGCGTCGGGGCTGAAACCCCTCCGCCGAGCCTAAAAGCAGTGCGTCAGGGCTGAAACCACTCTCCCAAGCCTAAAACCACTCCGTCGGGGCTGAAACCACTGTGCTGGGGCCGAAACTGCTCCGTCAGGCTGTAAACCACTGCGTCAGGCCGAAAAGCACTCCAGCAGGGCCAAAACCACTGCGTCGGGGCTGAAAGCGTTCCACCAGGGCTGAAACCACTCCGCCGACATTAAAACCACTGCGCCAAGCCTGAAAGCACTGCATCAGGGCTGAAACTACTCCGCCGAGCCTAAAACAACTCCGTCAGGGCCAAAACCACTGCGTCAGGGCTGAAACCACTCTGCCAAGCCTGAAACTACTGCGTCGGGGCTGAAACCACTCCGCCAGGGCCAAAACCACTCGGCTGACCTTAAAACCACTCCATCAAGCCTAAAAGCACTGCGTCGGGGCTGAAAGTGCTCCGTCAGGCTGAAAACCACTCCGCTGAGCCTGAAACCACTCCGTGGTTGCTGAAAGCACTCCGCCGAGCCTAAAACCACTCCGTCGGGGCCAAAACCACTCGGTCGAGCCTAAAAGCATTCCGTCAGGGCTGGAACCACTCCTCCAAGCCTAAAACCACTGCGTCAGGTGGAAAACCACTCCGCCGAGCCTAAAAGCAGTGCGTCAGGGCTGAAACCACTCTGCCAAGCCTGAAACCGCTGCGTCGGGGCTGAAACCACTCCGCCAGGGCCAAAACCACTCCGCCGAGACCTTAAAACCACTCCATCAAGCCTAAAAGCACTGCGTCGGGGCAGAAACTGCTCCGTCAGGCTGAAAACCACTCCGCCGAGCCTGAAACCACTGCGTCAGGGCAGAAGCCACTCCGTGGTTGCTGAAACCACTCCGCCAAGACTAAAACCACTGCACCGGGGCTAAAACCACTCCGCCGGGGCGAAAACCACTCCGTGGTTGCTGAAAGCACTCCGCCGAGGCTAAAAGCAGTGCGTCAGGGCTGAAACCACTCCATCAAGCCGAAAAGCACTCCGTCGGGGCTGAAACCACTCCGCCGAGCCTAAAAGCAGTGCGTCAGGGCTGAAACCACTCTGCCAAGCCGAAAAGCACTGCATCGGGGCTGAAACCACTGTGCTGGGGCCAAATCCACTCCGTCAGGGCTGAAACCACTCCATCAAACCTAAAAGCACTGCATCAGGCCGAAAACCCCTCCGTCGGGGCTGAAACCACTGCGTCAGGCCTAAAACCACTCCGCCGAGCCGAAAACCACTCCGTCGGGGCTGAAACCACTGTGCTGGGGCGGAAACTGCTCCGTCAGGCTGTAAACCACTGCGTCAGGCCGAAAAGCACTCCACCGGGGCCAAAACCACTGCGTCGGGGCTGAAAGCGTTCCACGAGGGCTAAAACCACTCCGCCGACATTAAAACCACTGCGCCACGCCTAAAACCACTGCGTCAGGCCGAAAACCACTCCGCCGAGCCTGAAACCACTGCGTCAGGCCTAAAACCTCTCCGCCGAGCCAAAAACAACTCCGTCGGGGCCAAAACCACTCCACCAGTGCTGAAACCGCTCCGTCGGGGCTGAAACCCCTGCGTGAAGCCGAAAAGCACTGTGTCGGGGCGGAAACCCCTCCATGAAGCCGAAAAGCACTGTGTCGGGGCTGAAACCACTCCGCCAGGGCCAAAACCACTCGTCTGACCTTAAAAGCCGTCCGCCGAGCCTAAAAGCACTGTGTCGGGGCTGAAACCACTCCGCCAGGGCCAAAACCACTCGGCTGACCTTAAAACCACTCCGCCGAGCCTAAAAGCACTGCGTCGGGGCTGAAAGTGATCCGTCAGGCTGAAAACCACTCCGCCAAGGCCAAAACTGTTCCGTCGGGGCGGAAACCACTCCGTCGAGCCTAAAAGCAGTGTGTCAGGGCTGAAACCTCTCCGCCAGGGCCAAAACCACTCTGCCAAGCCTAAAACCACTCCGCCGGGGCGAAAACCACTCCGCCGGGTCTGAAAGCACTCCGCCGAGCCTAAAAGCAGTGCGTCAGGGCTGAAACCACTCCACCGAGGCGAAAACCACTCCGCCGAGGCGAAAACCACTCCGCCGAGGCGAAAACCACTCCGCCGAGGCGAAAACCACTCCGCCGAGGCGAAAACCACTCCGCCGAGGCGAAAACCACTCCGTCGGGGCTGAAACCACTCCGCCGAGGCAAAAACCACTGCGTCGGGGCTGAAACCACTCCGCCGAGGCGAAAACCACTCCGTCGGGGCTGAAACCACTCCGCCGAGGCAAAAACCACTCCGTCGGGGCTGAAACCACTCCGCCGAGGCGAAAACCACTGCGTCGGGGCTGAAACCACTCCGCCGAGCCTTAAAACCACTCCGTCGGGGCTGAAACCACTCCGCCGAGGCGAAAAGCAGTGCGTCGGGGCTGAAACCACTGTGCCGGGGCGGAAACTGCTCCGTCAGGCTGTAAACCACTGCGTCAGGCCGAAAAGCACTCCACCGGGGCCAAAACCACTGCGTCGGGGCTGAAAGCGTTCCACCAGGGCTGAAACCACTCCGCCGACATTAAAACCACTGCGCCAAGCCTGAAAGCACTGCATCAGGGCTGAAACTACTCCGCCGAGCCTAAAACAACTCCGTCAGGGCCAAAACCACTGCGTCAGGGCTGAAACCACTCTGCCAAGCCTGAAACCACTGCGTCGGGGCTGAAACCACTCCGCCAGGGCCAAAACCACTCGTCTGACCTTAAAACCACTCCATCAAGCCTAAAAGCACTGCGTCGGGGCTGAAACTGCTCCGTCAGGCTGAAAACCACTCCGCTGAGCCTGAAACCACTCCGTGGTTGCTGAAAGCACTCCGCCGAGCCTAAAACCACTCCGTCGGGGCCAAAACCACTCGGTCGAGCCTAAAAGCATTCCGTCAGGGCTGGAACCACTCCTCCAAGCCTAAAACCACTGCGTCAGGTGGAAAACCACTCCGCCGAGCCTAAAAGCAGTGCGTCAGGGCTGAAACCACTCTGCCAAGCCTGAAACCGCTGCGTCGGGGCTGAAACCACTCCGCCAGGGCCAAAACCACTCCGCCGAGACCTTAAAACCACTCCATCAAGCCTAAAAGCACTGCGTCGGGGCAGAAACTGCTCCGTCAGGCTGAAAACCACTCCGCCGAGCCTGAAACCACTGCGTCAGGGCAGAAGCCACTCCGTGGTTGCTGAAACCACTCCGCCAAGACTAAAACCACTGCACCGGGGCTAAAACCACTCCGCCGGGGCGAAAACCACTCCGTGGTTGCTGAAAGCACTCCGCCGAGGCTAAAAGCAGTGCGTCAGGGCTGAAACCACTCCATCAAGCCGAAAAGCACTCCGTCGGGGCTGAAACCACTCCGCCGAGCCTAAAAGCAGTGCGTCAGGGCTGAAACCACTCTGCCAAGCCGAAAAGCACTGCATCGGGGCTGAAACCACTGTGCTGGGGCCAAATCCACTCCGTCAGGGCTGAAACCACTCCATCAAACCTAAAACCACTGCATCAGGCCGAAAACCCCTCCGTCGGGGCTGAAACCACTGCGTCAGGCCTAAAACCACTCCGCCGAGCCGAAAACCACTCCGTCGGGGCTGAAACCACTGTGCTGGGGCGGAAACTGCTCCGTCAGGCTGTAAACCACTGCGTCAGGCCGAAAAGCACTCCACCGGGGCCAAAACCACTGCGTCGGGGCTGAAAGCGTTCCACGAGGGCTAAAACCACTCCGTCGACATTAAAACCACTCTGCCAAGCCTAAAAGCACTGCGTCGGGGCTGAAACCACTCCGCCGAGCCTGAAACCACTGCGTCAGGCCTGAAACCACTCCGCCGAGCCTAAAACAACTCCGTCGGGGCCAAAACCACTCCACCAGTGCTGAAACAACTCCGTCGGGGCTGAAACCATTCCGCCAAGCCGAAAAGCACTCTGTCGGGGCTGAAACCATTCCGCCAAGCCGAAAAGCACTGTGTCGGGGTTGAAACGCCTCCGTGAAGCCGAAAAGCACTGTGTCGGGGTTGAAACGCCTCCGTGAAGCCGAAAAGCACTGTGTCGGGGTTGAAACCCCTCCGTGAAGCCGAAAAGCACTGTGTCGGGGCTGAAACCCCTCCGTGAAGCCGAAAAGCACTGTGTCGGGGTTGAAACCCCTCCGTGAAGCCGAAAAGCACTGTGTCAGGGCTGAAACCACTCCGCCGAGCCTAAAAGCACTGCATCGGGGCTGAAACCACAGTGACAGGGCCAAATCCACTTCGTCAGGGCTGAAACCCGTCCGTGAAGCCGAAAAGCACTGCATCAGGCCGAAAACCACTGCGTCGGGGCTGAAACCACTGCGTCAGGCCTAAAACCACTCCACCGAGCCTAAAACAACTCCGTCGGGGCCAAAACCACTCCACCAGTGCTGAAACCGCTCCGTCGGGGCTGAAACCCCTCCGTGAAGCCGAAAAGCACTGTGTTGGGGCTGAAACCCCTCCATGAAGCCGAAAAGCACTGTGTCGGGGCTGAAACCCCTCCGCCAAGGCCAAAACCACTCGTCTGACCTTAAAACCACTCTGCCGAGTCTAAAAGCACTGCGTCGGGGCAGAAACTGCTCCGTCAGGCTGAAAACCACTCCGCCGAGCCTGAAACCACTGCGTCAGGGCAGAAGCCACTCCGTGGTTGCTGAAACCACTCCGCCAAGACTAAAACCACTGCACCGGGGCTAAAACCACTCCGCCGGGGCGAAAACCACTCCGTGGTTGCTGAAAGCACTCCGCCGAGCCTAAAAGCAGTGCGTCAGGGCTGAAACCACTCCATCAAGCCGAAAAGCACTCCGTCGGGGCTGAAACCACTCCGCCGAGCCTAAAAGCAGTGCGTCAGGGCTGAAACCACTCTGCCAAGCCGAAAAGCACTCCGTCGGGGCTGAAACCACTCCGCCAGGGCCAAAACCACAGCGTTGAGGCTGAAACCACTCCGCCGAGCCTAAAAGCAGTGCGTCAGGGCTGAAACATCTCCGCCAGGGCCAAAACCACTCTGCCAAGCCTAAAACCACTCCGCCGAGCCGAAAACCCCTCCGCCGGGGCTGAAACCACTCCGCCGAGTCTAAAAGCAGTGCGTCAGGGCTGAACCCACTCTGCCAAGCCTAAAAGCACTCCACCAAGGCGAAAACCACTCTGTCGGGGCGGAAACCACTCCGCCGAGGCGAAAAGCAGTGCATCAGGGCTGAAACCACTCCGCCGAGGCGAAAAGCAGTGCGTCAGGTGGAAAACCACTCCGCCGGGGCCAAAACCCCTCTGCTGACATTAAAACCATTCCGTCAGGGCTGGAACCACTCCGCCGAGGCCAAAACCGCTGCGTCGGGGCTGAAACCACTGTGCTGGGGCGGAAACTGCTCCGTCAGGCTGTAAACCACTGCGTCAGGCCGAAAAGCACTCCACCGGGGCCAAAACCACTGCGTCGGGGCTGAAAGCGTTCCGCCAGGGCTAAAACCACTCCGCCGACATTAAAACCACTGCGCCAAGCCTAAAAGCCACTGCGTCAGGGCTGAAACCACTCCGCCGAGCCTGAAAGCACTGCGTCAGGCCTGAAACCACTCCGCCGAGCCTAAAACAACTCCGTCGGGGCCAAAACCACTCCACCAGTGCTGAAACCGCTCCGTCAGGGCTGAAACCATTCCGCCAAGCCGAAAAGCACTCTGTCGGGGCTGAAACCATTCCGCCAAGCCGAAAAGCACTGTGTCGGGGTTGAAACGCCTCCGTGAAGCCGAAAAGCACTGTGTCGGGGTTGAAACCCCTCCGTGAAGCCGAAAAGCACTGCGTCGGGGCTGAAACCCCTCCGTGAAGCCGAAAAGCACTGTGTCGGGGCTGAAACCCCTCCGTGAAGCCGAAAAGCACTGTGTCGGGGCTGAAACCCCTCCGTGAAGCCGAAAAGCACTGTGTCAGGGCTGAAACCACTCCGCCGAGCCTAAAAGCACTGCATCGGGGCTGAAACCACAGTGACAGGGCCAAATCCACTTCGTCAGGGCTGAAACCCGTCCGTGAAGCCGAAAAGCACTGCATCAGGCCGAAAACCACTCCGTCGGGGCTGAAACCACTGCGTCAGGCCTAAAACCACTCCACCGAGCCTAAAACAACTCCGTCGGGGCCAAAACCACTCCACCAGTGCTGAAACCGCTCCGTCGGGGCTGAAACCCCTCCGTGAAGCCGAAAAGCACTGTGTTGGGGCTGAAACCCCTCCATGAAGCCGAAAAGCACTGTGTCGGGGCTGAAACCCCTCCGCCAAGGCCAAAACCACTCGTCTGACCTTAAAACCACTCCGCCGAGCCTAAAAGCAGTGCGTCAGGGCTGAAACCACTGCGCCAAGCCTAAAACCACTCCACCGTGGCAAAAACCACTGCGTCGGGGCTGAAACCCCTCCGCCGAGCCTAAAAGCAGTGCGTCAGGGCTGAAACCACTCTCCCAAGCCTAAAACCACTCCGTCGGGGCTGAAACCACTGTGCTGGGGCCGAAACTGCTCCGTCAGGCTGTAAACCACTGCGTCAGGCTGAAAAGCACTCCACCAGGGCCAAAACCACTGCGTTGGGGCTGAAAGCGTTCCACCAGGGCTGAAACCACTCCGCCGACATTAAAACCACTGCGCCAAGCCTGAAAGCACTGCGTCAGGGCTGAAACTACTCCGCCGAGCCTAAAACAACTCCGTCAGGGCCAAAACCACTGCGTCAGGGCTGAAACCACTCTGCCAAGCCTGAAACTACTGCGTCGGGGCTGAAACCACTCCGCCAGGGCCAAAACCACTCGGCTGACCTTAAAACCACTCCATCAAGCCTAAAAGCACTGCGTCGGGGCTGAAAGTGCTCCGTCAGGCTGAAAACCACTCCGCTGAGCCTGAAACCACTCCGTGGTTGCTGAAAGCACTCCGCCGAGCCTAAAACCACTCCGTCGGGGCCAAAACCACTCGGTCGAGCCTAAAAGCATTCCGTCAGGGCTGGAACCACTCCTCCAAGCCTAAAACCACTGCGTCAGGTGGAAAACCACTCCGCCGAGCCTAAAAGCAGTGCGTCAGGGCTGAAACCACTCTGCCAAGCCTGAAACCGCTGCGTCGGGGCTGAAACCACTCCGCCAGGGCCAAAACCACTCCGCCGAGACCTTAAAACCACTCCATCAAGCCTAAAAGCACTGCGTCGGGGCAGAAACTGCTCCGTCAGGCTGAAAACCACTCCGCCGAGCCTGAAACCACTGCGTCAGGGCAGAAGCCACTCCGTGGTTGCTGAAACCACTCCGCCAAGACTAAAACCACTGCACCGGGGCTAAAACCACTCCGCCGGGGCGAAAACCACTCCGTGGTTGCTGAAAGCACTCCGCCGAGCCTAAAAGCAGTGCGTCAGGGCTGAAACCACTCCATCAAGCCGAAAAGCACTCCGTCGGGGCTGAAACCACTCCGCCGAGCCTAAAAGCAGTGCGTCAGGGCTGAAACCACTCTGCCAAGCCGAAAAGCACTGCATCGGGGCTGAAACCACTGTGCTGGGGCCAAATCCACTCCGTCAGGGCTGAAACCACTCCATCAAACCTAAAAGCACTGCATCAGGCCGAAAACCCCTCCGTCGGGGCTGAAACCACTGCGTCAGGCCTAAAACCACTCCGCCGAGCCGAAAACCACTCCGTCGGGGCTGAAACCACTGTGCTGGGGCGGAAACTGCTCCGTCAGGCTGTAAACCACTGCGTCAGGCCGAAAAGCACTCCACCGGGGCCAAAACCACTGCGTCGGGGCTGAAAGCGTTCCACGAGGGCTAAAACCACTCCGTCGACATTAAAACCACTCTGCCAAGCCTAAAAGCACTGCGTCGGGGCTGAAACCACTCCGCCGAGCCTGAAACCACTGCGTCAGGCCTGAAACCACTCCGCCGAGCCTAAAACAACTCCGTCGGGGCCAAAACCACTCCACCAGTGCTGAAACCGCTCCGTCGGGGCTGAAACCATTCCGCCAAGCCGAAAAGCACTCTGTCGGGGCTGAAACCATTCCGCCAAGCCGAAAAGCACTGTGTCGGGGTTGAAACGCCTCCGTGAAGCCGAAAAGCACTGTGTCGGGGTTGAAACCCCTCCGTGAAGCCGAAAAGCACTGTGTCGGGGTTGAAACCCCTCCGTGAAGCCGAAAAGCACTGTGTCGGGGCTGAAACCCCTCCGTGAAGCCGAAAAGCACTGTGTCAGGGCTGAAACCACTCCGCCGAGCCTAAAAGCACTGCATCGGGGCTGAAACCACAGTGACAGGGCCAAATCCACTTCGTCAGGGCTGAAACCCGTCCGTGAAGCCGAAAAGCACTCCGTCGGGGCTGAAACCACTGCGTCAGGCCTAAAACCACTCCACCGAGCCTAAAACAACTCCGTCGGGGCCAAAACCACTCCACCAGTGCTGAAACCGCTCCGTCGGGGCTGAAACCCCTCCGTGAAGCCGAAAAGCACTGTGTTGGGGCTGAAACCCCTCCATGAAGCCGAAAAGCACTGTGTCGGGGCTGAAACCCCTCCGCCAAGGCCAAAACCACTCGTCTGACCTTAAAACCACTCCGCCGAGCCTAAAAGCAGTGCGTCAGGGCTGAAACCACTGCGCCAAGCCTAAAACCACTCCACCGTGGCAAAAACCACTGCGTCGGGGCTGAAACCCCTCCGCCGAGCCTAAAAGCAGTGCGTCAGGGCTGAAACCACTCTCCCAAGCCTAAAACCACTCCGTCGGGGCTGAAACCACTGTGCTGGGGCCGAAACTGCTCCGTCAGGCTGTAAACCACTGCGTCAGGCCGAAAAGCACTCCACCAGGGCCAAAACCACTGCGTCGGGGCTGAAAGCGTTCCACCAGGGCTGAAACCACTCCGCCGACATTAAAACCACTCCATCAAGCCTAAAACCACTCCGTCGGGGCTGAAACTGCTCCGTCAGGCTGAAAACCACTCCGCTGAGCCTGAAACCACTCCGTGGTTGCTGAAAGCACTCCGCCGAGCCTAAAACCACTCCGTCGGGGCCAAAACCACTCGGTCGAGCCTAAAAGCATTCCGTCAGGGCTGGAACCACTCCTCCAAGCCTAAAACCACTGCGTCAGGTGGAAAACCACTCCGCCGAGCCTAAAAGCAGTGCGTCAGGGCTGAAACCACTCTGCCAAGCCTGAAACCGCTGCGTCGGGGCTGAAACCACTCCGCCAGGGCCAAAACCACTCCGCCGAGACCTTAAAACCACTCCATCAAGCCTAAAAGCACTGCGTCGGGGCAGAAACTGCTCCGTCAGGCTGAAAACCACTCCGCCGAGCCTGAAACCACTGCGTCAGGGCAGAAGCCACTCCGTGGTTGCTGAAACCACTCCGCCAAGACTAAAACCACTGCACCGGGGCTAAAACCACTCCGCCGGGGCGAAAACCACTCCGTGGTTGCTGAAAGCACTCCGCCGAGCCTAAAAGCAGTGCGTCAGGGCTGAAACCACTCCATCAAGCCGAAAAGCACTCCGTCGGGGCTGAAACCACTCCGCCGAGCCAAAAAGCAGTGCGTCAGGGCTGAAACCACTCTGCCAAGCCGAAAAGCACTCCGTCGGGGCTGAAACCACTCCGCCAGGGCCAAAACCACAGCGTTGAGGCTGAAACCACTCCGCCGAGCCTAAAAGCACTGCGTCAGGGCTGAAACATCTCCGCCAGGGCCAAAACCACTCTGCCAAGCCTAAAACCACTCCGTCGGGGCGAAAACCCCTCCGCCGGGGCTGAAACCACTCCGCCGAGTCTAAAAGCAGTGCGTCAGGGCTGAACCCACTCTGCCAAGCCTAAAAGCACTCCACCAAGGCGAAAACCACTCTGTCGGGGCGGAAACCACTCCGCCGAGGCGAAAAGCAGTGCGTCAGGGCTGAAACCACTCCGCCGAGGCGAAAAGCAGTGCGTCAGGTGGAAAACCACTCCGCCGGGGCCAAAACCCCTCTGCTGACATTAAAACCATTCCGTCAGGGCTGGAACCACTCCGCCGAGGCCAAAACCGCTGCGTCGGGGCTGAAACCACTGTGCTGGGGCGGAAACTGCTCCGTCAGGCTGTAAACCACTGCGTCAGGCCGAAAAGCACTCCACCGGGGCCAAAACCACTGCGTCGGGGCTGAAAGCGTTCCGCCAGGGCTAAAACCACTCCGCCGACATTAAAACCACTGCGCCAAGCCTAAAAGCCACTGCGTCAGGGCTGAAACCACTCCGCCGAGCCTGAAAGCACTGCGTCAGGCCTGAAACCACTCCGCCGAGCCTAAAACAACTCCGTCGGGGCCAAAACCACTCCACCAGTGCTGAAACCGCTCCGTCAGGGCTGAAACCATTCCGCCAAGCCGAAAAGCACTCTGTCGGGGCTGAAACCATTCCGCCAAGCCGAAAAGCACTGTGTCGGGGTTGAAACGCCTCCGTGAAGCCGAAAAGCACTGTGTCGGGGTTGAAACCCCTCCGTGAAGCCGAAAAGCACTGTGTCGGGGCTGAAACCCCTCCGTGAAGCCGAAAAGCACTGTGTCGGGGCTGAAACCCCTCCGTGAAGCCGAAAAGCACTGTGTCAGGGCTGAAACCACTCCGCCGAGCCTAAAAGCACTGCATCGGGGCTGAAACCACAGTGACAGGGCCAAATCCACTTCGTCAGGGCTGAAACCCGTCCGTGAAGCCGAAAAGCACTGCATCAGGCCGAAAACCACTCCGTCGGGGCTGAAACCACTGCGTCAGGCCTAAAACCACTCCACCGAGCCTAAAACAACTCCGTCGGGGCCAAAACCACTCCACCAGTGCTGAAACCGCTCCGTCGGGGCTGAAACCCCTCCGTGAAGCCGAAAAGCACTGTGTTGGGGCTGAAACCCCTCCATGAAGCCGAAAAGCACTGTGTCGGGGCTGAAACCCCTCCGCCAAGGCCAAAACCACTCGTCTGACCTTAAAACCACTCCGCCGAGCCTAAAAGCAGTGCGTCAGGGCTGAAACCACTGCGCCAAGCCTAAAACCACTCCACCGTGGCAAAAACCACTGCGTCGGGGCTGAAACCCCTCCGCCGAGCCTAAAAGCAGTGCGTCAGGGCTGAAACCACTCTCCCAAGCCTAAAACCACTCCGTCGGGGCTGAAACCACTGTGCTGGGGCCGAAACTGCTCCGTCAGGCTGTAAACCACTGTGTCAGGCTGAAAAGCACTCCACCAGGGCCAAAACCACTGCGTTGGGGCTGAAAGCGTTCCACCAGGGCTGAAACCACTCCGCCGACATTAAAACCACTGCGCCAAGCCTGAAAGCACTGCGTCAGGGCTGAAACTACTCCGCCGAGCCTAAAACAACTCCGTCAGGGCCAAAACCACTGCGTCAGGGCTGAAACCACTCTGCCAAGCCTGAAACTACTGCGTCGGGGCTGAAACCACTCCGCCAGGGCCAAAACCACTCGGCTGACCTTAAAACCACTCCATCAAGCCTAAAAGCACTGCGTCGGGGCTGAAAGTGCTCCGTCAGGCTGAAAACCACTCCGCTGAGCCTGAAACCACTCCGTGGTTGCTGAAAGCACTCCGCCGAGCCTAAAACCACTCCGTCGGGGCCAAAACCACTCGGTCGAGCCTAAAAGCATTCCGTCAGGGCTGGAACCACTCCTCCAAGCCTAAAACCACTGCGTCAGGTGGAAAACCACTCCGCCGAGCCTAAAAGCAGTGCGTCAGGGCTGAAACCACTCTGCCAAGCCTGAAACCGCTGCGTCGGGGCTGAAACCACTCCGCCAGGGCCAAAACCACTCCGCCGAGACCTTAAAACCACTCCATCAAGCCTAAAAGCACTGCGTCGGGGCAGAAACTGCTCCGTCAGGCTGAAAACCACTCCGCCGAGCCTGAAACCACTGCGTCAGGGCAGAAGCCACTCCGTGGTTGCTGAAACCACTCCGCCAAGACTAAAACCACTGCACCGGGGCTAAAACCACTCCGCCGGGGCGAAAACCACTCCGTGGTTGCTGAAAGCACTCCGCCGAGCCTAAAAGCAGTGCGTCAGGGCTGAAACCACTCCATCAAGCCGAAAAGCACTCCGTCGGGGCTGAAACCACTCCGCCGAGCCTAAAAGCAGTGCGTCAGGGCTGAAACCACTCTGCCAAGCCGAAAAGCACTGCATCGGGGCTGAAACCACAGTGCCAGGGCCAAATCCACTCCGTCAGGGCTGAAACCACTCCATCAAACCTAAAAGCACTGCATCAGGCCGAAAACCCCTCCGTCGGGGCTGAAACCACTGCGTCAGGCCTAAAACCACTCCGCCGAGCCGAAAACCACTCCGTCGGGGCTGAAACCACTGTGCTGGGGCGGAAACTGCTCCGTCAGGCTGTAAACCACTGCGTCAGGCCGAAAAGCACTCCACCGGGGCCAAAACCACTGCGTCGGGGCTGAAAGCGTTCCACGAGGGCTAAAACCACTCCGTCGACATTAAAACCACTCTGCCAAGCCTAAAAGCACTGCGTCGGGGCTGAAACCACTCCGCCGAGCCTGAAAGCACTGCGTCAGGCCTGAAACCACTCCGCCGAGCCTAAAACAACTCCGTCGGGGCCAAAACCACTCCACCAGTGCTGAAACCGCTCCGTCGGGGCTGAAACCCCTCCGCCAAGCCGAAAAGCACTCTGTCGGGGCTGAAACCATTCCGCCAAGCCGAAAAGCACTGTGTCGGGGTTGAAACGCCTCCGTGAAGCCGAAAAGCACTGTGTCGGGGTTGAAACGCCTCCGTGAAGCCGAAAAGCACTGTGTCGGGGTTGAAACCCCTCCGTGAAGCCGAAAAGCACTGTGTCGGGGTTGAAACCCCTCCGTGAAGCCGAAAAGCACTGTGTCGGGGTTGAAACCCCTCCGTGAAGCCGAAAAGCACTGTGTCGGGGTTGAAACCCCTCCGTGAAGCCGAAAAGCACTGTGTCAGGGCTGAAACCACTCCGCCGAGCCTAAAAGCACTGCATCGGGGCTGAAACCACAGTGACAGGGCCAAATCCACTTCGTCAGGGCTGAAACCCGTCCGTGAAGCCGAAAAGCACTGCATCAGGCCGAAAACCACTGCGTCGGGGCTGAAACCACTGCGTCAGGCCTAAAACCACTCCACCGAGCCTAAAACAACTCCGTCGGGGCCAAAACCACTCCACCAGTGCTGAAACCGCTCCGTCGGGGCTGAAACCCCTCCGTGAAGCCGAAAAGCACTGTGTTGGGGCTGAAACCCCTCCATGAAGCCGAAAAGCACTGTGTCGGGGCTGAAACCCCTCCGCCAAGGCCAAAACCACTCGTCTGACCTTAAAACCACTCTGCCGAGCCTAAAAGCACTGCGTCGGGGCAGAAACTGCTCCGTCAGGCTGAAAACCACTCCGCCGAGCCTGAAACCACTGCGTCAGGGCAGAAGCCACTCCGTGGTTGCTGAAACCACTCCGCCAAGACTAAAACCACTGCACCGGGGCTAAAACCACTCCGCCGGGGCGAAAACCACTCCGTGGTTGCTGAAAGCACTCCGCCGAGCCTAAAAGCAGTGCGTCAGGGCTGAAACCACTCCATCAAGCCGAAAAGCACTCCGTCGGGGCTGAAACCACTCCGCCGAGCCTAAAAGCAGTGCGTCAGGGCTGAAACCACTCTGCCAAGCCGAAAAGCACTCCGTCGGGGCTGAAACCACTCCGCCAGGGCCAAAACCACAGCGTTGAGGCTGAAACCACTCCGCCGAGCCTAAAAGCAGTGCGTCAGGGCTGAAACATCTCCGCCAGGGCCAAAACCACTCTGCCAAGCCTAAAACCACTCCGCCGAGCCGAAAACCCCTCCGCCGGGGCTGAAACCACTCCGCCGAGTCTAAAAGCAGTGCGTCAGGGCTGAACCCACTCTGCCAAGCCTAAAAGCACTCCACCAAGGCGAAAACCACTCTGTCGGGGCGGAAACCACTCCGCCGAGGCGAAAAGCAGTGCGTCAGGGCGGAAACCACTCCGCCGAGGCGAAAAGCAGTGCGTCAGGGCTGAAACCACTCCGCCGAGGCGAAAAGCAGTGCGTCAGGTGGAAAACCACTCCGCCGGGGCCAAAACCCCTCCGCTGACATTAAAACCATTCCGTCAGGGCTGGAACCACTCCGCCGAGGCCAAAACCGCTGCGTCGGGGCTGAAACCACTGTGCTGGGGCGGAAACTGCTCCGTCAGGCTGTAAACCACTGCGTCAGGCCGAAAAGCACTCCACCGGGGCCAAAACCACTGCGTCGGGGCTGAAAGCGTTCCGCCAGGGCTAAAACCACTCCGCCGACATTAAAACCACTGCGCCAAGCCTAAAAGCCACTGCGTCAGGGCTGAAACCACTCCGCCGAGCCTGAAAGCACTGCGTCAGGCCTGAAACCACTCCGCCGAGCCTAAAACAACTCCGTCGGGGCCAAAACCACTCCACCAGTGCTGAAACCGCTCCGTCAGGGCTGAAACCATTCCGCCAAGCCGAAAAGCACTCTGTCGGGGCTGAAACCATTCCGCCAAGCCGAAAAGCACTGTGTCGGGGTTGAAACGCCTCCGTGAAGCTGAAAAGCACTGTGTCGGGGTTGAAACCCCTCCGTGAAGCCGAAAAGCACTGTGTCGGGGTTGAAACCCCTCCGTGAAGCCGAAAAGCACTGTGTCGGGGCTGAAACCCCTCCGTGAAGCCGAAAAGCACTGTGTCAGGGCTGAAACCACTCCGCCGAGCCTAAAAGCACTGCATCGGGGCTGAAACCACAGTGACAGGGCCAAATCCACTTCGTCAGGGCTGAAACCCGTCCGTGAAGCCGAAAAGCACTGCATCAGGCCGAAAACCACTGCGTCGGGGCTGAAACCACTGCGTCAGGCCTAAAACCACTCCACCGAGCCTAAAACAACTCCGTCGGGGCCAAAACCACTCCACCAGTGCTGAAACCGCTCCGTCGGGGCTGAAACCCCTCCGTGAAGCCGAAAAGCACTGTGTTGGGGCTGAAACCCCTCCATGAAGCCGAAAAGCACTGTGTCGGGGCTGAAACCCCTCCGCCAAGGCCAAAACCACTCGTCTGACCTTAAAACCACTCCGCCGAGCCTAAAAGCAGTGCGTCAGGGCTGAAACCACTGCGCCAAGCCTAAAACCACTCCACCGTGGCAAAAACCACTGCGTCGGGGCTGAAACCCCTCCGCCGAGCCTAAAAGCAGTGCGTCAGGGCTGAAACCACTCTCCCAAGCCTAAAACCACTCCGTCGGGGCTGAAACCACTGTGCTGGGGCCGAAACTGCTCCGTCAGGCTGTAAACCACTGCGTCAGGCTGAAAAGCACTCCACCAGGGCCAAAACCACTGCGTTGGGGCTGAAAGCGTTCCACCAGGGCTGAAACCACTCCGCCGACATTAAAACCACTGCGCCAAGCCTGAAAGCACTGCGTCAGGGCTGAAACTACTCCGCCGAGCCTAAAACAACTCCGTCAGGGCCAAAACCACTGCGTCAGGGCTGAAACCACTCTGCCAAGCCTGAAACTACTGCGTCGGGGCTGAAACCACTCCGCCAGGGCCAAAACCACTCGGCTGACCTTAAAACCACTCCATCAAGCCTAAAAGCACTGCGTCGGGGCTGAAAGTGCTCCGTCAGGCTGAAAACCACTCCGCTGAGCCTGAAACCACTCCGTGGTTGCTGAAAGCACTCCGCCGAGCCTAAAACCACTCCGTCGGGGCCAAAACCACTCGGTCGAGCCTAAAAGCATTCCGTCAGGGCTGGAACCACTCCTCCAAGCCTAAAACCACTGCGTCAGGTGGAAAACCACTCCGCCGAGCCTAAAAGCAGTGCGTCAGGGCTGAAACCACTCTGCCAAGCCTGAAACCGCTGCGTCGGGGCTGAAACCACTCCGCCAGGGCCAAAACCACTC
This sequence comes from Struthio camelus, assembly GCF_040807025.1. Classification (NCBI taxonomy): domain Eukaryota; kingdom Metazoa; phylum Chordata; class Aves; order Struthioniformes; family Struthionidae; genus Struthio; species Struthio camelus. The sequence goes on along the minus strand of NC_090946.1, from coordinate 8,814,175 downwards.
CGCCGAGACCTTAAAACCACTCCATCAAGCCTAAAAGCACTGCGTCGGGGCAGAAACTGCTCCGTCAGGCTGAAAACCACTCCGCCGAGCCTGAAACCACTGCGTCAGGGCAGAAGCCACTCCGTGGTTGCTGAAACCACTCCGCCAAGACTAAAACCACTGCACCGGGGCTAAAACCACTCCGCCGGGGCGAAAACCACTCCGTGGTTGCTGAAAGCACTCCGCCGAGCCTAAAAGCAGTGCGTCAGGGCTGAAACCACTCCATCAAGCCGAAAAGCACTCCGTCGGGGCTGAAACCACTCCGCCGAGCCTAAAAGCAGTGCGTCAGGGCTGAAACCACTCTGCCAAGCCGAAAAGCACTGCATCGGGGCTGAAACCACAGTGCCGGGGCCAAATCCACTCCGTCAGGGCTGAAACCACTCCATCAAACCTAAAAGCACTGCATCAGGCCGAAAACCCCTCCGTCGGGGCTGAAACCACTGCGTCAGGCCTAAAACCACTCCGCCGAGCCGAAAACCACTCCGTCGGGGCTGAAACCACTGTGCTGGGGCGGAAACTGCTCCGTCAGGCTGTAAACCACTGCGTCAGGCCGAAAAGCACTCCACCGGGGCCAAAACCACTGCGTCGGGGCTGAAAGCGTTCCACGAGGGCTAAAACCACTCCGTCGACATTAAAACCACTCTGCCAAGCCTAAAAGCACTGCGTCGGGGCTGAAACCACTCCGCCGAGCCTGAAACCACTGCGTCAGGCCTGAAACCACTCCGCCGAGCCTAAAACAACTCCGTCGGGGCCAAAACCACTCCACCAGTGCTGAAACCGCTCCGTCGGGGCTGAAACCATTCCGCCAAGCCGAAAAGCACTCTGTCGGGGCTGAAACCATTCCGCCAAGCCGAAAAGCACTGTGTCGGGGTTGAAACGCCTCCGTGAAGCCGAAAAGCACTGTGTCGGGGTTGAAACCCCTCCGTGAAGCCGAAAAGCACTGTGTCGGGGCTGAAACCATTCCGCCAAGCCGAAAAGCACAGTGTCGGGGCTGAAACCACTCCGCCGAGCCTAAAAGCACTGCATCGGGGCTGAAACCACAGTGACAGGGCCAAATCCACTTCGTCAGGGCTGAAACCCGTCCGTGAAGCCGAAAAGCACTCCGTCGGGGCTGAAACCACTGCGTCAGGCCTAAAACCACTCCACCGAGCCTAAAACAACTCCGTCGGGGCCAAAACCACTCCACCAGTGCTGAAACCGCTCCGTCGGGGCTGAAACCCCTCCGTGAAGCCGAAAAGCACTGTGTTGGGGCTGAAACCCCTCCATGAAGCCGAAAAGCACTGTGTCGGGGCTGAAACCCCTCCGCCAAGGCCAAAACCACTCGTCTGACCTTAAAACCACTCCGCCGAGCCTAAAAGCAGTGCGTCAGGGCTGAAACCACTGCGCCAAGCCTAAAACCACTCCACCGTGGCAAAAACCACTGCGTCGGGGCTGAAACCCCTCCGCCGAGCCTAAAAGCAGTGCGTCAGGGCTGAAACCACTCTCCCAAGCCTAAAACCACTCCGTCGGGGCTGAAACCACTGTGCTGGGGCCGAAACTGCTCCGTCAGGCTGTAAACCACTGCGTCAGGCCGAAAAGCACTCCACCAGGGCCAAAACCACTGCGTCGGGGCTGAAAGCGTTCCACCAGGGCTGAAACCACTCCGCCGACATTAAAACCACTGCGCCAAGCCTGAAAGCACTGCGTCAGGGCTGAAACTACTCCGCCGAGCCTAAAACAACTCCGTCAGGGCCAAAACCACTGCGTCAGGGCTGAAACCACTCTGCCAAGCCTGAAACCACTGCGTCGGGGCTGAAACCACTCCGCCAGGGCCAAAACCACTCGGCTGACCTTAAAACCACTCCATCAAGCCTAAAAGCACTGCGTCGGGGCTGAAAGTGCTCCGTCAGGCTGAAAACCACTCCGCTGAGCCTGAAACCACTCCGTGGTTGCTGAAAGCACTCCGCCGAGCCTAAAACCACTCCGTCGGGGCCAAAACCACTCGGTCGAGCCTAAAAGCATTCCGTCAGGGCTGGAACCACTCCTCCAAGCCTAAAACCACTGCGTCAGGTGGAAAACCACTCCACCGAGCCTAAAAGCAGTGCGTCAGGGCTGAAACCACTCTGCCAAGCCTGAAACCGCTGCGTCGGGGCTGAAACCACTCCGCCAGGGCCAAAACCACTCCGCCGAGACCTTAAAACCACTCCATCAAGCCTAAAAGCACTGCGTCGGGGCAGAAACTGCTCCGTCAGGCTGAAAACCACTCCGCCGAGCCTGAAACCACTGCGTCAGGGCAGAAGCCACTCCGTGGTTGCTGAAACCACTCCGCCAAGACTAAAACCACTGCACCGGGGCTAAAACCACTCCGCCGGGGCGAAAACCACTCCGTGGTTGCTGAAAGCACTCCGCCGAGCCTAAAAGCAGTGCGTCAGGGCTGAAACCACTCCATCAAGCCGAAAAGCACTCCGTCGGGGCTGAAACCACTCCGCCGAGCCAAAAAGCAGTGCGTCAGGGCTGAAACCACTCTGCCAAGCCGAAAAGCACTCCGTCGGGGCTGAAACCACTCCGCCAGGGCCAAAACCACAGCGTTGAGGCTGAAACCACTCCGCCGAGCCTAAAAGCACTGCGTCAGGGCTGAAACATCTCCGCCAGGGCCAAAACCACTCTGCCAAGCCTAAAACCACTCCGTCGGGGCGAAAACCCCTCCGCCGGGGCTGAAACCACTCCGCCGAGTCTAAAAGCAGTGCGTCAGGGCTGAACCCACTCTGCCAAGCCTAAAAGCACTCCACCAAGGCGAAAACCACTCTGTCGGGGCGGAAACCACTCCGCCGAGGCGAAAAGCAGTGCGTCAGGGCTGAAACCACTCCGCCGAGGCGAAAAGCAGTGCGTCAGGTGGAAAACCACTCCGCCGGGGCCAAAACCCCTCTGCTGACATTAAAACCATTCCGTCAGGGCTGGAACCACTCCGCCGAGGCCAAAACCGCTGCGTCGGGGCTGAAACCACTGTGCTGGGGCGGAAACTGCTCCGTCAGGCTGTAAACCACTGCGTCAGGCCGAAAAGCACTCCACCGGGGCCAAAACCACTGCGTCGGGGCTGAAAGCGTTCCGCCAGGGCTAAAACCACTCCGCCGACATTAAAACCACTGCGCCAAGCCTAAAAGCCACTGCGTCAGGGCTGAAACCACTCCGCCGAGCCTGAAAGCACTGCGTCAGGCCTGAAACCACTCCGCCGAGCCTAAAACAACTCCGTCGGGGCCAAAACCACTCCACCAGTGCTGAAACCGCTCCGTCAGGGCTGAAACCATTCCGCCAAGCCGAAAAGCACTCTGTCGGGGCTGAAACCATTCCGCCAAGCCGAAAAGCACTGTGTCGGGGTTGAAACGCCTCCGTGAAGCCGAAAAGCACTGTGTCGGGGTTGAAACCCCTCCGTGAAGCCGAAAAGCACTGCGTCGGGGCTGAAACCCCTCCGTGAAGCCGAAAAGCACTGTGTCGGGGCTGAAACCCCTCCGTGAAGCCGAAAAGCACTGTGTCAGGGCTGAAACCACTCCGCCGAGCCTAAAAGCACTGCATCGGGGCTGAAACCACAGTGACAGGGCCAAATCCACTTCGTCAGGGCTGAAACCCGTCCGTGAAGCCGAAAAGCACTGCATCAGGCCGAAAACCACTCCGTCGGGGCTGAAACCACTGCGTCAGGCCTAAAACCACTCCACCGAGCCTAAAACAACTCCGTCGGGGCCAAAACCACTCCACCAGTGCTGAAACCGCTCCGTCGGGGCTGAAACCCCTCCGTGAAGCCGAAAAGCACTGTGTTGGGGCTGAAACCCCTCCATGAAGCCGAAAAGCACTGTGTCGGGGCTGAAACCCCTCCGCCAAGGCCAAAACCACTCGTCTGACCTTAAAACCACTCTGCCGAGCCTAAAAGCAGTGCGTCAGGGCTGAAACCACTGCGCCAAGCCTAAAACCACTCCACCGTGGCAAAAACCACTGCGTCGGGGCTGAAACCCCTCCGCCGAGCCTAAAAGCAGTGCGTCAGGGCTGAAACCACTCTCCCAAGCCTAAAACCACTCCGTCGGGGCTGAAACCACTGTGCTGGGGCCGAAACTGCTCCGTCAGGCTGTAAACCACTGCGTCAGGCTGAAAAGCACTCCACCAGGGCCAAAACCACTGCGTTGGGGCTGAAAGCGTTCCACCAGGGCTGAAACCACTCCGCCGACATTAAAACCACTGCGCCAAGCCTGAAAGCACTGCGTCAGGGCTGAAACTACTCCGCCGAGCCTAAAACAACTCCGTCAGGGCCAAAACCACTGCGTCAGGGCTGAAACCACTCTGCCAAGCCTGAAACTACTGCGTCGGGGCTGAAACCACTCCGCCAGGGCCAAAACCACTCGGCTGACCTTAAAACCACTCCATCAAGCCTAAAAGCACTGCGTCGGGGCTGAAAGTGCTCCGTCAGGCTGAAAACCACTCCGCTGAGCCTGAAACCACTCCGTGGTTGCTGAAAGCACTCCGCCGAGCCTAAAACCACTCCGTCGGGGCCAAAACCACTCGGTCGAGCCTAAAAGCATTCCGTCAGGGCTGGAACCACTCCTCCAAGCCTAAAACCACTGCGTCAGGTGGAAAACCACTCCGCCGAGCCTAAAAGCAGTGCGTCAGGGCTGAAACCACTCTGCCAAGCCTGAAACCGCTGCGTCGGGGCTGAAACCACTCCGCCAGGGCCAAAACCACTCCGCCGAGACCTTAAAACCACTCCATCAAGCCTAAAAGCACTGCGTCGGGGCAGAAACTGCTCCGTCAGGCTGAAAACCACTCCGCCGAGCCTGAAACCACTGCGTCAGGGCAGAAGCCACTCCGTGGTTGCTGAAACCACTCCGCCAAGACTAAAACCACTGCACCGGGGCTAAAACCACTCCGCCGGGGCGAAAACCACTCCGTGGTTGCTGAAAGCACTCCGCCGAGCCTAAAAGCAGTGCGTCAGGGCTGAAACCACTCCATCAAGCCGAAAAGCACTCCGTCGGGGCTGAAACCACTCCGCCGAGCCTAAAAGCAGTGCGTCAGGGCTGAAACCACTCTGCCAAGCCGAAAAGCACTGCATCGGGGCTGAAACCACTGTGCTGGGGCCAAATCCACTCCGTCAGGGCTGAAACCACTCCATCAAACCTAAAACCACTGCATCAGGCCGAAAACCCCTCCGTCGGGGCTGAAACCACTGCGTCAGGCCTAAAACCACTCCGCCGAGCCGAAAACCACTCCGTCGGGGCTGAAACCACTGTGCTGGGGCGGAAACTGCTCCGTCAGGCTGTAAACCACTGCGTCAGGCCGAAAAGCACTCCACCGGGGCCAAAACCACTGCGTCGGAGCTGAAAGCATTCCACCATGGCTAAAACCACTCCGTCGACATTAAAACCACTCCGCCAAGCCTAAAAGCACTGCGTCGGGGCTGAAACCACTCCGCCGAGCCTGAAAGCACTGCGTCAGGCCTGAAACCACTCCGCCGAGCCTAAAACAACTCCGTCGGGGCCAAAACCACTCCACCAGTGCTGAAACCGCTCCGTCGGGGCTGAAACCATTCCGCCAAGCCGAAAAGCACTGTGTCGGGGCTGAAACCATTCCGCCAAGCCGAAAAGCACTGTGTCGGGGTTGAAACGCCTCCGTGAAGCCGAAAAGCACTGTGTCGGGGTTGAAACGCCTCCGTGAAGCCGAAAAGCACTGTGTCGGGGTTGAAACCCCTCCGTGAAGCCGAAAAGCACTGTGTCGGGGTTGAAACCCCTCCGTGAAGCCGAAAAGCACTGTGTCGGGGTTGAAACCCCTCCTTGAAGCCGAAAAGCACTGTGTCAGGGCTGAAACCACTCCGCCGAGCCTAAAAGCACTGCATCGGGGCTGAAACCACAGTGACAGGGCCAAATCCACTTCGTCAGGGCTGAAACCCGTCCGTGAAGCCGAAAAGCACTGCATCAGGCCGAAAACCACTGCGTCGGGGCTGAAACCACTGCGTCAGGCCTAAAACCACTCCACCGAGCCTAAAACAACTCCGTCGGGGCCAAAACCACTCCACCAGTGCTGAAACCGCTCCGTCGGGGCTGAAACCCCTCCGTGAAGCCGAAAAGCACTGTGTTGGGGCTGAAACCCCTCCATGAAGCCGAAAAGCACTGTGTCGGGGCTGAAACCCCTCCGCCAAGGCCAAAACCACTCGTCTGACCTTAAAACCACTCCATCAAGCCTAAAAGCACTGCGTCGGGGCAGAAACTGCTCCGTCAGGCTGAAAACCACTCCGCCGAGCCTGAAACCACTGCGTCAGGGCAGAAGCCACTCCGTGGTTGCTGAAACCACTCCGCCAAGACTAAAACCACTGCACCGGGGCTAAAACCACTCCGCCGGGGCGAAAACCACTCCGTGGTTGCTGAAAGCACTCCGCCGAGCCTAAAAGCAGTGCGTCAGGGCTGAAACCACTCCATCAAGCCGAAAAGCACTCCGTCGGGGCTGAAACCACTCCGCCGAGCCTAAAAGCAGTGCGTCAGGGCTGAAACCACTCTGCCAAGCCGAAAAGCACTCCGTCGGGGCTGAAACCACTCCGCCAGGGCCAAAACCACAGCGTTGAGGTTGAAACCACTCCGCCGAGCCTAAAAGCACTGCATCGGGGCTGAAACCACAGTGACAGGGCCAAATCCACTTCGTCAGGGCTGAAACCCGTCCGTGAAGCCGAAAAGCACTGCATCAGGCCGAAAACCACTCCGTCGGGGCTGAAACCACTGCGTCAGGCCTAAAACCACTCCACCGAGCCTAAAACAACTCCGTCGGGGCCAAAACCACTCCACCAGTGCTGAAACCGCTCCGTCGGGGCTGAAACCCCTCGGTGAAGCCGAAAAGCACTGTGTTGGGGCTGAAACCCCTCCATGAAGCCGAAAAGCACTGTGTCGGGGCTGAAACCCCTCCGCCAAGGCCAAAACCACTCGTCTGACCTTAAAACCACTCCGCCGAGCCTAAAAGCAGTGCGTCAGGGCTGAAACCACTGCGCCAAGCCTAAAACCACTCCACCGTGGCAAAAACCACTGCGTCGGGGCTGAAACCCCTCCGCCGAGCCTAAAAGCAGTGCGTCAGGGCTGAAACCACTCTCCCAAGCCTAAAACCACTCCGTCGGGGCTGAAACCACTGTGCTGGGGCCGAAACTGCTCCGTCAGGCTGTAAACCACTGCGTCAGGCTGAAAAGCACTCCACCAGGGCCAAAACCACTGCGTTGGGGCTGAAAGCGTTCCACCAGGGCTGAAACCACTCCGCCGACATTAAAACCACTGCGCCAAGCCTGAAAGCACTGCGTCAGGGCTGAAACTACTCCGCCGAGCCTAAAACAACTCCGTCAGGGCCAAAACCACTGCGTCAGGGCTGAAACCACTCTGCCAAGCCTGAAACTACTGCGTCGGGGCTGAAACCACTCCGCCAGGGCCAAAACCACTCGGCTGACCTTAAAACCACTCCATCAAGCCTAAAAGCACTGCGTCGGGGCTGAAAGTGCTCCGTCAGGCTGAAAACCACTCCGCTGAGCCTGAAACCACTCCGTGGTTGCTGAAAGCACTCCGCCGAGCCTAAAACCACTCCGTCGGGGCCAAAACCACTCGGTCGAGCCTAAAAGCATTCCGTCAGGGCTGGAACCACTCCTCCAAGCCTAAAACCACTGCGTCAGGTGGAAAACCACTCCGCCGAGCCTAAAAGCAGTGCGTCAGGGCTGAAACCACTCTGCCAAGCCTGAAACCGCTGCGTCGGGGCTGAAACCACTCCGCCAGGGCCAAAACCACTCCGCCGAGACCTTAAAACCACTCCATCAAGCCTAAAAGCACTGCGTCGGGGCAGAAACTGCTCCGTCAGGCTGAAAACCACTCCGCCGAGCCTGAAACCACTGCGTCAGGGCAGAAGCCACTCCGTGGTTGCTGAAACCACTCCGCCAAGACTAAAACCACTGCACCGGGGCTAAAACCACTCCGGCGGGGCGAAAACCACTCCGTGGTTGCTGAAAGCACTCCGCCGAGCCTAAAAGCAGTGCGTCAGGGCTGAAACCACTCCATCAAGCCGAAAAGCACTCCGTCGGGGCTGAAACCACTCCGCCGAGCCTAAAAGCAGTGCGTCAGGGCTGAAACCACTCTGCCAAGCCGAAAAGCACTGCATCGGGGCTGAAACCACTGTGCTGGGGCCAAATCCACTCCGTCAGGGCTGAAACCACTCCATCAAACCTAAAACCACTGCATCAGGCCGAAAACCCCTCCGTCGGGGCTGAAACCACTGCGTCAGGCCTAAAACCACTCCGCCGAGCCGAAAACCACTCCGTCGGGGCTGAAACCACTGTGCTGGGGCGGAAACTGCTCCGTCAGGCTGTAAACCACTGCGTCAGGCCGAAAAGCACTCCACCGGGGCCAAAACCACTGCGTCGGGGCTGAAAGCGTTCCACGAGGGCTAAAACCACTCCGTCGACATTAAAACCACTCTGCCAAGCCTAAAAGCACTGCGTCGGGGCTGAAACCACTCCGCCGAGCCTGAAACCACTGCGTCAGGCCTGAAACCACTCCGCCGAGCCTAAAACAACTCCGTCGGGGCCAAAACCACTCCACCAGTGCTGAAACCGCTCCGTCGGGGCTGAAACCATTCCGCCAAGCCGAAAAGCACTCTGTCGGGGCTGAAACCATTCCGCCAAGCCGAAAAGCACTGTGTCGGGGTTGAAACGCCTCCGTGAAGCCGAAAAGCACTGTGTCGGGGTTGAAACGCCTCCGTGAAGCCGAAAAGCACTGTGTCGGGGTTGAAACCCCTCCGTGAAGCCGAAAAGCACTGTGTCGGGGTTGAAACCCCTCCGTGAAGCCGAAAAGCACTGTGTCGGGGTTGAAACCCCTCCTTGAAGCCGAAAAGCACTGTGTCAGGGCTGAAACCACTCCGCCGAGCCTAAAAGCACTGCATCGGGGCTGAAACCACAGTGACAGGGCCAAATCCACTTCGTCAGGGCTGAAACCCGTCCGTGAAGCCGAAAAGCACTGCATCAGGCCGAAAACCACTGCGTCGGGGCTGAAACCACTGCGTCAGGCCTAAAACCACTCCACCGAGCCTAAAACAACTCCGTCGGGGCCAAAACCACTCCACCAGTGCTGAAACCGCTCCGTCGGGGCTGAAACCCCTCCGTGAAGCCGAAAAGCACTGTGTTGGGGCTGAAACCCCTCCATGAAGCCGAAAAGCACTGTGTCGGGGCTGAAACCCCTCCGCCAAGGCCAAAACCACTCGTCTGACCTTAAAACCACTCCATCAAGCCTAAAAGCACTGCGTCGGGGCAGAAACTGCTCCGTCAGGCTGAAAACCACTCCGCCGAGCCTGAAACCACTGCGTCAGGGCAGAAGCCACTCCGTGGTTGCTGAAACCACTCCGCCAAGACTAAAACCACTGCACCGGGGCTAAAACCACTCCGCCGGGGCGAAAACCACTCCGTGGTTGCTGAAAGCACTCCGCCGAGCCTAAAAGCAGTGCGTCAGGGCTGAAACCACTCCATCAAGCCGAAAAGCACTCCGTCGGGGCTGAAACCACTCCGCCGAGCCTAAAAGCAGTGCGTCAGGGCTGAAACCACTCTGCCAAGCCGAAAAGCACTCCGTCGGGGCTGAAACCACTCCGCCAGGGCCAAAACCACAGCGTTGAGGTTGAAACCACTCCGCCGAGCCTAAAAGCACTGCATCGGGGCTGAAACCACAGTGACAGGGCCAAATCCACTTCGTCAGGGCTGAAACCCGTCCGTGAAGCCGAAAAGCACTGCATCAGGCCGAAAACCACTCCGTCGGGGCTGAAACCACTGCGTCAGGCCTAAAACCACTCCACCGAGCCTAAAACAACTCCGTCGGGGCCAAAACCACTCCACCAGTGCTGAAACCGCTCCGTCAGGGCTGAAACCATTCCGCCAAGCCGAAAAGCACTCTGTCGGGGCTGAAACCATTCCGCCAAGCCGAAAAGCACTGTGTCGGGGTTGAAACGCCTCCGTGAAGCTGAAAAGCACTGTGTCGGGGTTGAAACCACTCCGCCAAGCCGAAAAGCACTGTGTCGGGGTTGAAACCCCTCCGTGAAGCCGAAAAGCACTGTGTCGGGGCTGAAACCCCTCCGTGAAGCCGAAAAGCACTGTGTCAGGGCTGAAACCACTCCGCCGAGCCTAAAAGCACTGCATCGGGGCTGAAACCACAGTGACAGGGCCAAATCCACTTCGTCAGGGCTGAAACCCGTCCGTGAAGCCGAAAAGCACTGCATCAGGCCGAAAACCACTCCGTCGGGGCTGAAACCACTGCGTCAGGCCTAAAACCTCTCCGCCGAGCCAAAAACAACTCCGTCGGGGCCAAAACCACTCCACCAGTGCTGAAACCGCTCCGTCGGGGCTGAAACCCCTGCGTGAAGCCGAAAAGCACTGTGTTGGGGCGGAAACCCCTCCGTGAAGCCGAAAAGCACTGTGTCGGGGCTGAAACCCCTCCGCCAGGGCCAAAACCACTCGTCTGACCTTAAAAGCCGTCCGCCGAGCCTAAAAGCACTGTGTCGGGGCTGAAACCACTCCGCCAGGGCCAAAACCACTCGGCTGACCTTAAAACCACTCCATCAAGCCTAAAAGCACTGCGTCGGGGCTGAAAGTGATCCGTCAGGCTGAAAACCACTCCGCCAAGGCCAAAACTGTTCCGTCGGGGCGGAAACCACTCCGTCGAGCCTAAAAGCAGTGTGTCAGGGCTGAAACCTCTCCGCCAGGGCCAAAACCACTCTGCCAAGCCTAAAACCACTCCGCCGGGGCGAAAACCACTCCGCCGGGTCTGAAAGCACTCCGCCGAGCCTAAAAGCAGTGCGTCAGGGCTGAAACCACTCTGCCGAGGCGAAAACCACTCTGCCGAGGCGAAAACCACTCTGTCGGGGCTGAAACCACTCCGCCGAGGCAAAAACCACTGCGTCGGGGCTGAAACCACTCCGCCGAGGCGAAAACCACTCCGCCGAGGCAAAAACCACTCCGTCGGGGCTGAAACCACTCCGCCGAGGCGAAAACCACTGCGTCGGGGCTGAAACCACTCCGCCGAGCCTTAAAACCACTCCGTCGGGGCTGAAACCACTCCGCCGAGGCGAAAAGCAGTGCGTCGGGGCTGAAACCACTGTGCCGGGGCGGAAACTGCTCCGTCAGGCTGTAAACCACTGCGTCAGGCCGAAAAGCACTCCACCGGGGCCAAAACCACTGCGTCGGAGCTGAAAGCATTCCACCATGGCTAAAACCACTCCGTCGACATTAAAACCACTCTGCCAAGCCTAAAAGCACTGCGTCGGGGCTGAAACCACTCCGCCGCGCATGAAACCACTGCGTCAGGGCAGAAGCCACTCCGTGGTTGCTGAAACCACTCCGCCAAGACTAAAACCACTGCACCGGGGCTAAAACCACTCCGCCGGGGCGAAAACCACTCCGTGGTTGCTGAAAGCACTCCGCCGAGGCTAAAAGCAGTGCGTCAGGGCTGAAACCACTCCATCAAGCCGAAAAGCACTCCGTCGGGGCTGAAACCACTCCGCCGAGCCTAAAAGCAGTGCGTCAGGGCTGAAACCACTCTGCCAAGCCGAAAAGCACTGCATCGGGGCTGAAACCACTGTGCTGGGGCCAAATCCACTCCGTCAGGGCTGAAACCACTCCATCAAACCTAAAACCACTGCATCAGGCCGAAAACCCCTCCGTCGGGGCTGAAACCACTGCGTCAGGCCTAAAACCACTCCGCCGAGCCGAAAACCACTCCGTCGGGGCTGAAACCACTGTGCTGGGGCGGAAACTGCTCCGTCAGGCTGTAAACCACTGCGTCAGGCCGAAAAGCACTCCACCGGGGCCAAAACCACTGCGTCGGGGCTGAAAGCGTTCCACGAGGGCTAAAACCACTCCGCCGACATTAAAACCACTGCGCCACGCCTAAAACCACTGCGTCAGGCCGAAAACCACTCCGCCGAGCCTGAAACCACTGCGTCAGGCCTAAAACCTCTCCGCCGAGCCAAAAACAACTCTGTCGGGGCCAAAACCACTCCACCAGTGCTGAAACCGCTCCGTCGGGGCTGAAACCCCTGCGTGAAGCCGAAAAGCACTGTGTCGGGGCTGAAACCACTCCGCCAGGGCCAAAACCACTCGGCTGACCTTAAAACCACTCCATCAAGCCTAAAAGCACTGCGTCGGGGCTGAAAGTGATCCGTCAGGCTGAAAACCACTCCGCCAAGGCCAAAACTGTTCCGTCGGGGCGGAAACCACTCCGTCGAGCCTAAAAGCAGTGTGTCAGGGCTGAAACCTCTCCGCCAGGGCCAAAACCACTCTGCCAAGCCTAAAACCACTCCGCCGGGGCGAAAACCACTCCGCCGGGTCTGAAAGCACTCCGCCGAGCCTAAAAGCAGTGCGTCAGGGCTGAAACCACTCCGCCGAGGCGAAAACCACTCCGTCGGGGCTGAAACCACTCCGCCGAGGCAAAAACCACTGCGTCGGGGCTGAAACCACTCCGCTGAGCCTAAAACCACTGCGTCGGGGCTGAAACCACTCCGCCGAGGCAAAAACCACTGCGTCGGGGCTGAAACCACTCCGCCGAGGCAAAAACCACTGCGTCGGGGCTGAAACCACTCCGCCGAGGCAAAAACCACTGCGTCGGGGCTGAAACCACTCCGCCGAGGCATAAACCACTGCGTCGGGGCTGAAACCACTCCGCCGAGCCTTAAAACCACTCCGTCGGGGCTGAAACCACTCCGCCGAGGCGAAAAGCAGTGCGTCGGGGCTGAAACCACTGTGCCGGGGCGGAAACTGCTCCGTCAGGCTGTAAACCACTGCGTCAGGCCGAAAAGCACTCCACCGGGGCCAAAACCACTGCGTCGGAGCTGAAAGCATTCCACCAGGGCTAAAACCACTCCGTCGACATTAAAACCACTCTGCCAAGCCTAAAAGCACTGCGTCGGGGCTGAAACCACTCCGCCGAGCCTGAAAGCACTGCGTCAGGCCTGAAACCACTCCGCCGAGCCTAAAACAACTCCGTCGGGGCCAAAACCACTCCACCAGTGCTGAAACCGCTCCGTCGGGGCTGAAACCATTCCGCCAAGCCGAAAAGCACTCTGTCGGGGCTGAAACCATTCCGCCAAGCCGAAAAGCACTGTGTCGGGGTTGAAACGCCTCCGTGAAGCCGAAAAGCACTGTGTCGGGGTTGAAACCACTCCGCCAAGCCGAAAAGCACTGTGTCGGGGCTGAAACCCCTCCGTGAAGCCGAAAAGCACTGTGTCGGGGCTGAAACCACTCCGCCGAGCCTAAAAGCACTGCATCGGGGCTGAAACCACAGTGACAGGGCCAAATCCACTTCGTCAGGGCTGAAACCCGTCCGTGAAGCCGAAAAGCACTGCATCAGGCCGAAAACCACTCCGTCGGGGCTGAAACCACTGCGTCAGGCCTAAAACCACTCCACCGAGCCTAAAACAACTCCGTCGGGGCCAAAACCACTCCACCAGTGCTGAAACCGCTCCGTCGGGGCTGAAACCCCTCCGTGAAGCCGAAAAGCACTGTGTTGGGGCTGAAACCCCTCCATGAAGCCGAAAAGCACTGTGTCGGGGCTGAAACCCCTCCGCCAAGGCCAAAACCACTCGTCTGACCTTAAAACCACTCTGCCGAGCCTAAAAGCAGTGCGTCAGGGCTGAAACCACTGCGCCAAGCCTAAAACCACTCCACCGTGGCAAAAACCACTGCGTCGGGGCTGAAACCCCTCCGCCGAGCCTAAAAGCAGTGCGTCAGGGCTGAAACCACTCTCCCAAGCCTAAAACCACTCCGTCGGGGCTGAAACCACTGTGCTGGGGCCGAAACTGCTCCGTCAGGCTGTAAACCACTGCGTCAGGCCGAAAAGCACTCCAGCAGGGCCAAAACCACTGCGTCGGGGCTGAAAGCGTTCCACCAGGGCTGAAACCACTCCGCCGACATTAAAACCACTGCGCCAAGCCTGAAAGCACTGCGTCAGGGCTGAAACTACTCCGCTGAGCCTAAAACAACTCCGTCAGGGCCAAAACCACTGCGTCAGGGCTGAAACCACTCTGCCAAGCCTGAAACCACTGCGTCGGGGCTGAAACCACTCCGCCAGGGCCAAAACCACTCGGCTGACCTTAAAACCACTCCATCAAGCCTAAAAGCACTGCGTCGGGGCTGAAAGTGCTCCGTCAGGCTGAAAACCACTCCGCTGAGCCTGAAACCACTCCGTGGTTGCTGAAAGCACTCCGCCGAGCCTAAAACCACTCCGTCGGGGCCAAAACCACTCGGTCGAGCCTAAAAGCATTCCGTCAGGGCTGGAACCACTCCTCCAAGCCTAAAACCACTGCGTCAGGTGGAAAACCACTCCGCCGAGCCTAAAAGCAGTGCGTCAGGGCTGAAACCACTCTGCCAAGCCTGAAACCGCTGCGTCGGGGCTGAAACCACTCCGCCAGGGCCAAAACCACTCCGCCGAGACCTTAAAACCACTCCATCAAGCCTAAAAGCACTGCGTCGGGGCAGAAACTGCTCCGTCAGGCTGAAAACCACTCCGCCGAGCCTGAAACCACTGCGTCAGGGCAGAAGCCACTCCGTGGTTGCTGAAACCACTCCGCCAAGACTAAAACCACTGCACCGGGGCTAAAACCACTCCGCCGGGGCGAAAACCACTCCGTGGTTGCTGAAAGCACTCCGCCGAGCCTAAAAGCAGTGCGTCAGGGCTGAAACCACTCCATCAAGCCGAAAAGCACTCCGTCGGGGCTGAAACCACTCCGCCGAGCCTAAAAGCAGTGCGTCAGGGCTGAAACCACTCTGCCAAGCCGAAAAGCACTGCATCGGGGCTGAAACCACAGTGCCAGGGCCAAATCCACTCCGTCAGGGCTGAAACCACTCCATCAAACCTAAAAGCACTGCATCAGGCCGAAAACCCCTCCGTCGGGGCTGAAACCACTGCGTCAGGCCTAAAACCACTCCGCCGAGCCGAAAACCACTCCGTCGGGGCTGAAACCACTGTGCTGGGGCGGAAACTGCTCCGTCAGGCTGTAAACCACTGCGTCAGGCCGAAAAGCACTCCACCGGGGCCAAAACCACTGCGTCGGGGCTGAAAGCGTTCCACGAGGGCTAAAACCACTCCGTCGACATTAAAACCACTCTGCCAAGCCTAAAAGCACTGCGTCGGGGCTGAAACCACTCCGCCGAGCCTGAAACCACTGCGTCAGGCCTGAAACCACTCCGCCGAGCCTAAAACAACTCCGTCGGGGCCAAAACCACTCCACCAGTGCTGAAACCGCTCCGTCGGGGCTGAAACCATTCCGCCAAGCCGAAAAGCACTCTGTCGGGGCTGAAACCATTCCGCCAAGCCGAAAAGCACTGTGTCGGGGTTGAAACGCCTCCGTGAAGCCGAAAAGCACTGTGTCGGGGTTGAAACCCCTCCGTGAAGCCGAAAAGCACTGTGTCGGGGTTGAAACCCCTCCGTGAAGCCGAAAAGCACTGTGTCGGGGCTGAAACCCCTCCGTGAAGCCGAAAAGCACTGTGTCAGGGCTGAAACCACTCCGCCGAGCCTAAAAGCACTGCATCGGGGCTGAAACCACAGTGACAGGGCCAAATCCACTTCGTCAGGGCTGAAACCCGTCCGTGAAGCCGAAAAGCACTGCATCAGGCCGAAAACCACTCCGTCGGGGCTGAAACCACTGCGTCAGGCCTAAAACCACTCCACCGAGCCTAAAACAACTCCGTCGGGGCCAAAACCACTCCACCAGTGCTGAAACCGCTCCGTCGGGGCTGAAACCCCTCCGTGAAGCCGAAAAGCACTGTGTTGGGGCTGAAACCCCTCCATGAAGCCGAAAAGCACTGTGTCGGGGCTGAAACCCCTCCGCCAAGGCCAAAACCACTCGTCTGACCTTAAAACCACTCCGCCGAGCCTAAAAGCAGTGCGTCAGGGCTGAAACCACTGCGCCAAGCCTAAAACCA
The DNA here is from genome assembly GCF_040807025.1 of Struthio camelus. NCBI lineage: Eukaryota > Metazoa > Chordata > Aves > Struthioniformes > Struthionidae > Struthio > Struthio camelus. The sequence goes on along the minus strand of NC_090946.1, from coordinate 8,798,205 downwards.
CTCCACCGTGGCAAAAACCACTGCGTCGGGGCTGAAACCCCTCCGCCGAGCCTAAAAGCAGTGCGTCAGGGCTGAAACCACTCTCCCAAGCCTAAAACCACTCCGTCGGGGCTGAAACCACTGTGCTGGGGCGGAAACTGCTCCGTCAGGCTGTAAACCACTGCGTCAGGCCGAAAAGCACTCCACCAGGGCCAAAACCACTGCGTCGGGGCTGAAAGCGTTCCACCAGGGCTGAAACCACTCCGCCGACATTAAAACCACTGCGCCAAGCCTGAAAGCACTGCGTCAGGGCTGAAACTACTCCGCCGAGCCTAAAACAACTCCGTCAGGGCCAAAACCACTGCGTCAGGGCTGAAACCACTCTGCCAAGCCTGAAACCACTGCGTCGGGGCTGAAACCACTCCGCCAGGGCCAAAACCACTCGGCTGACCTTAAAACCACTCCATCAAGCCTAAAAGCACTGCGTCGGGGCTGAAACTGCTCCGTCAGGCTGAAAACCACTCCGCTGAGCCTGAAACCACTCCGTGGTTGCTGAAAGCACTCCGCCGAGCCTAAAACCACTCCGTCGGGGCCAAAACCACTCGGTCGAGCCTAAAAGCATTCCGTCAGGGCTGGAACCACTCCTCCAAGCCTAAAACCACTGCGTCAGGTGGAAAACCACTCCGCCGAGCCTAAAAGCAGTGCGTCAGGGCTGAAACCACTCTGCCAAGCCTGAAACCGCTGCGTCGGGGCTGAAACCACTCCGCCAGGGCCAAAACCACTCCGCCGAGACCTTAAAACCACTCCATCAAGCCTAAAAGCACTGCGTCGGGGCAGAAACTGCTCCGTCAGGCTGAAAACCACTCCGCCGAGCCTGAAACCACTGCGTCAGGGCAGAAGCCACTCCGTGGTTGCTGAAACCACTCCGCCAAGACTAAAACCACTGCACCGGGGCTAAAACCACTCCGCCGGGGCGAAAACCACTCCGTGGTTGCTGAAAGCACTCCGCCGAGGCTAAAAGCAGTGCGTCAGGGCTGAAACCACTCCATCAAGCCGAAAAGCACTCCGTCGGGGCTGAAACCACTCCGCCGAGCCTAAAAGCAGTGCGTCAGGGCTGAAACCACTCTGCCAAGCCGAAAAGCACTCCGTCGGGGCTGAAACCACTCCGCCAGGGCCAAAACCACAGCGTTGAGGCTGAAACCACTCCGCCGAGCCTAAAAGCAGTGCGTCAGGGCTGAAACATCTCCGCCAGGGCCAAAACCACTCTGCCAAGCCTAAAACCACTCCGCCGAGCCGAAAACCCCTCCGCCGGGGCTGAAACCACTCCGCCGAGTCTAAAAGCAGTGCGTCAGGGCTGAACCCACTCTGCCAAGCCTAAAAGCACTCCACCAAGGCGAAAACCACTCTGTCGGGGCGGAAACCACTCCGCCGAGGCGAAAAGCAGTGCGTCAGGGCTGAAACCACTCCGCCGAGGCGAAAAGCAGTGCGTCAGGTGGAAAACCACTCCGCCGGGGCCAAAACCCCTCTGCTGACATTAAAACCATTCCGTCAGGGCTGGAACCACTCCGCCGAGGCCAAAACCGCTGCGTCGGGGCTGAAACCACTGTGCTGGGGCGGAAACTGCTCCGTCAGGCTGTAAACCACTGCGTCAGGCCGAAAAGCACTCCACCGGGGCCAAAACCACTGCGTCGGGGCTGAAAGCGTTCCGCCAGGGCTAAAACCACTCCGCCGACATTAAAACCACTGCGCCAAGCCTAAAAGCCACTGCGTCAGGGCTGAAACCACTCCGCCGAGCCTGAAAGCACTGCGTCAGGCCTGAAACCACTCCGCCGAGCCTAAAACAACTCCGTCGGGGCCAAAACCACTCCACCAGTGCTGAAACCGCTCCGTCGGGGCTGAAACCCCTGCGTGAAGCCGAAAAGCACTGTGTCGGGGCTGAAACCATTCCGCCAAGCCGAAAAGCACTGTGTCGGGGTTGAAACGCCTCCGTGAAGCCGAAAAGCACTGTGTCGGGGTTGAAACCCCTCCGTGAAGCCGAAAAGCACTGCGTCGGGGCTGAAACCCCTCCGTGAAGCCGAAAAGCACTGTGTCGGGGCTGAAACCCCTCCGTGAAGCCGAAAAGCACTGTGTCAGGGCTGAAACCACTCCGCCGAGCCTAAAAGCACTGCATCGGGGCTGAAACCACAGTGACAGGGCCAAATCCACTTCGTCAGGGCTGAAACCCGTCCGTGAAGCCGAAAAGCACTGCATCAGGCCGAAAACCACTCCGTCGGGGCTGAAACCACTGCGTCAGGCCTAAAACCACTCCACCGAGCCTAAAACAACTCCGTCGGGGCCAAAACCACTCCACCAGTGCTGAAACCGCTCCGTCGGGGCTGAAACCCCTCCGTGAAGCCGAAAAGCACTGTGTTGGGGCTGAAACCCCTCCATGAAGCCGAAAAGCACTGTGTCGGGGCTGAAACCCCTCCGCCAAGGCCAAAACCACTCGTCTGACCTTAAAACCACTCCGCCGAGCCTAAAAGCAGTGCGTCAGGGCTGAAACCACTGCGCCAAGCCTAAAACCACTCCACCGTGGCAAAAACCACTGCGTCGGGGCTGAAACCCCTCCGCCGAGCCTAAAAGCAGTGCGTCAGGGCTGAAACCACTCTCCCAAGCCTAAAACCACTCCGTCGGGGCTGAAACCACTGTGCTGGGGCGGAAACTGCTCCGTCAGGCTGTAAACCACTGTGTCAGGCTGAAAAGCACTCCACCAGGGCCAAAACCACTGCGTTGGGGCTGAAAGCGTTCCACCAGGGCTGAAACCACTCCGCCGACATTAAAACCACTGCGCCAAGCCTGAAAGCACTGCGTCAGGGCTGAAACTACTCCGCCGAGCCTAAAACAACTCCGTCAGGGCCAAAACCACTGCGTCAGGGCTGAAACCACTCTGCCAAGCCTGAAACTACTGCGTCGGGGCTGAAACCACTCCGCCAGGGCCAAAACCACTCGGCTGACCTTAAAACCACTCCATCAAGCCTAAAAGCACTGCGTCGGGGCTGAAACTGCTCCGTCAGGCTGAAAACCACTCCGCTGAGCCTGAAACCACTCCGTGGTTGCTGAAAGCACTCCGCCGAGCCTAAAACCACTCCGTCGGGGCCAAAACCACTCGGTCGAGCCTAAAAGCATTCCGTCAGGGCTGGAACCACTCCTCCAAGCCTAAAACCACTGCGTCAGGTGGAAAACCACTCCGCCGAGCCTAAAAGCAGTGCGTCAGGGCTGAAACCACTCTGCCAAGCCTGAAACCGCTGCGTCGGGGCTGAAACCACTCCGCCAGGGCCAAAACCACTCCGCCGAGACCTTAAAACCACTCCATCAAGCCTAAAAGCACTGCGTCGGGGCAGAAACTGCTCCGTCAGGCTGAAAACCACTCCGCCGAGCCTGAAACCACTGCGTCAGGGCAGAAGCCACTCCGTGGTTGCTGAAACCACTCCGCCAAGACTAAAACCACTGCACCGGGGCTAAAACCACTCCGCCGGGGCGAAAACCACTCCGTGGTTGCTGAAAGCACTCCGCCGAGCCTAAAAGCAGTGCGTCAGGGCTGAAACCACTCCATCAAGCCGAAAAGCACTCCGTCGGGGCTGAAACCACTCCGCCGAGCCTAAAAGCACTGCATCGGGGCTGAAACCACAGTGACAGGGCCAAATCCACTTCGTCAGGGCTGAAACCCGTCCGTGAAGCCGAAAAGCACTGCATCAGGCCGAAAACCACTGCGTCGGGGCTGAAACCACTGCGTCAGGCCTAAAACCACTCCACCGAGCCTAAAACAACTCCGTCGGGGCCAAAACCACTCCACCAGTGCTGAAACCGCTCCGTCGGGGCTGAAACCCCTCCGTGAAGCCGAAAAGCACTGTGTTGGGGCTGAAACCCCTCCATGAAGCCGAAAAGCACTGTGTCGGGGCTGAAACCCCTCCGCCAAGGCCAAAACCACTCGTCTGACCTTAAAACCACTCCATCAAGCCTAAAAGCACTGCGTCGGGGCAGAAACTGCTCCGTCAGGCTGAAAACCACTCCGCCGAGCCTGAAACCACTGCGTCAGGGCAGAAGCCACTCCGTGGTTGCTGAAACCACTCCGCCAAGACTAAAACCACTGCACCGGGGCTAAAACCACTCCGCCGGGGCGAAAACCACTCCGTGGTTGCTGAAAGCACTCCGCCGAGGCTAAAAGCAGTGCGTCAGGGCTGAAACCACTCCATCAAGCCGAAAAGCACTCCGTCGGGGCTGAAACCACTCCGCCGAGCCTAAAAGCAGTGCGTCAGGGCTGAAACCACTCTGCCAAGCCGAAAAGCACTCCGTCGGGGCTGAAACCACTCCGCCAGGGCCAAAACCACAGCGTTGAGGCTGAAACCACTCCGCCGAGCCTAAAAGCAGTGCGTCAGGGCTGAAACATCTCCGCCAGGGCCAAAACCACTCTGCCAAGCCTAAAACCACTCCGCCGAGCCGAAAACCCCTCCGCCGGGGCTGAAACCACTCCGCCGAGTCTAAAAGCAGTGCGTCAGGGCTGAACCCACTCTGCCAAGCCGAAAAGCACTCCGCCAAGGCGAAAACCACTCTGTCGGGGCGGAAACCACTCCGCCGAGGCGAAAAGCAGTGCGTCAGGGCTGAAACCACTCCGCCGAGGCGAAAAGCAGTGCGTCAGGTGGAAAACCACTCCGCCGGGGCCAAAACCCCTCCGCTGACATTAAAACCACTCCGTCAGGGCTGGAACCACTCCGCCGAGGCCAAAACCGCTGCGTCGGGGCTGAAACCACTGTGCTGGGGCGGAAACTGCTCCGTCAGGCTGTAAACCACTGCGTCAGGCCGAAAAGCACTCCACCGGGGCCAAAACCACTGCGTCGGGGCTGAAAGCGTTCCGCCAGGGCTAAAACCACTCCGCCGACATTAAAACCACTGCGCCAAGCCTAAAAGCCACTGCGTCAGGGCTGAAACCACTCCGCCGAGCCTGAAAGCACTGCGTCAGGCCTGAAACCACTCCGCCGAGCCTAAAACAACTCCGTCGGGGCCAAAACCACTCCACCAGTGCTGAAACCGCTCCGTCAGGGCTGAAACCATTCCGCCAAGCCGAAAAGCACTCTGTCGGGGCTGAAACCATTCCGCCAAGCCGAAAAGCACTGTGTCGGGGTTGAAACGCCTCCGTGAAGCTGAAAAGCACTGTGTCGGGGTTGAAACCCCTCCGTGAAGCCGAAAAGCACTGTGTCGGGGTTGAAACCCCTCCGTGAAGCCGAAAAGCACTGTGTCGGGGCTGAAACCCCTCCGCCGAGCCTAAAAGCACTGCATCGGGGCTGAAACCACAGTGACAGGGCCAAATCCACTTCGTCAGGGCTGAAACCCGTCCGTGAAGCCGAAAAGCACTGCATCAGGCCGAAAACCACTCCGTCGGGGCTGAAACCACTGCGTCAGGCCTAAAACCACTCCACCGAGCCTAAAACAACTCCGTCGGGGCCAAAACCACTCCACCAGTGCTGAAACCGCTCCGTCGGGGCTGAAACCCCTCCGTGAAGCCGAAAAGCACTGTGTTGGGGCTGAAACCCCTCCATGAAGCCGAAAAGCACTGTGTCGGGGCTGAAACCCCTCCGCCAAGGCCAAAACCACTCGTCTGACCTTAAAACCACTCTGCCGAGCCTAAAAGCAGTGCGTCAGGGCTGAAACCACTGCGCCAAGCCTAAAACCACTCCACCGTGGCAAAAACCACTGCGTCGGGGCTGAAACCCCTCCGCCGAGCCTAAAAGCAGTGCGTCAGGGCTGAAACCACTCTCCCAAGCCTAAAACCACTCCGTCGGGGCTGAAACCACTGTGCTGGGGCCGAAACTGCTCCGTCAGGCTGTAAACCACTGCGTCAGGCTGAAAAGCACTCCACCAGGGCCAAAACCACTGCGTTGGGGCTGAAAGCGTTCCACCAGGGCTGAAACCACTCCGCCGACATTAAAACCACTGCGCCAAGCCTGAAAGCACTGCGTCAGGGCTGAAACTACTCCGCCGAGCCTAAAACAACTCCGTCAGGGCCAAAACCACTGCGTCAGGGCTGAAACCACTCTGCCAAGCCTGAAACTACTGCGTCAGGGCTGAAACCACTCCGCCAGGGCCAAAACCACTCGGCTGACCTTAAAACCACTCCATCAAGCCTAAAAGCACTGCGTCGGGGCTGAAAGTGCTCCGTCAGGCTGAAAACCACTCCGCTGAGCCTGAAACCACTCTGTGGTTGCTGAAAGCACTCCGCCGAGCCTAAAACCACTCCGTCGGGGCCAAAACCACTCGGTCGAGCCTAAAAGCATTCCGTCAGGGCTGGAACCACTCCTCCAAGCCTAAAACCACTGCGTCAGGTGGAAAACCACTCCGCCGAGCCTAAAAGCAGTGCGTCAGGGCTGAAACCACTCTGCCAAGCCTGAAACCGCTGCGTCGGGGCTGAAACCACTCCGCCAGGGCCAAAACCACTCCGCCGAGACCTTAAAACCACTCCATCAAGCCTAAAAGCACTGCGTCGGGGCAGAAACTGCTCCGTCAGGCTGAAAACCACTCCGCCGAGCCTGAAACCACTGCGTCAGGGCAGAAGCCACTCCGTGGTTGCTGAAACCACTCCGCCAAGACTAAAACCACTGCACCGGGGCTAAAACCACTCCGCCGGGGCGAAAACCACTCCGTGGTTGCTGAAAGCACTCCGCCGAGGCTAAAAGCAGTGCGTCAGGGCTGAAACCACTCCATCAAGCCGAAAAGCACTCCGTCGGGGCTGAAACCACTCCGCCGAGCCTAAAAGCACTGCATCGGGGCTGAAACCACAGTGACAGGGCCAAATCCACTTCGTCAGGGCTGAAACCCGTCCGTGAAGCCGAAAAGCACTGCATCAGGCCGAAAACCACTGCGTCGGGGCTGAAACCACTGCGTCAGGCCTAAAACCACTCCACCGAGCCTAAAACAACTCCGTCGGGGCCAAAACCACTCCACCAGTGCTGAAACCGCTCCGTCGGGGCTGAAACCCCTCCGTGAAGCCGAAAAGCACTGTGTTGGGGCTGAAACCCCTCCATGAAGCCGAAAAGCACTGTGTCGGGGCTGAAACCCCTCCGCCAAGGCCAAAACCACTCGTCTGACCTTAAAACCACTCCATCAAGCCTAAAAGCACTGCGTCGGGGCAGAAACTGCTCCGTCAGGCTGAAAACCACTCCGCCGAGCCTGAAACCACTGCGTCAGGGCAGAAGCCACTCCGTGGTTGCTGAAACCACTCCGCCAAGACTAAAACCACTGCACCGGGGCTAAAACCACTCCGCCGGGGCGAAAACCACTCCGTGGTTGCTGAAAGCACTCCGCCGAGGCTAAAAGCAGTGCGTCAGGGCTGAAACCACTCCATCAAGCCGAAAAGCACTCCGTCGGGGCTGAAACCACTCCGCCGAGCCTAAAAGCAGTGCGTCAGGGCTGAAACCACTCTGCCAAGCCGAAAAGCACTCCGTCGGGGCTGAAACCACTCCGCCAGGGCCAAAACCACAGCGTTGAGGCTGAAACCACTCCGCCGAGCCTAAAAGCACTGCGTCAGGGCTGAAACATCTCCGCCAGGGCCAAAACCACTCTGCCAAGCCTAAAACCCCTCCGCCGAGCCGAAAACCCCTCCGCCGGGGCTGAAACCACTCCGCCGAGTCTAAAAGCAGTGCGTCAGGGCTGAACCCACTCTGCCAAGCCGAAAAGCACTCCGCCAAGGCGAAAACCACTCTGTCGGGGCGGAAACCACTCCGCCGAGGCGAAAAGCAGTGCGTCAGGGCTGAAACCACTCCGCCGAGGCGAAAAGCAGTGCGTCAGGTGGAAAACCACTCCGCCGGGGCCAAAACCCCTCCGCTGACATTAAAACCACTCCGTCAGGGCTGGAACCACTCCGCCGAGGCCAAAACCGCTGCGTCGGGGCTGAAACCACTGTGCTGGGGCGGAAACTGCTCCGTCAGGCTGTAAACCACTGCGTCAGGCCGAAAAGCACTCCACCGGGGCCAAAACCACTGCGTCGGGGCTGAAAGCGTTCCGCCAGGGCTAAAACCACTCCGCCGACATTAAAACCACTGCGCCAAGCCTAAAAGCCACTGCGTCAGGGCTGAAACCACTCCGCCGAGCCTGAAAGCACTGCGTCAGGCCTGAAACCACTCCGCCGAGCCTAAAACAACTCCGTCGGGGCCAAAACCACTCCACCAGTGCTGAAACCGCTCCGTCAGGGCTGAAACCATTCCGCCAAGCCGAAAAGCACTCTGTCGGGGCTGAAACCATTCCGCCAAGCCGAAAAGCACTGTGTCGGGGTTGAAACGCCTCCGTGAAGCTGAAAAGCACTGTGTCGGGGTTGAAACCCCTCCGTGAAGCCGAAAAGCACTGTGTCGGGGTTGAAACCCCTCCGTGAAGCCGAAAAGCACTGTGTCGGGGCTGAAACCCCTCCGTGAAGCCGAAAAGCACTGTGTCAGGGCTGAAACCACTCCGCCGAGCCTAAAAGCACTGCATCGGGGCTGAAACCACAGTGACAGGGCCAAATCCACTTCGTCAGGGCTGAAACCCGTCCGTGAAGCCGAAAAGCACTGCATCAGGCCGAAAACCACTCCGTCGGGGCTGAAACCACTGCGTCAGGCCTAAAACCACTCCACCGAGCCTAAAACAACTCCGTCGGGGCCAAAACCACTCCACCAGTGCTGAAACCGCTCCGTCGGGGCTGAAACCCCTCCGTGAAGCCGAAAAGCACTGTGTTGGGGCTGAAACCCCTCCATGAAGCCGAAAAGCACTGTGTCGGGGCTGAAACCCCTCCGCCAAGGCCAAAACCACTCGTCTGACCTTAAAACCACTCCGCCGAGCCTAAAAGCAGTGCGTCAGGGCTGAAACCACTGCGCCAAGCCTAAAACCACTCCACCGTGGCAAAAACCACTGCGTCGGGGCTGAAACCCCTCCGCCGAGCCTAAAAGCAGTGCGTCAGGGCTGAAACCACTCTCCCAAGCCTAAAACCACTCCGTCGGGGCTGAAACCACTGTGCTGGGGCCGAAACTGCTCCGTCAGGCTGTAAACCACTGCGTCAGGCTGAAAAGCACTCCACCAGGGCCAAAACCACTGCGTTGGGGCTGAAAGCGTTCCACCAGGGCTGAAACCACTCCGCCGACATTAAAACCACTGCGCCAAGCCTGAAAGCACTGCGTCAGGGCTGAAACTACTCCGCCGAGCCTAAAACAACTCCGTCAGGGCCAAAACCACTGCGTCAGGGCTGAAACCACTCTGCCAAGCCTGAAACTACTGCGTCGGGGCTGAAACCACTCCGCCAGGGCCAAAACCACTCGGCTGACCTTAAAACCACTCCATCAAGCCTAAAAGCACTGCGTCGGGGCTGAAACTGCTCCGTCAGGCTGAAAACCACTCCGCTGAGCCTGAAACCACTCCGTGGTTGCTGAAAGCACTCCGCCGAGCCTAAAACCACTCCGTCGGGGCCAAAACCACTCGGTCGAGCCTAAAAGCATTCCGTCAGGGCTGGAACCACTCCTCCAAGCCTAAAACCACTGCGTCAGGTGGAAAACCACTCCGCCGAGCCTAAAAGCAGTGCGTCAGGGCTGAAACCACTCTGCCAAGCCTGAAACCGCTGCGTCGGGGCTGAAACCACTCCGCCAGGGCCAAAACCACTCCGCCGAGACCTTAAAACCACTCCATCAAGCCTAAAAGCACTGCGTCGGGGCAGAAACTGCTCCGTCAGGCTGAAAACCACTCCGCCGAGCCTGAAACCACTGCGTCAGGGCAGAAGCCACTCCGTGGTTGCTGAAACCACTCCGCCAAGACTAAAACCACTGCACCGGGGCTAAAACCACTCCGCCGGGGCGAAAACCACTCCGTGGTTGCTGAAAGCACTCCGCCGAGCCTAAAAGCAGTGCGTCAGGGCTGAAACCACTCCATCAAGCCGAAAAGCACTCCGTCGGGGCTGAAACCACTCCGCCGAGCCTAAAAGCAGTGCGTCAGGGCTGAAACCACTCTGCCAAGCCGAAAAGCACTGCATCGGGGCTGAAACCACAGTGCCAGGGCCAAATCCACTCCGTCAGGGCTGAAACCACTCCATCAAACCTAAAAGCACTGCATCAGGCCGAAAACCCCTCCGTCGGGGCTGAAACCACTGCGTCAGGCCTAAAACCACTCCGCCGAGCCGAAAACCACTCCGTCGGGGCTGAAACCACTGTGCTGGGGCGGAAACTGCTCCGTCAGGCTGTAAACCACTGCGTCAGGCCGAAAAGCACTCCACCGGGGCCAAAACCACTGCGTCGGGGCTGAAAGCGTTCCACGAGGGCTAAAACCACTCCGTCGACATTAAAACCACTCTGCCAAGCCTAAAAGCACTGCGTCGGGGCTGAAACCACTCCGCCGAGCCTGAAACCACTGCGTCAGGCCTGAAACCACTCCGCCGAGCCTAAAACAACTCCGTCGGGGCCAAAACCACTCCACCAGTGCTGAAACCGCTCCGTCGGGGCTGAAACCATTCCGCCAAGCCGAAAAGCACTCTGTCGGGGCTGAAACCATTCCGCCAAGCCGAAAAGCACTGTGTCGGGGTTGAAACGCCTCCGTGAAGCCGAAAAGCACTCTGTCGGGGCTGAAACCATTCCGCCAAGCCGAAAAGCACTGTGTCGGGGTTGAAACGCCTCCGTGAAGCCGAAAAGCACTCTGTCGGGGCTGAAACCATTCCGCCAAGCCGAAAAGCACTGTGTCGGGGTTGAAACGCCTCCGTGAAGCCGAAAAGCACTGTGTCGGGGTTGAAACCCCTGCGTGAAGCCGAAAAGCACTGTGTCGGGGTTGAAACCCCTCCGTGAAGCCGAAAAGCACTGTGTCGGGGCTGAAACCCCTCCGTGAAGCCGAAAAGCACTGTGTCAGGGCTGAAACCACTCCGCCGAGCCTAAAAGCACTGCATCGGGGCTGAAACCACAGTGACAGGGCCAAATCCACTTCGTCAGGGCTGAAACCCGTCCGTGAAGCCGAAAAGCACTGCATCAGGCCGAAAACCACTCCGTCGGGGCTGAAACCACTGCGTCAGGCCTAAAACCACTCCACCGAGCCTAAAACAACTCCGTCGGGGCCAAAACCACTCCACCAGTGCTGAAACCGCTCCGTCGGGGCTGAAACCCCTCCGTGAAGCCGAAAAGCACTGTGTTGGGGCTGAAACCCCTCCATGAAGCCGAAAAGCACTGTGTCGGGGCTGAAACCCCTCCGCCGAGCCTGAAACCACTGCGTCAGGCCTGAAACCACTCCGCCGAGCCTAAAACAACTCCGTCGGGGCCAAAACCACTCCACCAGTGCTGAAACCGCTCCGTCGGGGCTGAAACCATTCCGCCAAGCCGAAAAGCACTGTGTCTGCCAAAAGACTGCCAAGGCTTGTCCATGCATCAGACTACTACCCTCTGCTGATCTTCCATGTGGGTGCTAATGACACGAAAGGCAAACTGGAAACCATCAAACGGGACTTCAGAGCTCTGGGAATGGTGGTCAAGGGTCTGGGAGCCCAGGTGGTTTTCTCCTCAATCTTGCCTGTGAGGGGAAAGGACAGGAGGAGGAGTAGACGAATTTTCCAAGTTAACAGCTGGCTGCGCCGCTGGTGTTGGCAACAGGGCTTTGGTTTCTATGACCATGGGACCCTGTTTGAAGATCAACAGCTGATGGGGAGAGATGGGATCCACCTTACCAAGCGGGGCACGCGTGTCTTTGCCAACAGATTGGCCAGCCTGGTACGGAGGGCTTTAAACTAGGCAAGATGGGGGAAGGGGAGTGGTATAGTGGCAGGGGAGTCAGTAAAACACCGCTCAAGTCAGGATGCCTCCAGCGGGTGCATACAACCAGGGGAGACAGCAAGGGACATGGCTATGGAGGATCCTCTTGCACCTCTTCTGGGAAGCCTGCGTGCTTGACTGGCTCTCTCAAGTGCCTGTATACCAATGCACGCAGCATGGGGAATAAGCAGGAAGAGTTAGAGATCTGTGTGCGGTCGCAGGGCCATGATCTCATTGCAGTGACAGAGACATGGTGGGATAGTTCACATGACTGGGATGCTGTCATGGATGGCTATGTGCTTTTTAGGAAAGACAGGCCAGGAAGGCGAGGTGGTGGAGTTGCCCTTTATGTGAGGGAGCAACTAGAATGTATGGAGCTCTGCCTCGGGGTGGATGAAGAGCAAGTTGAGAGCCTATGGGTAAGGATTAAAGGGCAGGCTAACATGGGTGACACTGTTGTGGGGGTCTACTACAGGCCACCTGATCAGGAGGAAGTCATCGATGAGGCCTTCTACAGACAGCTGGAAGAAGCCTCACGATCACAGGCCCTGGTTCTCATGGGAGACTTCAACCACCCTGACATCTGTTGGGAAGACAGCACAGCTAGGCACAAACAGTCAAAGAGGTTCCTGCAAAGCATTGATGATAATTTCTTGACCCAGGCGGTGGAGACGCCAACAAGGAGAGGTGCAATGCTAGACCTTGTACTAACAAACAAAGAAGGTCTAGTTGGAGATGTGAAGGTTGGGGGCAGCCTTGGCTGCAGTGACCATGAGATGGTGGAGTTCAGGATCCTGCGAGGAGGGAGCAGGGCAATGAGTAGGGTTGCAACCCTGGACTTCAGGAGAGCTGACTTTGGCCTCTTCAGGGACCTACTTAGGGGAATCTCCTGGGGTAGGGCCCTAGAAGGAAGAGGGGTCCAAGAAAGCTGGTTAATATTCAAGCGTCACTTCCTCCAGGCTCAGGATCAGTGCATCCCTCTGAGGAAGAAGTCCAGCAAAGCGGGCAGGAGACCTGCATGGATGAGCAAGGAACTGCTGGCAAAACTCCAGCAGAAGAAGGAAGTGTACAGAATGTGGAAAAGGGGACAGGCCACTTGGGAGGAATACAGGGATGTTGTCAGAGTGTGCAGGGATGCGACAAGGAAGGCTAAGGCCCAGTTGGAATTAAATCTGGCAAGGGATGTCAAGGACAACAAGAAGGCCTTCTTCAAATACATCCATAGCAAAAGGAAGACTAGGGAAAACGTGGGCCCGCTGCTGAATGGGGCGGGTGCCCTGGTGACAAAGGATACAGAGAAGGCAGAGTTATTGAATGCCTTCTTTGCTTCCGTCTTCACTGCTAAGGCCAGTCCTCAGGAATTGCAGACCTTGGAGACAAGAGAGGAAGGCTGGAGAAAGGAAGACTCTCCCTTGGTGGAGGAGGATCAGGTTAGAGATCTTTTGTCCAAACTTGACATCCACAAATCCATGGGCCCCGATGGGATGCATCCACGAGTGCTGAGGGAGCTGGCAGATGTTATCGCTAGGCCACTCTCCATCATCTTTGAAAGGTCCTGGAGATCAGGAGAGGTGCCTGAGGACTGGAAGAAAGCCAATGTCACGCCAGTCTTCAAAAAGGGCAAGAAGGAGGAGCCAGGAAACTACAGGCCTGTCAGCCTCACCTCCATCCCGGGAAAGGTGATGGAACAGCTCCTCTTGAAGGTCATCACTAAGCATCTGGAGGACAAGAAGGTGATCAGGAGTAGTCAGCATGGCTTCACCAAAGGGAAATCATGCTTGACCAATCTGATAGCCTTCTATGACGGAATGACTGGCTGGGTAGATGAGGGCAGAGCAGTGGATGTTGTCTCCCTGGACTTCAGCAAGGCTTTGGACACTGTCTCCCATCCCATCCTCCTAGGTAAGCTCAGGAAGTGTGGGCTAGACGAGTGGACAGTGAGGTGGATTGAGAACTGGCTGGATGGCCGAGCTCAGAGGGTTGTGGTGAATGGCGCAGAGTCAAGTTGGAGGCCTGTGGCTAGTGGTGTCCCCCAGGGGTCAGTCCTGGGTCCAGTCTTGTTCAATATATTCCTCAATGACCTGGAGGAAGGGACAGAGTGCACCCTCAGCAAGTTTGCTGATGATACTAAACTGGGGGGAGAGGCTAACACACCAGAAGACTGTGCTGCCCTTCAGAGGGACCTGGACAGGCTGGAGAGGTGGGCGGAGAGGAACCTCATGAAGTTCAACAAAGGCAAGTGCAAGGTCCTGCACCTAGGCAGGAATAATCCCATGCACCAGTACAGGCTGGGGACTGACCTGTTGGAAAGTAGCCCTGCCGAGAAGGACCTGGGAGTGCTGGTGGACAACAAGTTAAACATGAGCCAGCAGTGTGCCCTGGTGGCCAAGAAGGCCAATGGGATCCTAGGGTGCATTAGGCAGAGTGTTGCCAGCAGGTCGAGGGAGGTGATCCTGCCCCTCTATTCAGCCCTGGTGAGGCCTCACCTGGAGTACTGTGTCCAGTTCTGGGCTCCCCAGTACAAGAGAGACATGGCACTCCTGGAGAGAGTCCAGCGGAGGGCTACCAAGATGATTAGAGGGCTGGAGCATCTCTCCTATGAAGAAAGACTGCAAGAGCTGGGCCTGTTCAGCCTGGAGAAGAGAAGATTGAGAGGCGATCTCATCAACGTGTACAAGTATCTGAAGGGGGAGTGTCAAGAGGATGAGGCCAGTGTCTTCTCCGTGGTGCCCAGCAACAGGACAAGAGGCAATGGGCAGAAACTGAACCACAGGAAGTTCCATCTGAATCTGAGAAAAAACTTCTTCACTGTGAGGGTGACAGAGCATTGGAACAGGTTGCCCAGAGAGGTGGTGGAGTCTCCTTCGCTGGAGATATTCAAAAGCCGTCTGGACGTGATCCTGGGCAATATGCTCTAGGTGACCCTGCTTGAGCAGGGAGGTTGGACTAGATGATCTCCAGAGGTCCCTTCCAACCTAAACGATTCTGTGATTCTGTGATTCTGTCGGGGTTGAAACGCCTCCGTGAAGCCGAAAAGCACTGTGTCGGGGTTGAAACCCCTCCTTGAAGCCGAAAAGCACTGTGTCGGGGTTGAAACCCCTCCGTGAAGCCGAAAAGCACTGTGTCGGGGTTGAAACCCCTCCGTGAAGCCGAAAAGCACTGTGTCGGGGCTGAAACCCCTCCGTGAAGCCGAAAAGCACTGTGTCAGGGCTGAAACCACTCCGCCGAGCCTAAAAGCACTGCATCGGGGCTGAAACCACAGTGACAGGGCCAAATCCACTTCGTCAGGGCTGAAACCCGTCCGTGAAGCCGAAAAGCACTGCATCAGGCCGAAAACCACTCCGTCGGGGCTGAAACCACTGCGTCAGGCCTAAAACCACTCCACCGAGCCTAAAACAACTCCGTCGGGGCCAAAACCACTCCACCAGTGCTGAAACCGCTCCGTCGGGGCTGAAACCCCTCCGTGAAGCCGAAAAGCACTGTGTTGGGGCTGAAACCCCTCCATGAAGCCGAAAAGCACTGTGTCGGGGCTGAAACCCCTCCGCCAAGGCCAAAACCACTCGTCTGACCTTAAAACCACTCTGCCGAGCCTAAAAGCAGTGCGTCAGGGCTGAAACCACTGCGCCAAGCCTAAAACCACTCCACCGTGGCAAAAACCACTGCGTCGGGGCTGAAACCCCTCCGCCGAGCCTAAAAGCAGTGCGTCAGGGCTGAAACCACTCTCCCAAGCCTAAAACCACTCCGTCGGGGCTGAAACCACTGTGCTGGGGCGGAAACTGCTCCGTCAGGCTGTAAACCACTGCGTCAGGCTGAAAAGCACTCCAGCAGGGCCAAAACCACTGCGTTGGGGCTGAAAGCGTTCCACCAGGGCTGAAACCACTCCGCCGACATTAAAACCACTGCGCCAAGCCTGAAAGCACTGCGTCAGGGCTGAAACTACTCCGCCGAGCCTAAAACAACTCCGTCAGGGCCAAAACCACTGCGTCAGGGCTGAAACCACTGCGCCAAGCCTCAAACCACTCCGTCGGGGCTGAAACCACTCCGCCAGGGCCAAAACCACTCGTCTGACCTTAAAACCACTCCATCAAGCCTAAAAGCACTGCGTCGGGGCAGAAACTGCTCCGTCAGGCTGAAAACCACTCCGCCGAGCCTGAAACCACTGCGTCAGGGCAGAAGCCACTCCGTGGTTGCTGAAACCACTCCGCCAAGACTAAAACCACTGCACCGGGGCTAAAACCACTCCGCCGGGGCGAAAACCACTCCGTGGTTGCTGAAAGCACTCCGCCGAGCCTAAAAGCAGTGCGTCAGGGCTGAAACCACTCCATCAAGCCGAAAAGCACTCCGTCGGGGCTGAAACCACTCCGCCGAGCCTAAAAGCAGTGCGTCAGGGCTGAAACCACTCTGCCAAGCCGAAAAGCACTCCGTCGGGGCTGAAACCACTCCGCCAGGGCCAAAACCACAGCGTTGAGGCTGAAACCACTCCGCCGAGCCTAAAAGCACTGCGTCAGGGCTGAAACATCTCCGCCAGGGCCAAAACCACTCTGCCAAGCCTAAAACCACTCCGTCGGGGCGAAAACCCCTCCGCCGGGGCTGAAACCACTCCGCCGAGTCTAAAAGCAGTGCGTCAGGGCTGAACCCACTCTGCCAAGCCTAAAAGCACTCCACCAAGGCGAAAACCACTCTGTCGGGGCGGAAACCACTCCGCCGAGGCGAAAAGCAGTGCGTCAGGGCTGAAACCACTCCGCCGAGGCGAAAAGCAGTGCGTCAGGTGGAAAACCACTCCGCCGGGGCCAAAACCCCTCCGCTGACATTAAAACCATTCCGTCAGGGCTGGAACCACTCCGCCGAGGCCAAAACCGCTGCGTCGGGGCTGAAACCACTGTGCTGGGGCGGAAACTGCTCCGTCAGGCTGTAAACCACTGCGTCAGGCTGAAAAGCACTCCACCGGGGCCAAAACCACTGCGTCGGGGCTGAAAGCGTTCCGCCAGGGCTAAAACCACTCCGCCGACATTAAAACCACTGCGCCAAGCCTAAAAGCCACTGCGTCAGGGCTGAAACCACTCCGCCGAGCCTGAAAGCACTGCGTCAGGCCTGAAACCACTCCGCCGAGCCTAAAACAACTCCGTCGGGGCCAAAACCACTCCACCAGTGCTGAAACCGCTCCGTCAGGGCTGAAACCATTCCGCCAAGCCGAAAAGCACTCTGTCGGGGCTGAAACCATTCCGCCAAGCCGAAAAGCACTGTGTCGGGGTTGAAACGCCTCCGTGAAGCTGAAAAGCACTGTGTCGGGGTTGAAACCACTCCGCCAAGCCGAAAAGCACTGTGTCGGGGTTGAAACCCCTCCGTGAAGCCGAAAAGCACTGTGTCGGGGCTGAAACCCCTCCGTGAAGCCGAAAAGCACTGTGTCAGGGCTGAAACCACTCCGCCGAGCCTAAAAGCACTGCATCGGGGCTGAAACCACAGTGACAGGGCCAAATCCACTTCGTCAGGGCTGAAACCCGTCCGTGAAGCCGAAAAGCACTGCATCAGGCCGAAAACCACTCCGTCGGGGCTGAAACCACTGCGTCAGGCCTAAAACCACTCCACCGAGCCTAAAACAACTCCGTCGGGGCCAAAACCACTCCACCAGTGCTGAAACCGCTCCGTCGGGGCTGAAACCCCTCCGTGAAGCCGAAAAGCACTGTGTTGGGGCTGAAACCCCTCCATGAAGCCGAAAAGCACTGTGTCGGGGCTGAAACCCCTCCGCCAAGGCCAAAACCACTCGTCTGACCTTAAAACCACTCCGCCGAGCCTAAAAGCAGTGCGTCAGGGCTGAAACCACTGCGCCAAGCCTAAAACCACTCCACCGTGGCAAAAACCACTGCGTCGGGGCTGAAACCCCTCCGCCGAGCCTAAAAGCAGTGCGTCAGGGCTGAAACCACTCTCCCAAGCCTAAAACCACTCCGTCGGGGCTGAAACCACTGTGCTGGGGCCGAAACTGCTCCGTCAGGCTGTAAACCACTGCGTCAGGCTGAAAAGCACTCCAGCAGGGCCAAAACCACTGCGTTGGGGCTGAAAGCGTTCCACCAGGGCTGAAACCACTCCGCCGACATTAAAACCACTGCGCCAAGCCTGAAAGCACTGCGTCAGGGCTGAAACTACTCCGCCGAGCCTAAAACCACTCCGTCGGGGCCAAAACCACTCGGTCGAGCCTAAAAGCATTCCGTCAGGGCTGGAACCACTCCTCCAAGCCTAAAACCACTGCGTCAGGTGGAAAACCACTCCGCCGAGCCTAAAAGCAGTGCGTCAGGGCTGAAACCACTCTGCCAAGCCTGAAACCGCTGCGTCGGGGCTGAAACCACTCCGCCAGGGCCAAAACCACTCCGCCGAGACCTTAAAACCACTCCATCAAGCCTAAAAGCACTGCGTCGGGGCAGAAACTGCTCCGTCAGGCTGAAAACCACTCCGCCGAGCCTGAAACCACTGCGTCAGGGCAGAAGCCACTCCGTGGTTGCTGAAACCACTCCGCCAAGACTAAAACCACTGCACCGGGGCTAAAACCACTCCGCCGGGGCGAAAACCACTCCGTGGTTGCTGAAAGCACTCCGCCGAGCCTAAAAGCAGTGCGTCAGGGCTGAAACCACTCCATCAAGCCGAAAAGCACTCCGTCGGGGCTGAAACCACTCCGCCGAGCCTAAAAGCAGTGCGTCAGGGCTGAAACCACTCTGCCAAGCCGAAAAGCACTGCATCGGGGCTGAAACCACTGTGCTGGGGCCAAATCCACTCCGTCAGGGCTGAAACCACTCCATCAAACCTAAAAGCACTGCATCAGGCCGAAAACCCCTCCGTCGGGGCTGAAACCACTGCGTCAGGCCTAAAACCACTCCGCCGAGCCGAAAACCACTCCGTCGGGGCTGAAACCACTGTGCTGGGGCGGAAACTGCTCCGTCAGGCTGTAAACCACTGCGTCAGGCCGAAAAGCACTCCACCGGGGCCAAAACCACTGCGTCGGGGCTGAAAGCGTTCCACGAGGGCTAAAACCACTCCGCCGACATTAAAACCACTGCGCCACGCCTAAAACCACTGCGTCAGGCCGAAAACCACTCCGCCGAGCCTGAAACCACTGCGTCAGGCCTAAAACCTCTCCGCCGAGCCAAAAACAACTCCGTCGGGGCCAAAACCACTCCACCAGTGCTGAAACCGCTCCGTCGGGGCTGAAACCCCTGCGTGAAGCCGAAAAGCACTGTGTCGGGGCTGAAACCACTCCGCCAGGGCCAAAACCACTCGGCTGACCTTAAAACCACTCCATCAAGCCTAAAAGCACTGCGTCGGGGCTGAAAGTGATCCGTCAGGCTGAAAACCACTCCGCCAAGGCCAAAACTGTTCCGTCGGGGCGGAAACCACTCCGTCGAGCCTAAAAGCAGTGTGTCAGGGCTGAAACCTCTCCGCCAGGGCCAAAACCACTCTGCCAAGCCTAAAACCACTCCGCCGGGGCGAAAACCACTCCGCCGGGTCTGAAAGCACTCCGCCGAGCCTAAAAGCAGTGCGTCAGGGCTGAAACCACTCCGCCGAGGCGAAAACCACTCCGTCGGGGCTGAAACCACTCCGCCGAGGCAAAAACCACTGCGTCGGGGCTGAAACCACTCCGCCGAGCCTAAAACCACTGCGTCGGGGCTGAAACCACTCCGCCGAGGCAAAAACCACTGCGTCGGGGCTGAAACCACTCCGCCGAGGCAAAAACCACTGCGTCGGGGCTGAAACCACTCCGCCGAGCCTTAAAACCACTCCGTCGGGGCTGAAACCACTCCGCCGAGGCGAAAAGCAGTGCGTCGGGGCTGAAACCACTGTGCCGGGGCGGAAACTGCTCCGTCAGGCTGTAAACCACTGCGTCAGGCCGAAAAGCACTCCAGCAGGGCCAAAACCACTGCGTCGGAGCTGAAAGCATTCCACCAGGGCTAAAACCACTCCGTCGACATTAAAACCACTCTGCCAAGCCTAAAAGCACTGCGTCGGGGCTGAAACCACTCCGCCGAGCCTGAAAGCACTGCGTCAGGCCTGAAACCACTCCGCCGAGCCTAAAACAACTCCGTCGGGGCCAAAACCACTCCAGCAGTGCTGAAACCGCTCTGTCGGGGCTGAAACCATTCCGCCAAGCCGAAAAGCACTCTGTCGGGGCTGAAACCATTCCGCCAAGCCGAAAAGCACTGTGTCGGGGTTGAAACGCCTCCGTGAAGCCGAAAAGCACTGTGTCGGGGTTGAAACCACTCCGCCAAGCCGAAAAGCACTGTGTCGGGGTTGAAACCCCTCCGTGAAGCCGAAAAGCACTGTGTCGGGGCTGAAACCCCTCCGTGAAGCCGAAAAGCACTGTGTCGGGGCTGAAACCACTCCGCCGAGCCTAAAAGCACTGCATCGGGGCTGAAACCACAGTGACAGGGCCAAATCCACTTCGTCAGGGCTGAAACCCGTCCGTGAAGCCGAAAAGCACTGCATCAGGCCGAAAACCACTCCGTCGGGGCTGAAACCACTGCGTCAGGCCTAAAACCACTCCACCGAGCCTAAAACAACTCCGTCGGGGCCAAAACCACTCCACCAGTGCTGAAACCGCTCCGTCGGGGCTGAAACCCCTCCGTGAAGCCGAAAAGCACTGTGTTGGGGCTGAAACCCCTCCATGAAGCCGAAAAGCACTGTGTCGGGGCTGAAACCCCTCCGCCAAGGCCAAAACCACTCGTCTGACCTTAAAACCACTCTGCCGAGCCTAAAAGCAGTGCGTCAGGGCTGAAACCACTGCGCCAAGCCTAAAACCACTCCACCGTGGCAAAAACCACTGCGTCGGGGCTGAAACCCCTCCGCCGAGCCTAAAAGCAGTGCGTCAGGGCTGAAACCACTCTCCCAAGCCTAAAACCACTCCGTCGGGGCTGAAACCACTGTGCTGGGGCCGAAACTGCTCCGTCAGGCTGTAAACCACTGCGTCAGGCTGAAAAGCACTCCACCAGGGCCAAAACCACTGCGTTGGGGCTGAAAGCGTTCCACCAGGGCTGAAACCACTCCGCCGACATTAAAACCACTGCGCCAAGCCTGAAAGCACTGCGTCAGGGCTGAAACTACTCCGCCGAGCCTAAAACAACTCCGTCAGGGCCAAAACCACTGCGTCAGGGCTGAAACCACTCTGCCAAGCCTGAAACTACTGCGTCGGGGCTGAAACCACTCCGCCAGGGCCAAAACCACTCGGCTGACCTTAAAACCACTCCATCAAGCCTAAAAGCACTGCGTCGGGGCTGAAAGTGCTCCGTCAGGCTGAAAACCACTCCGCTGAGCCTGAAACCACTCTGTGGTTGCTGAAAGCACTCCGCCGAGCCTAAAACCACTCCGTCGGGGCCAAAACCACTCGGTCGAGCCTAAAAGCATTCCGTCAGGG
The DNA here is from genome assembly GCF_040807025.1 of Struthio camelus. Taxonomy (NCBI): domain Eukaryota; kingdom Metazoa; phylum Chordata; class Aves; order Struthioniformes; family Struthionidae; genus Struthio; species Struthio camelus. The sequence goes on along the minus strand of NC_090946.1, from coordinate 8,777,061 downwards.
CTGGAACCACTCCTCCAAGCCTAAAACCACTGCGTCAGGTGGAAAACCACTCCGCCGAGCCTAAAAGCAGTGCGTCAGGGCTGAAACCACTCTGCCAAGCCTGAAACCGCTGCGTCGGGGCTGAAACCACTCCGCCAGGGCCAAAACCACTCCGCCGAGACCTTAAAACCACTCCATCAAGCCTAAAAGCACTGCGTCGGGGCAGAAACTGCTCCGTCAGGCTGAAAACCACTCCGCCGAGCCTGAAACCACTGCGTCAGGGCAGAAGCCACTCCGTGGTTGCTGAAACCACTCCGCCAAGACTAAAACCACTGCACCGGGGCTAAAACCACTCCGCCGGGGCGAAAACCACTCCGTGGTTGCTGAAAGCACTCCGCCGAGCCTAAAAGCAGTGCGTCAGGGCTGAAACCACTCCATCAAGCCGAAAAGCACTCCGTCGGGGCTGAAACCACTCCGCCGAGCCTAAAAGCAGTGCGTCAGGGCTGAAACCACTCTGCCAAGCCGAAAAGCACTGCATCGGGGCTGCAACCACAGTGCCAGGGCCAAATCCACTCCGTCAGGGCTGAAACCACTCCATCAAACCTAAAAGCACTGCATCAGGCCGAAAACCCCTCCGTCGGGGCTGAAACCACTGCGTCAGGCCTAAAACCACTCCGCCGAGCCGAAAACCACTCCGTCGGGGCTGAAACCACTGTGCTGGGGCGGAAACTGCTCCGTCAGGCTGTAAACCACTGCGTCAGGCCGAAAAGCACTCCACCGGGGCCAAAACCACTGCGTCGGGGCTGAAAGCGTTCCACGAGGGCTAAAACCACTCCGTCGACATTAAAACCACTCTGCCAAGCCTAAAAGCACTGCGTCGGGGCTGAAACCACTCCGCCGAGCCTGAAACCACTGCGTCAGGCCTGAAACCACTCCGCCGAGCCTAAAACAACTCCGTCGGGGCCAAAACCACTCCACCAGTGCTGAAACCGCTCCGTCGGGGCTGAAACCATTCCGCCAAGCCGAAAAGCACTGTGTCGGGGTTGAAACGCCTCCGTGAAGCCGAAAAGCACTGTGTCGGGGTTGAAACCACTCCGCCAAGCCGAAAAGCACTGTGTCGGGGTTGAAACCCCTCCGTGAAGCCGAAAAGCACTGTGTCGGGGTTGAAACCCCTCCGTGAAGCCGAAAAGCACTGTGTCGGGGCTGAAACCCCTCCGTGAAGCCGAAAAGCACTGTGTCAGGGCTGAAACCACTCCGCCGAGCCTAAAAGCACTGCATCGGGGCTGAAACCACAGTGACAGGGCCAAATCCACTTCGTCAGGGCTGAAACCCGTCCGTGAAGCCGAAAAGCACTGCATCAGGCCGAAAACCACTCCGTCGGGGCTGAAACCACTGCGTCAGGCCTAAAACCACTCCACCGAGCCTAAAACAACTCCGTCGGGGCCAAAACCACTCCACCAGTGCTGAAACCGCTCCGTCGGGGCTGAAACCCCTCCGTGAAGCCGAAAAGCACTGTGTTGGGGCTGAAACCCCTCCATGAAGCCGAAAAGCACTGTGTCGGGGCTGAAACCCCTCCGCCAAGGCCAAAACCACTCGTCTGACCTTAAAACCACTCTGCCGAGCCTAAAAGCAGTGCGTCAGGGCTGAAACCACTGCGCCAAGCCTAAAACCACTCCACCGTGGCAAAAACCACTGCGTCGGGGCTGAAACCCCTCCGCCGAGCCTAAAAGCAGTGCGTCAGGGCTGAAACCACTCTCCCAAGCCTAAAACCACTCCGTCGGGGCTGAAACCACTGTGCTGGGGCCGAAACTGCTCCGTCAGGCTGTAAACCACTGCGTCAGGCTGAAAAGCACTCCAGCAGGGCCAAAACCACTGCGTCGGGGCTGAAAGCGTTCCACCAGGGCTGAAACCACTCCGCCGACATTAAAACCACTGCGCCAAGCCTGAAAGCACTGCGTCGGGGCTGAAACCACTCCGCCGAGCCTAAAACAACTCCGTCAGGGCCAAAACCACTGCGTCAGGGCTGAAACCACTGCGCCAAGCCTCAAACCACTCCGTCGGGGCTGAAACCACTCCGCCAGGGCCAAAACCACTCGTCTGACCTTAAAACCACTCCATCAAGCCTAAAAGCACTGCGTCGGGGCAGAAACTGCTCCGTCAGGCTGAAAACCACTCCGCCGAGCCTGAAACCACTGCGTCAGGGCAGAAGCCACTCCGTGGTTGCTGAAACCACTCCGCCAAGACTAAAACCACTGCACCGGGGCTAAAACCACTCCGCCGGGGCGAAAACCACTCCGTGGTTGCTGAAAGCACTCCGCCGAGCCTAAAAGCAGTGCGTCAGGGCTGAAACCACTCCATCAAGCCGAAAAGCACTCCGTCGGGGCTGAAACCACTCCGCCGAGCCTAAAAGCAGTGCGTCAGGGCTGAAACCACTCTGCCAAGCCGAAAAGCACTCCGTCGGGGCTGAAACCACTCCGCCAGGGCCAAAACCACAGCGTTGAGGCTGAAACCACTCCGCCGAGCCTAAAAGCACTGCGTCAGGGCTGAAACATCTCCGCCAGGGCCAAAACCACTCTGCCAAGCCTAAAACCACTCCGCCGAGCCGAAAACCCCTCCGCCGGGGCTGAAACCACTCCGCCGAGTCTAAAAGCAGTGCGTCAGGGCTGAACCCACTCTGCCAAGCCTAAAAGCACTCCACCAAGGCGAAAACCACTCTGTCGGGGCGGAAACCACTCCGCCGAGGCGAAAAGCAGTGCGTCAGGGCTGAAACCACTCCGCCGAGGCGAAAAGCAGTGCGTCAGGTGGAAAACCACTCCGCCGGGGCCAAAACCCCTCCGCTGACATTAAAACCATTCCGTCAGGGCTGGAACCACTCCGCCGAGGCCAAAACCGCTGCGTCGGGGCTGAAACCACTGTGCTGGGGCGGAAACTGCTCCGTCAGGCTGTAAACCACTGCGTCAGGCCGAAAAGCACTCCACCGGGGCCAAAACCACTGCGTCGGGGCTGAAAGCGTTCCGCCAGGGCTAAAACCACTCCGCCGACATTAAAACCACTGCGCCAAGCCTAAAAGCCACTGCGTCAGGGCTGAAACCACTCCGCCGAGCCTGAAAGCACTGCGTCAGGCCTGAAACCACTCCGCCGAGCCTAAAACAACTCCGTCGGGGCCAAAACCACTCCACCAGTGCTGAAACCGCTCCGTCAGGGCTGAAACCATTCCGCCAAGCCGAAAAGCACTCTGTCGGGGCTGAAACCATTCCGCCAAGCCGAAAAGCACTGTGTCGGGGTTGAAACGCCTCCGTGAAGCTGAAAAGCACTGTGTCGGGGTTGAAACCACTCCGCCAAGCCGAAAAGCACTGTGTCGGGGTTGAAACCCCTCCGTGAAGCCGAAAAGCACTGTGTCGGGGTTGAAACCCCTCCGTGAAGCCGAAAAGCACTGTGTCAGGGCTGAAACCACTCCGCCGAGCCTAAAAGCACTGCATCGGGGCTGAAACCACAGTGACAGGGCCAAATCCACTTCGTCAGGGCTGAAACCCGTCCGTGAAGCCGAAAAGCACTGCATCAGGCCGAAAACCACTCCGTCGGGGCTGAAACCACTGCGTCAGGCCTAAAACCACTCCACCGAGCCTAAAACAACTCCGTCGGGGCCAAAACCACTCCACCAGTGCTGAAACCGCTCCGTCGGGGCTGAAACCCCTCCGTGAAGCCGAAAAGCACTGTGTTGGGGCTGAAACCCCTCCATGAAGCCGAAAAGCACTGTGTCGGGGCTGAAACCCCTCCGCCAAGGCCAAAACCACTCGTCTGACCTTAAAACCACTCCGCCGAGCCTAAAAGCAGTGCGTCAGGGCTGAAACCACTGCGCCAAGCCTAAAACCACTCCACCGTGGCAAAAACCACTGCGTCGGGGCTGAAACCCCTCCGCCGAGCCTAAAAGCAGTGCGTCAGGGCTGAAACCACTCTCCCAAGCCTAAAACCACTCCGTCGGGGCTGAAACCACTGTGCTGGGGCGGAAACTGCTCCGTCAGGCTGTAAACCACTGCGTCAGGCTGAAAAGCACTCCAGCAGGGCCAAAACCACTGCGTTGGGGCTGAAAGCGTTCCACCAGGGCTGAAACCACTCCGCCGACATTAAAACCACTGCGCCAAGCCTGAAAGCACTGCGTCAGGGCTGAAACTACTCCGCCGAGCCTAAAACAACTCCGTCAGGGCCAAAACCACTGCGTCAGGGCTGAAACCACTCTGCCAAGCCTGAAACTACTGCGTCGGGGCTGAAACCACTCCGCCAGGGCCAAAACCACTCGGCTGACCTTAAAACCACTCCATCAAGCCTAAAAGCACTGCGTCGGGGCTGAAAGTGCTCCGTCAGGCTGAAAACCACTCCGCTGAGCCTGAAACCACTCCGTGGTTGCTGAAAGCACTCCGCCGAGCCTAAAACCACTCCGTCGGGGCCAAAACCACTCGGTCGAGCCTAAAAGCATTCCGTCAGGGCTGGAACCACTCCTCCAAGCCTAAAACCACTGCGTCAGGTGGAAAACCACTCCGCCGAGCCTAAAAGCAGTGCGTCAGGGCTGAAACCACTCTGCCAAGCCTGAAACCGCTGCGTCGGGGCTGAAACCACTCCGCCAGGGCCAAAACCACTCCGCCGAGACCTTAAAACCACTCCATCAAGCCTAAAAGCACTGCGTCGGGGCAGAAACTGCTCCGTCAGGCTGAAAACCACTCCGCCGAGCCTGAAACCACTGCGTCAGGGCAGAAGCCACTCCGTGGTTGCTGAAACCACTCCGCCAAGACTAAAACCACTGCACCGGGGCTAAAACCACTCCGCCGGGGCGAAAACCACTCCGTGGTTGCTGAAAGCACTCCGCCGAGCCTAAAAGCAGTGCGTCAGGGCTGAAACCACTCCATCAAGCCGAAAAGCACTCCGTCGGGGCTGAAACCACTCCGCCGAGCCTAAAAGCAGTGCGTCAGGGCTGAAACCACTCTGCCAAGCCGAAAAGCACTGCATCGGGGCTGAAACCACAGTGCCAGGGCCAAATCCACTCCGTCAGGGCTGAAACCACTCCATCAAACCTAAAAGCACTGCATCAGGCCGAAAACCCCTCCGTCGGGGCTGAAACCACTGCGTCAGGCCTAAAACCACTCCGCCGAGCCGAAAACCACTCCGTCGGGGCTGAAACCACTGTGCTGGGGCGGAAACTGCTCCGTCAGGCTGTAAACCACTGCGTCAGGCCGAAAAGCACTCCACCGGGGCCAAAACCACTGCGTCGGGGCTGAAAGCGTTCCACGAGGGCTAAAACCACTCCGCCGACATTAAAACCACTGCGCCACGCCTAAAACCACTGCGTCAGGCCGAAAACCACTCCGCCGAGCCTGAAACCACTGCGTCAGGCCTAAAACCTCTCCGCCGAGCCAAAAACAACTCTGTCGGGGCCAAAACCACTCCACCAGTGCTGAAACCGCTCCGTCGGGGCTGAAACCCCTGCGTGAAGCCGAAAAGCACTGTGTCGGGGCTGAAACCACTCCGCCAGGGCCAAAACCACTCGGCTGACCTTAAAACCACTCCATCAAGCCTAAAAGCACTGCGTCGGGGCTGAAAGTGATCCGTCAGGCTGAAAACCACTCCGCCAAGGCCAAAACTGTTCCGTCGGGGCGGAAACCACTCCGTCGAGCCTAAAAGCAGTGTGTCAGGGCTGAAACCTCTCCGCCAGGGCCAAAACCACTCTGCCAAGCCTAAAACCACTCCGCCGGGGCGAAAACCACTCCGCCGGGTCTGAAAGCACTCCGCCGAGCCTAAAAGCAGTGCGTCAGGGCTGAAACCACTCCGCCGAGGCGAAAACCACTCCGTCGGGGCTGAAACCACTCCGCCGAGGCAAAAACCACTGCGTCGGGGCTGAAACCACTCCGCCGAGCCTAAAACCACTGCGTCGGGGCTGAAACCACTCCGCCGAGCCTAAAACCACTGCGTCGGGGCTGAAACCACTCCGCCGAGGCAAAAACCACTGCGTCGGGGCTGAAACCACTCCGCCGAGGCAAAAACCACTGCGTCGGGGCTGAAACCACTCCGCCGAGGCAAAAACCACTGCGTCGGGGCTGAAACCACTCCGCCGAGCCTTAAAACCACTCCGTCGGGGCTGAAACCACTCCGCCGAGGCGAAAAGCAGTGCGTCGGGGCTGAAACCACTGTGCCGGGGCGGAAACTGCTCCGTCAGGCTGTAAACCACTGCGTCAGGCCGAAAAGCACTCCACCGGGGCCAAAACCACTGCGTCGGAGCTGAAAGCATTCCACCAGGGCTAAAACCACTCCGTCGACATTAAAACCACTCTGCCAAGCCTAAAAGCACTGCGTCGGGGCTGAAACCACTCCGCCGAGCCTGAAAGCACTGCGTCAGGCCTGAAACCACTCCGCCGAGCCTAAAACAACTCCGTCGGGGCCAAAACCACTCCACCAGTGCTGAAACCGCTCCGTCGGGGCTGAAACCATTCCGCCAAGCCGAAAAGCACTCTGTCGGGGCTGAAACCATTCCGCCAAGCCGAAAAGCACTGTGTCGGGGTTGAAACGCCTCCGTGAAGCCGAAAAGCACTGTGTCGGGGTTGAAACCCCTCCGTGAAGCCGAAAAGCACTGTGTCGGGGTTGAAACCCCTCCGTGAAGCCGAAAAGCACTGTGTCGGGGCTGAAACCCCTCCGTGAAGCCGAAAAGCACTGTGTCGGGGCTGAAACCCCTCCGTGAAGCCGAAAAGCACTGTGTTGGGGCTGAAACCACTCCGCCGAGCCTAAAAGCACTGCATCGGGGCTGAAACCACAGTGACAGGGCCAAATCCACTTCGTCAGGGCTGAAACCCGTCCGTGAAGCCGAAAAGCACTGCATCAGGCCGAAAACCACTCCGTCGGGGCTGAAACCACTGCGTCAGGCCTAAAACCACTCCACCGAGCCTAAAACAACTCCGTCGGGGCCAAAACCACTCCACCAGTGCTGAAACCGCTCCGTCGGGGCTGAAACCCCTCCGTGAAGCCGAAAAGCACTGTGTTGGGGCTGAAACCCCTCCATGAAGCCGAAAAGCACTGTGTCGGGGCTGAAACCCCTCCGCCAAGGCCAAAACCACTCGTCTGACCTTAAAACCACTCTGCCGAGCCTAAAAGCAGTGCGTCAGGGCTGAAACCACTGCGCCAAGCCTAAAACCACTCCACCGTGGCAAAAACCACTGCGTCGGGGCTGAAACCCCTCCGCCGAGCCTAAAAGCAGTGCGTCAGGGCTGAAACCACTCTCCCAAGCCTAAAACCACTCCGTCGGGGCTGAAACCACTGTGCTGGGGCCGAAACTGCTCCGTCAGGCTGTAAACCACTGCGTCAGGCCGAAAAGCACTCCACCAGGGCCAAAACCACTGCGTCGGGGCTGAAAGCGTTCCACCAGGGCTGAAACCACTCCGCCGACATTAAAACCACTGCGCCAAGCCTGAAAGCACTGCGTCAGGGCTGAAACTACTCCGCCGAGCCTAAAACAACTCCGTCAGGGCCAAAACCACTGCGTCAGGGCTGAAACCACTCTGCCAAGCCTGAAACCACTGCGTCGGGGCTGAAACCACTCCGCCAGGGCCAAAACCACTCGGCTGACCTTAAAACCACTCCATCAAGCCTAAAAGCACTGCGTCGGGGCTGAAAGTGCTCCGTCAGGCTGAAAACCACTCCGCTGAGCCTGAAACCACTCCGTGGTTGCTGAAAGCACTCCGCCGAGCCTAAAACCACTCCGTCGGGGCCAAAACCACTCGGTCGAGCCTAAAAGCATTCCGTCAGGGCTGGAACCACTCCTCCAAGCCTAAAACCACTGCGTCAGGTGGAAAACCACTCCGCCGAGCCTAAAAGCAGTGCGTCAGGGCTGAAACCACTCTGCCAAGCCTGAAACCGCTGCGTCGGGGCTGAAACCACTCCGCCAGGGCCAAAACCACTCCGCCGAGACCTTAAAACCACTCCATCAAGCCTAAAAGCACTGCGTCGGGGCAGAAACTGCTCCGTCAGGCTGAAAACCACTCCGCCGAGCCTGAAACCACTGCGTCAGGGCAGAAGCCACTCCGTGGTTGCTGAAACCACTCCGCCAAGACTAAAACCACTGCACCGGGGCTAAAACCACTCCGCCGGGGCGAAAACCACTCCGTGGTTGCTGAAAGCACTCCGCCGAGCCTAAAAGCAGTGCGTCAGGGCTGAAACCACTCCATCAAGCCGAAAAGCACTCCGTCGGGGCTGAAACCACTCCGCCGAGCCTAAAAGCAGTGCGTCAGGGCTGAAACCACTCTGCCAAGCCGAAAAGCACTGCATCGGGGCTGAAACCACTGTGCTGGGGCCAAATCCACTCCGTCAGGGCTGAAACCACTCCATCAAACCTAAAAGCACTGCATCAGGCCGAAAACCCCTCCGTCGGGGCTGAAACCACTGCGTCAGGCCTAAAACCACTCCGCCGAGCCGAAAACCACTCCGTCGGGGCTGAAACCACTGTGCTGGGGCGGAAACTGCTCCGTCAGGCTGTAAACCACTGCGTCAGGCCGAAAAGCACTCCACCGGGGCCAAAACCACTGCGTCGGGGCTGAAAGCGTTCCACGAGGGCTAAAACCACTCCGCCGACATTAAAACCACTGCGCCACGCCTAAAACCACTGCGTCAGGCCGAAAACCACTCCGCCGAGCCTGAAACCACTGCGTCAGGCCTAAAACCTCTCCGCCGAGCCAAAAACAACTCCGTCGGGGCCAAAACCACTCCACCAGTGCTGAAACCGCTCCGTCGGGGCTGAAACCCCTGCGTGAAGCCGAAAAGCACTGTGTCGGGGCGGAAACCCCTCCGTGAAGCCGAAAAGCACTGTGTCGGGGCTGAAACCACTCCGCCAGGGCCAAAACCACTCGTCTGACCTTAAAAGCCGTCCGCCGAGCCTAAAAGCACTGTGTCGGGGCTGAAACCACTCCGCCAGGGCCAAAACCACTCGGCTGACCTTAAAACCACTCCATCAAGCCTAAAAGCACTGCGTCGGGGCTGAAAGTGATCCGTCAGGCTGAAAACCACTCCGCCAAGGCCAAAACTGTTCCGTCGGGGCGGAAACCACTCCGTCGAGCCTAAAAGCAGTGTGTCAGGGCTGAAACCTCTCCGCCAGGGCCAAAACCACTCTGCCAAGCCTAAACCCACTCCGCCGGGGCGAAAACCACAGCGTCGGGTCTGAAAGCACTCCGCCGAGCCTAAAAGCAGTGCGTCAGGGCTGAAACCACTCCGCCGAGGCGAAAACCACTCCGTCGGGGCTGAAACCACTCCGCCGAGGCAAAAACCACTGCGTCGGGGCTGAAACCACTCCGCCGAGGCAAAAACCACTGCGTCGGGGCTGAAACCACTCCGCCGAGGCGAAAACCACTCCGTCGGGGCTGAAACCACTCCGCCGAGGCAAAAACCACTCCGTCGGGGCTGAAACCACTCCGCCGAGGCGAAAACCACTGCGTCGGGGCTGAAACCACTCCGCCGAGCCTTAAAACCACTCCGTCGCGGCTGAAACCACTCCGCCGAGGCGAAAAGCAGTGCGTCGGGGCTGAAACCACTGTGCCGGGGCGGAAACTGCTCCGTCAGGCTGTAAACCACTGCGTCAGGCCGAAAAGCACTCCACCGGGGCCAAAACCACTGCGTCGGAGCTGAAAGCGTTCCACGAGGGCTAAAACCACTCCGTCGACATTAAAACCACTCTGCCAAGCCTAAAAGCACTGCGTCAGGGCTGAAACCACTCCGCCGAGCCTGAAAGCACTGCGTCAGGCCTGAAACCACTCCGCCGAGCCTAAAACAACTCCGTCGGGGCCAAAACCACTCCACCAGTGCTGAAACCGCTCCGTCGGGGCTGAAACCATTCCGCCAAGCCGAAAAGCACTGTGTCGGGGCTGAAACCATTCCGCCAAGCCGAAAAGCACTGTGTCGGGGTTGAAACGCCTCCGTGAAGCCGAAAAGCACTGTGTCGGGGTTGAAACCACTCCGCCAAGCCGAAAAGCACTGTGTCGGGGTTGAAACGCCTCCGTGAAGCCGAAAAGCACTGTGTCGGGGTTGAAACCCCTCCGTGAAGCCGAAAAGCACTGTGTCGGGGTTGAAACCCCTCCGTGAAGCCGAAAAGCACTGTGTCGGGGCTGAAACCCCTCCGTGAAGCCGAAAAGCACTGTGTCAGGGCTGAAACCACTCCGCCGAGCCTAAAAGCACTGCATCGGGGCTGAAACCACAGTGACAGGGCCAAATCCACTTCGTCAGGGCTGAAACCCGTCCGTGAAGCCGAAAAGCACTGCATCAGGCCGAAAACCACTCCGTCGGGGCTGAAACCACTGCGTCAGGCCTAAAACCACTCCACCGAGCCTAAAACAACTCCGTCGGGGCCAAAACCACTCCACCAGTGCTGAAACCGCTCCGTCGGGGCTGAAACCCCTCCGTGAAGCCGAAAAGCACTGTGTTGGGGCTGAAACCCCTCCATGAAGCCGAAAAGCACTGTGTCGGGGCTGAAACCCCTCCGCCAAGGCCAAAACCACTCGTCTGACCTTAAAACCACTCTGCCGAGCCTAAAAGCACTGCGTCGGGGCAGAAACTGCTCCGTCAGGCTGAAAACCACTCCGCCGAGCCTGAAACCACTGCGTCAGGGCAGAAGCCACTCCGTGGTTGCTGAAACCACTCCGCCAAGACTAAAACCACTGCACCGGGGCTAAAACCACTCCGCCGGGGCGAAAACCACTCCGTGGTTGCTGAAAGCACTCCGCCGAGCCTAAAAGCAGTGCGTCAGGGCTGAAACCACTCCATCAAGCCGAAAAGCACTCCGTCGGGGCTGAAACCACTCCGCCGAGCCTAAAAGCAGTGCGTCAGGGCTGAAACCACTCTGCCAAGCCGAAAAGCACTGCATCGGGGCTGAAACCACAGTGCCAGGGCCAAATCCACTCCGTCAGGGCTGAAACCACTCCATCAAACCTAAAAGCACTGCATCAGGCCGAAAACCCCTCCGTCGGGGCTGAAACCACTGCGTCAGGCCTAAAACCACTCCGCCGAGCCGAAAACCACTCCGTCGGGGCTGAAACCACTGTGCTGGGGCGGAAACTGCTCCGTCAGGCTGTAAACCACTGCGTCAGGCCGAAAAGCACTCCACCGGGGCCAAAACCACTGCGTCGGGGCGGAAAGCGTTCCACGAGGGCTAAAACCACTCCGTCGACATTAAAACCACTCTGCCAAGCCTAAAAGCACTGCGTCGGGGCTGAAACCACTCCGCCGAGCCTGAAACCACTGCGTCAGGCCTGAAACCACTCCGCCGAGCCTAAAACAACTCCGTCGGGGCCAAAACCACTCCACCAGTGCTGAAACCGCTCCGTCGGGGCTGAAACCATTCCGCCAAGCCGAAAAGCACTGTGTCGGGGCTGAAACCATTCCGCCAAGCCGAAAAGCACTGTGTCGGGGTTGAAACGCCTCCGTGAAGCCGAAAAGCACTGTGTCGGGGCTGAAACCCCTCCGTGAAGCCGAAAAGCACTGTGTCGGGGTTGAAACCCCTCCGTGAAGCCGAAAAGCACTGTGTCGGGGTTGAAACCCCTCCGTGAAGCCGAAAAGCACTGTGTCGGGGCTGAAACCCCTCCGTGAAGCCGAAAAGCACTGTGTCAGGGCTGAAACCACTCCGCCGAGCCTAAAAGCACTGCATCGGGGCTGAAACCACAGTGACAGGGCCAAATCCACTTCGTCAGGGCTGAAACCCGTCCGTGAAGCCGAAAAGCACTGCATCAGGCCGAAAACCACTCCGTCGGGGCTGAAACCACTGCGTCAGGCCTAAAACCACTCCACCGAGCCTAAAACAACTCCGTCGGGGCCAAAACCACTCCACCAGTGCTGAAACCGCTCCGTCGGGGCTGAAACCCCTCCGTGAAGCCGAAAAGCACTGTGTTGGGGCTGAAACCCCTCCATGAAGCCGAAAAGCACTGTGTCGGGGCTGAAACCCCTCCGCCAAGGCCAAAACCACTCGTCTGACCTTAAAACCACTCCGCCGAGCCTAAAAGCAGTGCGTCAGGGCTGAAACCACTCTGCCAAGCCTAAAACCACTCCACCGTGGCAAAAACCACTGCGTCGGGGCTGAAACCCCTCCGCCGAGCCTAAAAGCAGTGCGTCAGGGCTGAAACCACTCTCCCAAGCCTAAAACCACTCCGTCGGGGCTGAAACCACTGTGCTGGGGCCGAAACTGCTCCGTCAGGCTGTAAACCACTGCGTCAGGCCGAAAAGCACTCCACCAGGGCCAAAACCACTGCGTCGGGGCTGAAAGCGTTCCACCAGGGCTGAAACCACTCCACCGACATTAAAACCACTGCGCCAAGCCTGAAAGCACTGCGTCAGGGCTGAAACTACTCCGCCGAGCCTAAAACAACTCCGTCAGGGCCAAAACCACTGCGTCAGGGCTGAAACCACTCTGCCAAGCCTGAAACCACTGCGTCGGGGCTGAAACCACTCCGCCAGGGCCAAAACCACTCGGCTGACCTTAAAACCACTCCATCAAGCCTAAAAGCACTGCGTCGGGGCTGAAAGTGCTCCGTCAGGCTGAAAACCACTCCGCTGAGCCTGAAACCACTCCGTGGTTGCTGAAAGCACTCCGCCGAGCCTAAAACCACTCCGTCGGGGCCAAAACCACTCGGTCGAGCCTAAAAGCATTCCGTCAGGGCTGGAACCACTCCTCCAAGCCTAAAACCACTGCGTCAGGTGGAAAACCACTCCGCCGAGCCTAAAAGCAGTGCGTCAGGGCTGAAACCACTCTGCCAAGCCTGAAACCGCTGCGTCGGGGCTGAAACCACTCCGCCAGGGCCAAAACCACTCCGCCGAGACCTTAAAACCACTCCATCAAGCCTAAAAGCACTGCGTCGGGGCAGAAACTGCTCCGTCAGGCTGAAAACCACTCCGCCGAGCCTGAAACCACTGCGTCAGGGCAGAAGCCACTCCGTGGTTGCTGAAACCACTCCGCCAAGACTAAAACCACTGCACCGGGGCTAAAACCACTCCGCCGGGGCGAAAACCACTCCGTGGTTGCTGAAAGCACTCCGCCGAGCCTAAAAGCAGTGCGTCAGGGCTGAAACCACTCCATCAAGCCGAAAAGCACTCCGTCGGGGCTGAAACCACTCCGCCGAGCCTAAAAGCAGTGCGTCAGGGCTGAAACCACTCTGCCAAGCCGAAAAGCACTGCATCGGGGCTGAAACCACAGTGCCAGGGCCAAATCCACTCCGTCAGGGCTGAAACCACTCCATCAAACCTAAAAGCACTGCATCAGGCCGAAAACCCCTCCGTCGGGGCTGAAACCACTGCGTCAGGCCTAAAACCACTCCGCCGAGCCGAAAACCACTCCGTCGGGGCTGAAACCACTGTGCTGGGGCGGAAACTGCTCCGTCAGGCTGTAAACCACTGCGTCAGGCCGAAAAGCACTCCACCGGGGCCAAAACCACTGCGTCGGGGCTGAAAGCGTTCCACGAGGGCTAAAACCACTCCGTCGACATTAAAACCACTCTGCCAAGCCTAAAAGCACTGCGTCGGGGCTGAAACCACTCCGCCGAGCCTGAAACCACTGCGTCAGGCCTGAAACCACTCCGCCGAGCCTAAAACAACTCCGTCGGGGCCAAAACCACTCCACCAGTGCTGAAACCGCTCCGTCGGGGCTGAAACCATTCCGCCAAGCCGAAAAGCACTCTGTCGGGGCTGAAACCATTCCGCCAAGCCGAAAAGCACTGTGTCGGGGTTGAAACGCCTCCGTGAAGCCGAAAAGCACTGTGTCGGGGCTGAAACCCCTCCGTGAAGCCGAAAAGCACTGTGTCGGGGCTGAAACCCCTCCGTGAAGCCGAAAAGCACTGTGTCGGGGTTGAAACCCCTCCGTGAAGCCGAAAAGCACTGTGTCGGGGCTGAAACCCCTCCGTGAAGCCGAAAAGCACTGTGTCAGGGCTGAAACCACTCCGCCGAGCCTAAAAGCACTGCATCGGGGCTGAAACCACAGTGACAGGGCCAAATCCACTTCGTCAGGGCTGAAACCCGTCCGTGAAGCCGAAAAGCACTGCATCAGGCCGAAAACCACTCCGTCGGGGCTGAAACCACTGCGTCAGGCCTAAAACCACTCCACCGAGCCTAAAACAACTCCGTCGGGGCCAAAACCACTCCACCAGTGCTGAAACCGCTCCGTCGGGGCTGAAACCCCTCCGTGAAGCCGAAAAGCACTGTGTTGGGGCTGAAACCCCTCCATGAAGCCGAAAAGCACTGTGTCGGGGCTGAAACCCCTCCGCCAAGGCCAAAACCACTCGTCTGACCTTAAAACCACTCCGCCGAGCCTAAAAGCAGTGCGTCAGGGCTGAAACCACTGCGCCAAGCCTAAAACCACTCCACCGTGGCAAAAACCACTGCGTCGGGGCTGAAACCCCTCCGCCGAGCCTAAAAGCAGTGCGTCAGGGCTGAAACCACTCTCCCAAGCCTAAAACCACTCCGTCGGGGCTGAAACCACTGTGCTGGGGCGGAAACTGCTCCGTCAGGCTGTAAACCACTGCATCAGGCCGAAAAGCACTCCACCAGGGCCAAAACCACTGCGTCGGGGCTGAAAGCGTTCCACCAGGGCTGAAACCACTCCACCGACATTAAAACCACTGCGCCAAGCCTGAAAGCACTGCGTCAGGGCTGAAACTACTCCGCCGAGCCTAAAACAACTCCGTCAGGGCCAAAACCACTGCGTCAGGGCTGAAACCACTCTGCCAAGCCTGAAACCACTGCGTCGGGGCTGAAACCACTCCGCCAGGGCCAAAACCACTCGGCTGACCTTAAAACCACTCCATCAAGCCTAAAAGCACTGCGTCGGGGCTGAAAGTGCTCCGTCAGGCTGAAAACCACTCCGCTGAGCCTGAAACCACTCCGTGGTTGCTGAAAGCACTCCGCCGAGCCTAAAACCACTCCGTCGGGGCCAAAACCACTCGGTCGAGCCTAAAAGCATTCCGTCAGGGCTGGAACCACTCCTCCAAGCCTAAAACCACTGCGTCAGGTGGAAAACCACTCCGCCGAGCCTAAAAGCAGTGCGTCAGGGCTGAAACCACTCTGCCAAGCCTGAAACCGCTGCGTCGGGGCTGAAACCACTCCGCCAGGGCCAAAACCACTCCGCCGAGACCTTAAAACCACTCCATCAAGCCTAAAAGCACTGCGTCGGGGCAGAAACTGCTCCGTCAGGCTGAAAACCACTCCGCCGAGCCTGAAACCACTGCGTCAGGGCAGAAGCCACTCCGTGGTTGCTGAAACCACTCCGCCAAGACTAAAACCACTGCACCGGGGCTAAAACCACTCCGCCGGGGCGAAAACCACTCCGTGGTTGCTGAAAGCACTCCGCCGAGCCTAAAAGCAGTGCGTCAGGGCTGAAACCACTCCATCAAGCCGAAAAGCACTCCGTCGGGGCTGAAACCACTCCGCCGAGCCTAAAAGCAGTGCGTCAGGGCTGAAACCACTCTGCCAAGCCGAAAACCACTGCGTCGGGGCTGAAACCACTCCGCCAGGGCCAAAACCACAGCGTTGAGGCTGAAACCACTCCGCCGAGCCTAAAAGCACTGCGTCAGGGCTGAAACATCTCCGCCAGGGCCAAAACCACTCTGCCAAGCCTAAAACCACTCCGTCGGGGCGAAAACCCCTCCGCCGGGGCTGAAACCACTCCGCCGAGTCTAAAAGCAGTGCGTCAGGGCTGAACCCACTCTGCCAAGCCTAAAAGCACTCCACCAAGGCGAAAACCACTCTGTCGGGGCTGAAACCACTCCGCCAAGCCTAAAACCACTGCGTCAGGTGGAAAACCACTCCGCCGGGGCCAAAACCCCTCCGCTGACATTAAAACCATTCCGTCAGGGCTGGAACCACTCCGCCGAGGCCAAAACCCCTCCGTCGGGGCTGAAACCACTGTGCTGGGGCGGAAACTGCTCTGTCAGGCTGTAAACCACTGCGTCAGGCCGAAAAGCACTCCACCGGGGCCAAAACCACTGCGTCGGGGCTGAAAGCGTTCCGCCAGGGCCAAAACCACTCCGCCGACATTAAAACCACTCTGCCAAGCCTAAAAGCCACTGCGTCAGGGCTGAAACCACTCCGCCGAGCCTGAAAGCACTGCGTCAGGCCTGAAACCACTCCGCCAGGGCCAAAACCACTGCGTCAGGCCTAAAACCACTCCACCGAGCCTAAAACAACTCCGTCGGGGCCAAAACCACTCCACCAGTGCTGAAACCCCTCCGTCGGGGCTGAAACCCCTCTGTGAAGCCGAAAAGCACTGTGTCGGGGCTGAAACCCCTCCGGGAAGCCGAAAAGCACTGTGTCGGGGCTGAAACCCCTCCGGGAAGCCGAAAAGCACTGTGTCGGGGCTGAAACCCCTCCGGGAAGCCGAAAAGCACTGTGTCGGGGCTGAAACCCCTCCGGGAAGCCGAAAAGCACTGTGTCGGGGCTGAAACCCCTCCGTGAAGCCGAAAAGCACTGTGTCGGGGCTGAAACCCCTCCGGGAAGCCGAAAAGCACTGTGTCGGGGCTGAAACCCCTGCGTGAAGCCGAAAAGCACTGTGTCGGGGCTGAAACCCCTCCGGGAAGCCGAAAAGCACTGTGTCGGGGCTGAAACCCCTCCGCGAAGCCGAAAAGCACTGTGTCGGGGCTGAAACCCCTCCGCGAAGCCGAAAAGCACTGTGTCGGGGCTGAAACCCCTCCGCGAAGCCGAAAAGCACTGTGTCGGGGCTGAAACCCCTCCGGGAAGCCGAAAAGCACTGTGTCGGGGCTGAAACCCCTCCGGGAAGCCGAAAAGCACTGTGTCGGGGCTGAAACCCCTCCGGGAAGCCGAAAAGCACTGTGTCGGGGCTGAAACCCCTCCGGGAAGCCGAAAAGCACTGTGTCGGGGCTGAAACCCCTCCGCGAAGCCGAAAAGCACTGTGTCGGGGCTGAAACCCCTCCGCGAAGCCGAAAAGCACTGTGTCGGGGCTGAAACCCCTCCGCGAAGCCGAAAAGCACTGTGTCGGGGCTGAAACCCCTCCGGGAAGCCGAAAAGCACTGTGTCGGGGCTGAAACCCCTGCGTGAAGCCGAAAAGCACTGTGTCGGGGCTGAAACCCCTCCGCGAAGCCAAAAAGCACTGTGTCGAGGTTGAATCCACTCCGCCAAGCCGAAAACCCCTCCGACGGTGCTGAAACCACTCCGCCGAGCCTAAAACCATTCCGTCAGGGCTGGAACCGCTGCGCCGAGCCTAAAACCACTCCGTCGGGGCTGAAACTAGTGCGTCAGGCCCAAAACCACTCCGTCAGGGCCAAAACCACTCCGTCAGGGCTGAAACCACTCCATCAAACCTAAAACCACTGCATCAGGCCGAAAACCACTCCGCCGAGCCGAAAACCACTCCGTCGGGGCTGAAACCACTGTGCTGGGGCG
This sequence comes from Struthio camelus, assembly GCF_040807025.1. Taxonomy (NCBI): domain Eukaryota; kingdom Metazoa; phylum Chordata; class Aves; order Struthioniformes; family Struthionidae; genus Struthio; species Struthio camelus. The sequence goes on along the minus strand of NC_090946.1, from coordinate 8,759,685 downwards.
GAAACTGCTCCGTCAGGCTGTAAACCACTGCGTCAGGCCGAAAAGCACTCCACCGGGGCCAAAACCACTGCGTCGGGGCTGAAAGCGTTCCACGAGGGCTAAAACCACTCCGCCGACATTAAAACCACTGCGCCACGCCTAAAACCACTGCGTCAGGCCGAAAACCACTCCGCCGAGCCTGAAACCACTGCGTCAGGCCTAAAACCTCTCCGCCGAGCCAAAAACAACTCCGTCGGGGCCAAAACCACTCCACCAGTGCTGAAACCGCTCCGTCGGGGCTGAAACCCCTCCGTGAAGCCGAAAAGCACTGTGTCGGGGCGGAAACCCCTCCGTGAAGCCGAAAAGCACTGTGTCGGGGCTGAAACCACTCCGCCAGGGCCAAAACCACTCGTCTGACCTTAAAAGCCGTCCGCCGAGCCTAAAAGCACTGTGTCGGGGCTGAAACCACTCCGCCAGGGCCAAAACCACTCGGCTGACCTTAAAACCACTCCATCAAGCCTAAAAGCACTGCGTCGGGGCTGAAAGTGATCCGTCAGGCTGAAAACCACTCCGCCAAGGCCAAAACTGTTCCGTCGGGGCGGAAACCACTCCGTCGAGCCTAAAAGCAGTGTGTCAGGGCTGAAACCTCTCCGCCAGGGCCAAAACCACTCTGCCAAGCCTAAAACCACTCCGCCGGGGCGAAAACCACAGCGTCGGGTCTGAAAGCACTCCGCCGAGCCTAAAAGCAGTGCGTCAGGGCTGAAACCACTCCGCCGAGGCGAAAACCACTCCGCCGAGGCGAAAACCACTCCGTCGGGGCTGAAACCACTCCGCCGAGGCAAAAACCACTGCGTCGGGGCTGAAACCACTCCGCCGAGGCGAAAACCACTGCGTCGGGGCTGAAACCACTCCGCCGAGCCTAAAACCACTCCGTCGGGGCTGAAACCACTCCGCCGAGGCGAAAAGCAGTGCGTCGGGGCTGAAACCACTGTGCTGGGGCGGAAACTGCTCCGTCAGGCTGTAAACCACTGCGTCAGGCCGAAAAGCACTCCACCGGGGCCAAAACCACTGCGTCGGGGCTGAAAGCGTTCCGCCAGGGCTAAAACCACTCCGCCGACATTAAAACCACTCTGCCAAGCCTAAAAGCACTGCGTCGGGGCTGAAACCACTCCGCCGAGCCTGAAAGCACTGCGTCAGGCCTGAAACCTCTCCGCCGAGCCTAAAACAACTCCGTCGGGGCCAAAACCACTCCACCAGTGCTGAAACCGCTCCGTCGGGGCTGAAACCATTCCGCCAAGCCGAAAAGCACTGTGTCGGGGCTGAAACCATTCCGCCAAGCCGAAAAGCACTGTGTCGGGGTTGAAACGCCTCCGTGAAGCTGAAAAGCACTGTGTCGGGGTTGAAACCCCTCCGTGAAGCCGAAAAGCACTGTGTCGGGGTTGAAACCCCTCCGTGAAGCCGAAAAGCACTGTGTCGGGGCTGAAACCCCTCCGTGAAGCCGAAAAGCACTGTGTCAGGGCTGAAACCACTCCGCCGAGCCTAAAAGCACTGCATCGGGGCTGAAACCACAGTGACAGGGCCAAATCCACTTCGTCAGGGCTGAAACCCGTCCGTGAAGCCGAAAAGCACTGCATCAGGCCGAAAACCACTCCGTCGGGGCTGAAACCACTGCGTCAGGCCTAAAACCACTCCACCGAGCCTAAAACAACTCCGTCGGGGCCAAAACCACTCCACCAGTGCTGAAACCGCTCCGTCGGGGCTGAAACCCCTCCGTGAAGCCGAAAAGCACTGTGTCGGGGCTGAAACCCCTCCATGAAGCCGAAAAGCACTGTGTCGGGGCTGAAACCCCTCCGCCAAGGCCAAAACCACTCGTCTGACCTTAAAACCACTCCGCCGAGCCTAAAAGCAGTGCGTCAGGGCTGAAACCACTCTCCCAAGCCTGAAACCACTCCGTCGGGGCTGAAACCACTGTGCTGGGGCCGAAACTGCTCCGTCAGGCTGTAAACCACTGCGTCAGGCCGAAAAGCACTCCACCGGGGCCAAAACCACTGCGTCGGGGCTGAAAGCGTTTCACGAGGGCTGAAACCACTCCGCCGACATTAAAACCACTGCGCCAAGCCTGAAACCACTCCGTCGGGGCTGAAATCACTCTGCCGAGCCTGAAACCACTGCGTCAGGCCTGAAATCACTCTGCCGAGCCTGAAACCACTGCGTCAGGCCTAAAACCACTCCGCCGAGCCTAAAACAACTCCGTCGGGGCCAAAACCACTCGGCTGACCTTAAAACCACTCCATCAAGCCTAAAAGCACTGTGTCGGGGCAGAAACTGCTCGGTCAGGCTGAAAACCACTCCGCCGAGCCTAAAACAACTCCGTCTGCGCCAAAACCACTGCATCAGGCCGAAAACCACTCCATCGGGGCAGAAACCACTCCACCGAGCTGAGAACGGACAACCTGCGCGTGTCGGTGTAGGAGACTGGGGAACATCCGTGTGCCTTTTGGTGCATCGGGGCAGCCTCGCAGTGTGGTTGTAGGAGGCCGGAGAGCCTCCGCGTGCCTTTTGGTTCGGCCAGGCAGCCTCCGCGTGCCTTTGTGAGCATCCGGGCAGCCTCCGCAGGCCTTTGGGTGCGGCCGGGCAGCCTCGGAGTGTCGTTCTAGCAGGCTGGGGAGCCTCCACGTGTCTTTCTAGGAGAGCGGGCAGCCTCGGAGTGTGGTTGTAGGAGGCCGGAGAGCCTCCGCATACCTTTTGGTTCGGCCAGGCAGCCTCCACGCGCCTTTGTGAGCGTCTGGGCAGCCTCCACGTGCCTTTGGGTGCGGCCGGGCAGCCTCCGAGTGTTGTTCTAGGAGAGCGGGCAGCATCCTCGTGCCTTTGTGTGTGCGGCCAGGCAGCCAGGAAGCCTTGGCGTGTCGTTGTAGGAGAGCAGGCAGCCTCCGAGTGTCGTTGTAGGAGGCCAGGCAGCCTCGGAGTGTCGTTGTAGGAGAGCAGGCAGCCTCGGCGTGTTGTTCTAGGAGAGCGGGGAGCCTCCGCGTGTCGTTGCAGGAAACCGAGCAGCGTCCACGAACCTTGCAGTGTGGCCAGGGAGCGTCCGAGTATCGTTGTAGGAGAGCGGGCAGCATCCGCGTGCCCTTGGGTGCGGCCAGGCAGCCTCCGCGTGTCGTTCGAGGAGGCCAGGCAGCCTCCGCGTTCCTTTTGGTGCGGCTGGGGAGCCTCTGCCTGCCTTTCAGTGTGGCCAGGGAGCCTGCGAGTGTCATCCTAAGAGGCCGAGGAGCCTCTAAATGTCGTTCTAGGAAGCTGAGGAGCCTCCGCGTGTCGTTCTAGGAAGCCAGGAAACGTGCACGTGCGTTTGGGTGCAGCTGGGCAACCTGCGAGTGTTGTTCTAGGAGACCGGGCAGCCTCGGAGCGTCATTCTTGGAAGCCAGGCAGCCTCCGAGTGTCATTTCAGTCGACCGGTCCGGCTCCGCGTGCCTTTGGGTGCGGCCGTGCAGCCTCTGAACTTCGTTCTAGAGACCGGGGAGCCTCGGAGCGTTGTTCTAGGAAGCGGAGGATCCTCTGTGTGCTTTTTGGAGCAGCCGGGGAGCATCTAGTTTTGTTCTAGGAAGCTGGGTATCCTCCGTGTGCCTTTGGGTGCGGCCAGAGAGCCTCCTCGTCCCTTTCGGTGCAGCCGGGGAGCCTGTGCATGTCGTTCTAGGAGAGTGGGCAGCATCCGAGTGTCGCCTTCGAGTCAGGGGAGCATCCGCGTGTCGTCGTAGGAGACCGGGCAGCTTCCGAGGATCGTCGTAGGAGACCGGGCAGCCTCGGAGTGTCGTTGTAGGAGGCTGAGGAGCCTCCGACTGCCTTTGGGTGCGGCCAGGGAGCCTCCGAGTGTCGTTCTACAAGATCGGGGAGCGTCAGAGTGTCGTTCTGGTGAGTTGGGGATCCTCCGCGCGCCTTCGAGTGCGGCCGTGGAGCCTCCGCGTGCCTTTGGGTGCGGCCTGGACAGCTTCGTATCAGGCTCTGCGTGCTCGGACGGCCTTGTGGCAGGCTCTGCAGGCTTGGGCGAGCTTGGAGGGGCTCTGCGGTCTCATTGGGGCTCTTTTGGAGGTGGCCGAGGCCCTCCGTGTGCCCTCTGGGGTGCCGCACACTCCTGGGGGTGGTTTTTGGCCCCATCCCAGCCCCCTTGGTCTGTCTGTTGTGGTGCCTCTGAGTCATTTGGTGCCTTTTGGGGCACCTGCGACCCCTCGGGGTGGCTTTGGGGGTGCCCAGACCCCATGTTGTGCTTTTGTGTCGTCCGTGACCCCTCGGTGTGCGTTTGTGCCCGCCGCAGGGCTCTTCAGGTGCCCCGTGGTGCTGCCCAGACCCGTCGCTGCCCCTCTGGGGATGCCCCAGAGCCCTCGTGGTGCCCGCTGGTGCTCCCCAGGGCATTCGGTGTGCCTCTGGGTGCTGCGCTGGCGTCTAGGGGGCCTTTGGGGGTGGCCCGGCCGTATGGGTGTGCTCTGGGAGGGCAGCGGGAGCCCTGGGTGTGCTTTGTGGTGTCCGCTGGGTGCCTTGGTGTGGGGTCGGTGGCTGCCTGGAGGCGTTTGTGGTGCCGTTAGGGTTGCCAGTGGCCCTTGGAAGGGGGTTGGGGCGCTCGTCGGAGGCCTCGTGGCCCCTTTGGGGGTGTCCTGGGCCCTCGGGGGTGTCTTTTGGTGCTGGCCAGGGCTTGTGAGGTGCGTGTGGTTGCTCGCAGAGGCCTGGCTGTGCCTTGTGGTGCCTCTGCGGCCCCTGGTTGTGGCTCTCCTGGTGGCCCAGGGAGCTCGGTGGGCGTGTTGGTGCGTCGCGGGTGCCTGCCCGTGCCTTTTGGTGCGCCCAGGGCCCTCGGGGTGCGTGGGGGGGTGCCGTGGAGCCGTCTGGTGGGCCTTTTGGGGTGCTTAGAGGTGCTGAGGGTGCCTTTTGGTGTGCGCTGGGCCCCTTGGTGTGGCTTTTGGGGCACCGCAGAGCCATGTCGTGTGCTTGTTGGTAGGTCCCAGGCGGGTTGTTGTGGCTTTTGGGGTGCCCCTGGCCCCGCGTTGGGCCTTTCGGAGAGGCCTGGCGCCCTCAGCAGTTTTCTCCTGCTGCCCCGGGCTCCTCGGTGGGCGTTTCGGAGCAGCCTGAGCCCCGAGTGGGGCTGTGGGTGCTCCCTGGTGCCCCTGTTGCGCTTTTGGGGCTGCCCTGGAGCCCTCGGTGTCACTTTTGGTGCCCCGCAGAGTGTTTGCCGCGTTTTTCAGGGCTTTCCTGGCCTCTCGCTGTGCTGCTCGGGCCACGCGGACCCCCCGGTGTTTCTTTTGGAGTGCCTCAGCCCCTCGGTGTGCCGTCCAGGGTGCCCAAGGCCCCTTGGTGTGCTTTTTGGGGGCCCCTAGACCCCTTGGTGTGCTTTTCAGTGCCTGCTGGTCCCCTTGCTGTGCCTTTTGGTGCGCCCCAGAGCTCGGGATGTGGCTTTTGGGGCACTGCAGACCCATTTCTTGTCCTTTTAGGTACGTCCTGGACCTGTTGGTGTGTATTTTGGGGTGTCTTAGCCCCCTCGGAGTGCCTTTCCTTGCACCCCAGAGCAATGGGGGGGGGGTGCCTTGTGTGGTGCTCTGCTTCCCCCAAGTGCCTTTCAGGGTGCCCCTGACCCCTCGAGTTGCCTTTCAGGGTGCCCCTGGCCCCTCAGTGTGGCTTTTGGGGCACCCTGCACCCCTAGGAGATGCCTTTTGGGGCACCCCAGAGCACTTGGGGTGCTCTTTAGGGTGCTCTAGCCACCTTGGGGTGCTTTTTCTGGAGCCCCGCTGTAGCTCTTTGAGAGCCCTCTAGGCTTCGGGTTGCCTTTTGAAGCATCTGAGATGTTTCTGCTCGCCTGTGGGGATGTGCTGGAGCCCTGGGGTTTGCTTTTTGGCTCCCCAGAGCCTTGGGGGTGGTTTGTTTGTTTGTTTGTGTTTTTTCCCCTTCCAGAGCACCTCGGAGCCCTCCGTTTGGTTCCTCGGCCCGCCGCTCGCTTCTCCGTGCGCCCCGGCTCCTCGGGTTGCCTTTCGGAGCGCCCTCGATGCTTGGATTGTCTTGTGGGGCACCCCAGAGCCCCCCCCCCAACACTGCACCCCGCTGGCTTCACCCCAGCCAGGCGGGGAGGGGCTCGTGCAGCACCTGCAGGCAGGCAGGAGGCAGAGGAGTTTGGCAGCGATCCCCTTGCCCTGCCCAGCACCAGGAGGAGGAAGAGGAGGGAGCCGCGGTCCTGTGCCCGCGGAGCCCTCTCCGGCCGGGCAGCGCCCGGCAGCTCAGCCGTCAGCAGCCGGGCAGAGGACGGGCCACCAAGGGCTCTTGTCTTTCCCTTGCAGCCCGCCCGGCCCTGCGGCAGCGCCAGCGGAGTCAGCGAGACGGCCGGGCCCGGCCCCTGGGGACCCGATCCCGGAGCCCAAGGGGGAGAGCAGCCTCCTCTCCAGGGAGAGCAGCGTTGCCGGCCCGGCCGGGCCCCCAGGCGGTGGAGAAAGCAGCCACGGCCGCTGCGGGGCCATCTAGGTCCCCGGGGCCCCGACCTTTCCGCGGCTGGACGTGGGCGTTCCTCGTGACAGCCAAGGTTTGGGCGTCAACTCGGCTGGGGGCACGTGGCCGAGCAGCGAGGGCGCCCCAGGCACAGCGAGGCCGCGGCGCTTTTTTGCCCCGAGCAGCTCCCTGGAGTGGGAGCGGCTCCAGTGGGGCCAGGCCTGCCCCTGCCCCCCGGGGGAGCCGGGCGGGTCGAGGCCGGCCCCCGACACCCACCCCTGCCCTTAAAGGCAGGCTTGGGAGACTGTCAGAGTCTTCAAGCCTCAGGGTGCTCTTCAAGTAGCTTGGAGGTCCTTAATTTCTTCCCAAGTCCCTCAGTGTAACTGGAAGACCAACCTCAGGGACTCAGCCCACCTGGGAGACCTCTCTTCTGCAGGGCTCCCAGGTCAGCTGCGTTCCTTACAAGTCCCTAGGGGCTGTCAGAGTCTTAAAGTCTCTGGGGGCTCTGAAGGGAACCAGGAGGCACTGAGGAAGACATTAAGGAGCTCCAAGTACCTGGAAGACCAACCTCAGGGAGTCCGCCCACCTGGGAGACCTTTCTTCTTCAGGTCTCCCAGTTGGGCTGAGTCCCTGAGGTGGTTCTTCCAGTAACTTGGAGAGCCCCCAGAGACTTGAAGACTCTGAAAGTCTCCCAGCCCTGCCTTTAAGGGCAGTGGTGGGCGTCGGGGGCAGGCCTGGACCCGATTGGCTCCCCCGGGGGGCAGGGGCCGGCCTGGCCCAATGGGGGCCCTGGAGGCCCCTGGGCTCCCTAGCCTAAGAGACTTGTGTGGGGACAGAAATTCAGCAAGGCTTTTTTGCCCCCACACAAGTCTCTTAGGCTAGGGAGCCCAGGGGCCTCCAGGGCCCCCATTGGCTCCCGGGGGGGGTGTGGCCCAATGGGGGCCAGGCCTGGCCCCCACGCCCCCCACTGCCCTTAAAGGCAAGGTGGAGAGGCTTTAAGGCTCTTCAAGGCTCTGGGGGCTCTTCAGGGAACTTGGAGTCCCTCAATTTCTTCCCAAGGAACTCCCAGTTACTTGGAGAGCCACCTCAGGGACTCAGCTGAACTGGGAGAACTGAAGAAGAGAGGTCTCCCAGGGGGGCGGAGTCCCTGAGGTGGTTCTCCAAGTTACACTGAGGGACTTGGGAAGAAGTTAAGGGACTCCAAGTTCCCTGAAGAGCCCCCAGAGACTTGAAGAGCCTTAAAGCCTCTCCACCTTGCCTTTAAGGGCAGCAGGGGCAGGCCTCAGCCCAGACCCCCCCACTCCCCAGCCTCAGGGCTTTGGTGGGGGCACAAAAAAGCCCTGCCCAGCGGCTGCCCCCACACAAAGCCCTGAGGCCAAGGAGCGCTCGCTGCTCCCTCGTCGCCCCGGCCTTCCCCGCGGCCTCCCGGGCTGGAGCTGGGCTGCCAGGGCCCCTGCTCAAAGGAAGGGCCAACCTGGGGGCGAGGAGAAACAGCCCCTTGGGACAGGAGCTCTCACCTACTGCAGCGAGACGGCCCCGGCTGCCCCCTCTCCGCTCCAGCGCTGCAGCCAGGAGCTCTTCCCCGAGCAGGGAGAACGCAGCCTTCGGCAAGCTGCGAGCAGGCGTGAACAGAGACCGCGCACAGAACACAGCACGTGGCACCTCGCCTCAGCTGGGGCTCGCGCCAAGTTTTATTGCCCAGAGCCCAAACACCTTCGCGCGGTGCCACCGTGCCCGAGTCCCACTTGGCGCTTCCTGGGGAGCAGGACGAGCTGGCAGGCGCAGGCCGCCTTCCTGCTGCGGCAGCTCCTGGAGGGGTGCGTGAAGGCCAAAGCCAGATTCTTGCTCCTTCGGGTGGTGAGGGGGGTCTCTGGGAAAGCAGGTCACTTCCTCAGTGCAGCTGGAGTCTGAAGCTGGGGCCCCAAAGAGCTGCGGGAGGGGTGGGCAAGAGACGAAAGAGCAGCTCTTGCCAGCAACCAGCACCTAGGAAAACAAAACAGAGCTCTTAAGAAAGAGCAGGACCAGGCACTTTCCCCTCTCTCAACACTCGGGCCCGACCCCGCGTCCCCCCCGGGGAGCGGGCGCTGGGGCTCTGCGCGCTGCGGCTCTGCCTTCTGGCCTTCAGCGCATCCACAGAGCACGGCTCCTGCTGAAAACAGAGCAGAAACGCACACAACTAGTGGCCCCAAATATGAAAAAACAATACTACTAATAATAATGAAATAAATCAAAACCAGAGCCATAGCTTGTCTGGCACCTACCAGGCCTCAAAGGTCTCGGAAGGAGCCCGAGCGCCGCTGCTCTCTGTGTGCTGCCAGTGATGGGCAAAAAGCCTCCTTCCTCCCATACGCAGCTCAGGCCCATTTCTCCTCCTCCTTCGTGTGCAAGGCGACAGCGCTGAACACCAAGAGGCCTGCCTTCAGGGAGAAGGCGCCGGCACAGTACAGAAATGCCGAGGGGACACAACGTTCCTACTGCGTGGGCTGCAGGGGACGCCCAGACACCTAGAAAAGGAGAGACCCTCTCTCGAGTCTGGCACTGCACCACAACACAGCAACAGCAGCTCTTGCACACAACTCACACTCCCTCTCCTGTATTAGTGCCCGTGGCTTCCCTGAAAAGGCAAGGGAGCTCTTGAGGTTCTGCCCCAAATCACTGCTTTCCTCCTTAGCTAAAAGCTCGCAGACATGTCCCACCTCGTTTTCCAGCGCCACGTTCTCTACTCTGCAAGAAACAGTTGCACAATTCAACTCTCCGCAACACCAAGACTCTCCGGGCTGCCTTTCGCAGCAACTGCCCAACAGCTCCCCAAAAAGGGGCAGCCACAAGCACAGGTTGCTGGGAAGCCCAGGCCGGGAGCTTGCTAAACAACTCCAAAAAGCAAAGCCAAAGAGAAGCAAGTCCAAAGTCCTCCAGCCCCTCGTACGCTCCAGGACACTGCAGCCCAGCCAGAGCTGTCCCAGAGAGCCCCTTCCCCTGGCACGAGACATTCCCACCGGCCTTACCTGTGGAGAGGAGCCCCGGGGAGCGTAACCCAGTCGGTCATGACCTACTGGGAACTGAAACACCCCACAGCCCTCCGGCAGCGGGAGCTGCACGCCCCAGTTGCCCCCGCAGACAGACAAAGCGGCCACCTTGAACTGAGCCAGGCAACAGAAAACACAACCGAGAAACACAACCGAGCTCTCAGTGAGCACATCAGCTCTCAGCAGCCACAAAGGAAGCAGACAGAGATCTTGCAGAGACAGGACACAGCTCCCACTACGCTTCTCAGCTCCCCAGGCAGCTGAAACCCCAAAACAGCCTCGCCGGTAAAACACATCTTCTACTTATACGCTTCACAGGCAAGGAGATGGTTTTTCCCCCTGGCCAAATGATACGCTCTGATTCCACTTTCTACAGCAAAGGCTGAAAGCTCTGCACGGGCAGACAGACAGACAAGGAAGGACCCCGCGCCAGCGCCACCACACGCCGCGCCACCACCAGGCTCCAGCGGCTCCCACAGGGCTGGGAACCAGCCTGCCAACACCCGCCCCCGAAGAAAGCCCGAGGGAGGGCGGCAGCCGCGCTGGAAACCTGCCGCCCCCGGCAGCGGACGAGCCCCCGGCGGGGCGGGAAGCGCCACCCGGCCGCCTCGGGGCCGCCAGGGAAGCCCTTGCCCGAGCGCTGCCCCCTCCCCGGCGCTCCGGACAGCCCGGCTGCCGGCTGCCAACGCTCCCTCCTCCGGCGCCGCCCGCAGCCCGCCGGGCACTCGCTGCACGGGCCGGCAAACAGCGCCCGCAGACACCCAGCGCTCCGCTGCCGGCGCTCGCTCCTCCGCGGCGCCCGCCGGTGCTGCCAGCAGCTCGCGGCCGGCACCATCGCGCACGTCCCGCTCGGTCCCGCCGCGCTGCCAACGGCGCTGCCACAACCGTTGCGCGTTGCCCAGGCGAGAGCGACCGGCCGCCCCGACCGCCTCCCCGCGCCCGGCCCGGCCCCCCCGCCGCCCCCGAGCCCGGCTGCGCCACGACCCGCCGCGCGTCCCGCAGCCTGCCGCTCTCCAGCAGCGCCGCGCCACCGCACCAGACAGGACGCGACGCGACGCGACGCGACGGGACCCGGCCGCCGCCGCCAGGCGCCACCACACAGCCGGCCACCCCGCCGCCATCTTCGCCGCCGGCCGCTCGCTCCCCCCTCCCCCGGCCAGAGGCGGGAGCGGGGCGCCAATCAGCGGCGGGCGGCGCGCAGGCGCCCTCCAATGGCCGAGAGGCAGCTGGCCCGGCCGGCCAATCCCCGCGGCGGCCCGGGCGGAGGGCGGGAGGGAGCGGAGAGAGGCCGGAGATGGCGTCCGGCGGCCGTGGGCGCCGCCGAGCGGGCGGGCGGGCGGCGGGGCCGGGTCTGCCGGCGCCAGGGACGCGGTCCCCGCTGTCCCCCCTCAGTGTCCCCCTCGCTGTCCCCCCTCAGTGTCCTCCCGCCCGTCGCCGCCCGGTCGGCTGTCGCCGGCGGCAGAGGGCAGCGGGGAGGGCAGGCGCCGTGCGCGGGCAGGGCAGGGGCTGCGGGCAGGGCAGGCAGGAAGCGGCGCTGCCTCGTGTGACCCACGTCGAGGCCCCGCCGAGCTCCTCCCGGCCCGGGTCGCCCCCGACGGGCTCGCCCGGTCCCAGGCCGCTCTCCCCCAGCTCATACAGTCCTGCCCAGGCTCGTGCGGGCTTGCGCGGAGCTTGTCCAGCCCCTCGTCCAGCCCGAGGGGCTCCTACGGCCCCGCACGGGTCTCCGCGGGCTTGTGTAGTCCCGCGTTGAGCTCGGGGGGGCCCGCGCCCGGCTCCACAGAGTCACAGCATGGTTGAGGTTGGCAGGGACCTCTGGAGATCATCTAGTCCAACCCCCCTGCTCCAGCAGGCTCCTCTAGAGCGTATTGCCCAGGATCGCATCCAGTCAGGTTTTGAATGTCTCCAGCGAAGGAGACTCCACCACCTCTCTGGGCAACCTGTGCCAGTGCTCACTCACCCTCACAGTCGAGAAGTTTTTCCTCAGGTTCAGGTGGACCTGCCTGTGCTTCGGTTTGTGCCCGTTGCCTCTTGTCCTGTCACTGGGCACCACGGAGAAGAGACTGGCCTCATCCTCTCGACACCCCCCCACCACCACCACCCTTCAGATACTTGCACACATTGATGAGATCGCCTCTCAGTCTTCTCTTCTCCAGGCTCAACAGGCCCAGCTCTCGCAGCCTTTCTGCAGAGGAGAGATGCTCCAGACCTCTAATCATCTTGGTAGCCCTCCGCTGGACTCTCTCCAGTAGTGCCATGTCTCTCTTGTCCTGGGGAGCCCACAACTGCACCCAGGACTCCAGGGGAGGCCTCCTCCCCAGGGCTGAGGAGAGGGGCAGCATCACCTCCCTCCACCTGCTGGCAACACTCTTCCTCAGGCACCCCAGGAGACCATTGGCCTCCTTGGCCACAAGGGCACACTGCTGCCTCATGCTTCACTTGTTGCCCACCAGCACTCCCAGGTCCTTCTCGGCAGAGCTGCTTGCCAGCAGGTCAACCCCCAGCCTGTCCTGCTGCCTGGGCTTCCTCCCGAGGTGCAGGACCCTGCACTTGCCTTTGTTGAATTTCAGGAGGTTCCTCTCCACCCAGCTCTCCAGCCTGCCCAGGTCCCTCTCCATGGCAGCACAGTCTTCTGGTGTGCCAGCCTCTCCCCCCAGTTTAGTATCATCAGCAAACTTGCTGAGGGTGCACTCTGTCCCTTCCTCCAGGTCATTGATGAATACATTGAACAAGAGTGGACCCAGGACTGACCCCTGGGGGACACCGCTAGCTACAGGCCTCCAACTAGACTCTGCACCACTGACCACAACCCTCGGCGCTTGGCCATCCAGCCAGTTCTCAGTCCACCTCACCGGCCACTCATCTAACCCCCACTTCCTGAGTTTACCTGGGAGGATGTGATGGGAGACAGTGTCAAAAGCCTACGAGTTTCTATGGGCCTGAACAGGGCTCTACGGGCTCGTACGGGCCTGTGCTGAGGTCATACAGGCTCGCGCCAGGCCCTGCAGGCTCATTTGCGTCCATGCCGGGCTCTGCAGGCTCCTACGGGCCCCCACAGGGCTCCACGGGCTCGTACAGACCCACACGGGGCTGTATGGGCTCCTCCAGGCCCCTGCTGAGCTGGTGTGGGTCCCTGCCGGGCCCTAGGGGCTTGTGCAGACTTGTGCTGGGCCCTCCAGGCTCCTATGGGCCTGTGCCAAGCTCGTACAGGCCCGTGCCAGGCTCTACAGGCTTCTAAGAGCCTGAACAGGGCTCTAGGGGCTTGTACAGCCCCGTGCCGAGCTCACATGGGCTTGTGCCAGGCCCTGCAGGCTTGTACGAGCCCTTGCTGGGCTCTGCGGGCTCGTACAGACCCCCATGGGACTCCACGGGCTCGTAGGGGCCCATGCCAAGCTCATAGGAGCCTGCGCCAGGCCCTAGGGGCTCATATGGGCCCTTGCCAGGCTCTGTGGACTTCTATGGGCCTGCACGGGGCTCTGTGGACTCATACAGAGCTGTTTGGGGCTGTATGGGCTTGTACGTCCCCATGCTGAGCACATATGGGCCCGTGCCGAGCTCTGTGGGCTGGTACGGTCCTGCACAGCGCTCTACGGGCTCGTACGAGCCCACACCAGGCTCTGCGTGCTTGTGCCAGGCTCTGTGGGCTCGTACAGGCTCACACTGAGCTTGTACAGGTCCATGCCAGGCCCTGTGGGCTGGTACGGGCCCGCACTGGGCCCCAGGGGCTCCAACGGACTCGTGCTGGGCCCTACGGGCTCCTACGGGACCGCTCTGAGTTCGTACAGGCCCGTGTCGGGCTCGCTGAGCTAGTATCAGTTTGCCGTTATCTTTGCTGCCTTACATCTGCCTTAGGCCTCCTCGCTGCAGTCTTTCTCCTTTCCCTTCCTCCCCTTAGACACGTCCTGTGTGGTTTCCAAGACATGTTAACCCCATCTTCTGTGCCCATAACTGAGGCTCGAAAGGAAGGCAGACAGCAGGAAAGGAAGGCAAAAGGAAAAGAGCGGCTTTTTGCTATGAAGCCAACAGTCTTAAAACCCATTAGGCTAGTAACTGGGTGGAGTTATCTCATCTAACTTTAGGAAGCCAAACTTAAGGTCTGACCTGGTTCTCCGGGCTCCCTCCCTAGGCTGTGGAGAAAAACGGGCCCTTCCAGAGAGCCCTTCACCCAATCGATCCCCGAGAGCGGTGGGACTGCAGAAGGACTGCACGTCTCTAGCCGTTATGTCTGCCACCGGAGGAAAATGATAATCCTGTCTAAATGTAGTCTCACGTGTGCTAGGCGTGTATCAAAGCATCTGGAAAGGACTCTCACCACGTGGTGAGCCGAAATCCCGAATTCCAATTGTGACTCTGTGAAATACTGGGGTGCCAGAGGATTTCCTGGAACTGAGAAGGATGTAGAAAAGCATGACCAGACTAGTCAAAGAGATGACCCTTTCCGTTAAAGGAACGGGAGCCTGGAGGAGAGCTCTTCAGGAAGGAAAAGAGACAGCTGAGAGAGGTAGGAGAGAGCTGCCTGGAACGAAGTGCTGTGGGAAAGGGGAACAAGGCAAGTCTCGGTGTCCTTCAACAGCAGCTGGAGCTAGGAGGTGCCATACTTGAAGAGAGAAGAAAAGGAGGTATTCTTTCAGCCCCAAAGGGTTGGAGAATGGAAGCAAATTAAAGGGCGTGCTTGATTTGTGGCCACTTGGAGACAGGAGAGCGAAGTAGAATTGCTGCTCTAACTTGTGCTGCTGTTGTTGTTGGTGGTGCTAGAAACAGATCCCCTCAGGTGAGGCACGGCGACACGAAGAAGTCATTGCCTAGTGAGGAGAACAACAGCTTCTTTGACTACTCCCTCAAGAAAAACATAAAATAAACACACTCCTTTTATTTTGGAAACACTCTCTTCTTCTTTTTGCTTCGAGCCTAATTAGGAATAGTAGGAAAAAAGGACATCACATTCCCCAAGAAAAAACACTGGTCTACTGGGTCGTAGCGCCGTTCAGTGGGAGCTCAACAGGCTGGAGAGATGGGCAGAGGGGAAGCTCATGAAGTTCAAGCCAAGGAAGGGCAGAGTCCTGCCCTGCAGGAGAAACACCCTGGTGCAGCAGTACAGGCTGGGGAGTGAGGTGCTGGGAGTGCAGGTGGCCAGCAAGTTGAGCACGAGGCAGCAACGTGCCCTTGTGGCCAAGAAGGCCAACGATCTCCCGGGCTGCAGTAGGCAAAGCATTGGCAGCAGGTTGAGGGCGGTCATCCTCTCCCTCTCCTCAGCCCTGGTGAGGCCTCGCCTGGAGTCCCGGGTGCAGGGGTGGGCTCCCCAATACAAGAGAGACATGGAGCTAGTGCAGTGAGTGCAGCTGAGGGTTCCTCAGATGCTGAAGGGATGGGGGCATAGGAGGAAAGGCTGCGAGAGCTGGGCCTGTTCAGCGTGGAGAAGAGACGACTTGGGGGGGGGGGGGCAAGATCTGACCAATGGGTATAAATATCTGAAGGGAGGGAGTCAAGAGGATGGGGCCAGAGCCTTGTCAGAGGGGCCCACTGACAGGAGGAGAGGCAGTGAGCACAAACTGAAGCACAGGCAGGTCCGTCGGACCATGAGGACAAACGTCTTTGCTGTGGGAGTGACGGAGCGCTGGAACAGGCTGCCCAGCGAGGTCGTGCAGTCCCCATCCGTGGCCATAGTCAAAAGGCATCTGGCTAGGGTGCTGGGCAACCCGCTCTAGGTGACCCTGCTGGAGCAGAGGGGTTGGACTAGATGATCTCCAGAGGTCCCTTCCAACCTCCACCGCTCTGTGAGTCTGTGACCAGAGCCCCACGGAGGCGCAGAGGCAGACAGAGGTGCCCTTGAGGGGCAGGCAGCCCTGCGGCCCTGAAGGGATGTGCCCTGCCCCTCCCTAGGGCGGCGGGTCACAGCAGGGTCCTTTGTGACCCCATGGCGCCCCATGGTGTTGTTGGGCACCACTATGGCATGAGCAAGGCAGTGTCCGGGAGGATGGCAACAGGAAAGGAAGGAGCACGCAGGGCTGCTGAAGGAGCCCTTGAGCGCGCGATGTCTTTCCCTGTCGCCCCGGGCAGCCCCGCAGTGCGAGGCGTTTCCCCAAGGCACCCCCAGCTCAGACCTGGGTAAGAGGGCTGGGGCTGGGGCTGAGCAGCTCCCCAGGGCCTCAAGGGGGCCCTTGGCCATGGCCATGGCCAGGAGAGGAAGGAGCAGGCAGGGTGATGGGGTGGGGCTGGAGCTAAGGTGCAGGAGAGCTGGCGCCAGGGCCCAGCACACCTGCAGCGGGCAGGGGGACGCCAATGTCCCGCAGGGAACCACCCTCTGCTGGTGGCGTTAGCGAAAGGTTTTCCTTCCAAGAACATCTTGGCAAAGCCTGCGGGCATTTTCCAAATGACACCTTTCGCATGGAAAAACCACAGCCGTGGGCTCGGCCTTCTCCAGCCAGGCTGTCTGCTAAGCCCAGGGGGACAGTGCAACTGTTTCCAGGTGCCAGGCCTGGCCTTAGGCTCCTCCATTCCCAACGTCCCCCTTTTCTTCCTCCCTGCAGGATGGAGAGGAGACCTCCCAGGCACCCCCGGGTGGCCTGGGAGAAGAAGGATGGCTCCGTCAGCCGCCCTAGGGTGGCTTTGAAGGAGGAGGAGGAGGATGGACCCCCCAGGCACCCCAGGGTGGCCTGGGAGAAGAAAAAGAAGGATGGCTCCATCAGCTGCCCTAGGGCAGCTTTGAAGGAGAAGGAGGAGGATGGACCCCCCAGGCACCCCAGGGTGGCCTGGGAGAAGGATGGCTCCGTCAGCCGCCCTAGGGTGGCTTTGAAGGAGAAGGAGGAGGATGGACCCCCCAGGCACCCCAGGGTGGCCTGGGAGAAGAAAAAGAAGGATGGCTCCGTCAGCTGCCCTAGGGCGGCTTTGAAGGAGAAGGAGGAGGATGGACCCCCCAGGCACCCCAGGGTGGCCTGGGAGAAGGAAAAGGATGGCTCCATCAGCTGCCCTAGGGCAGCTTTGAAGGAGGAGGATGGACCCCCCAGGCACCCCAGGGTAGCCTGGGAGAAGGAAAAGGAGGATGGCTCCATCAGGTGCCCTGAGGTGGCTTTGAAGGAGGAGGACAGATCCCCCAGGCTCCCAAGGGTGGCCTGGGAGGAGGATGAGAAGGATGGCTCCATCAGCTGCCCTAGGGTGGCTTTGAAGGAGGAGGAAGAGGATGGACCTCCCAGGCACCCAAAGGAAGCCTTGGAGGAGGAGGAGGAGGACGGAGGCCCTTCAGAGAGCCACCCCAGGAGGGCCTGGGAGGAGGAGGAGGAGGAGGAGGAGGAGGAGGAGGAGGAGGACGAGGACGAGGACGAGGACGAGGACGAGGACGAGGGTGGACCCTCCACCTACACCAGGGTTGCCTGGGAGGAGGAGGAGGAGGAGGAGGATGGAGGCCCTTCAGAGAGCCACCCCAGGAGGGCCTGGGAAGAGGAGGAGAAGGAAGAGGACGAGGAGGAAGAGGAGGAGGAGGACGAGGAGGAGGAGGAGGGTGGACCCTCCACCTCCACCAGGGTTGCCTGGGAGGAGGAGGAGGAGGAGGAGGATGGACCTCCCAGGCACCCAAAGGAAGCCTTGGAAGAGGAGGAAGAGGACGGAGGCCCTTCAGAGAGCCACCCCAGGAGGGCCTGGGAAGAGGAGGAGGAGGGTGGACCCTCCACCTCCACCAGGGTTGCCTGGGAGGAGGAGGAGGAGGAGGAGGAGGAGCAGGAGGAGGATGGAAGCCCTTCAGGGAGCAGCTCGCAGCCGGAGCAGTGCTCGCTCCAGCCATTGCAGCCAGGTGAGTGAGTGGGCACCCCTGGGCTGGGCAGGACCGGGGGCTGCGAGCCCATAGCTGGGCACAGGCCTCAACTGGTCCCTGTCTCCTGCCAGCCCCGACAGCTCTGCCCACTCTCTTTCTTGGTCACATCTAGGGCAGCTTCTGCCAGGAGAGGAGGAAGCCCTGGGAAGCATGCGCACCTTTCTGCGAAGCGGAGGCAAGGTAACGGCAGGCACTTGTGCCTGGGCTGTGCCTGCATCTCCTGGTGGGTGGCCCCTGCACGTGCAACGCTCAGGCGGCCCCGCAAGGGCTGCTGGCTGTGCAGAGCTGCTCCCGTAGAGGCACGCCACGCACCACTGCGTGGCCGCAAACGCTCCGGTGCTGCTGCCCATGCCTCTGGCGCACTTATGCTCTCCGTCTCTCTCGTCCTGCTGCTGCCAGGAAGAGGCCGAGAAGCTGCAGTTTCTGGCCGACGTCTGCATCCTCTGCAGAGGCGCCAGCACGGATGTCTTGCTGCGGGTCCTGCTTTTCCTGTGCAGGGTGGATCTGGCAAAGGCAATCGAGGTGAGGGCGCAGGCCGGGGCCTGGGGGAGTGGGCAAGCCTAGCCGGGCACTGGCACACCAGGGAGGCCAGGACTGGGGTGCGTGAGCGTGGGAAGGTGGGCAGCCCTTGCTCGTGAGCGCAGCGCTGCCCACTGCAGGGCTCCAGAAGCCACCGAGAGCGGGGCGACGAGGGGGCTGCCCTGGGTGCCAGCGCTGGGGTGCGACGGGGGCACCTGGGCTCTGCCAGCCTGGCAGGCTCCTCGCTGGCTGCTGACAGCTCCCACGCCGCGTCCTCGCTGCGCTCTCCAGGTGCTGTTGCGAGAGGAGCCCGTGGAGCAGCTGAGCACTGCGGTGCGGCAGCAAGCCTTCCTTGCCATCGCTGCAATGAGGTAGCTGCCCCAGCCCCTGCCTTGCTCAAGGCCTCCACAGCCTACGGACCTGACGGCACCAGCTGCAGCTGGGCGGCATCTCCCGTTCGGGGGGAGTCTGAGCGAGGCGTCTGCGGGGCCTCTGCTCTCCCCTGCACGGGCCTTGACAGTGCTGGAGACGGGAGGGCAGAGAGGGCCCCGGGACACTGGACTTTGCTCACGAAGGCTGAGGCAGGAGATGCAGAGGGTATCGGGCACATGCTGCTGGCCCGTCCTCTGTCCCTGGGCCAGCATCACAGGAGGAAGAGGCGCCTCCCCAGGGGCCTCCCCACCTCGCACCCCTAGCAGCATAGGCTCTGCCGCCCACGAGCTCTGGAGGTGCCACTGTCAGCCCCCGGCTCTGAGCAGCGCCTCTCCCTCCTTGCAGCAAAGCGAAGCTGGTGCTAGATGGCAACCAGAAGACAAGCCTCCTCCAGTCCTGCTTCTGCGCGGTCTTCTTCCTTCCTCCCACAGAGCACATGCAGAGCTTGCAGGCTGCCCTCTACTCCAAGGTACGCCCTGGCCGAGGGCTGCAGAGCCCGACAGTCCCCCTGGGCTGGTCCCCGGCTGCTCTGTGCCGAGAGATGAACGCAAGCTCCAAGCCAGAGCAGCACTGCAGCGCGGCTTCCCCACCCTCGTGCCTTTTCCCCCTTGCCCTGGCGATGGCCCCGTGTAGTGTCGCCGAGCTGGTCCTCGTGCGGCAGCTCCTCTGCCCTAAGCCTCTCCCTGGGCACCGCAGGGCCCTGGGTGGCCCCCTCAGGCTGCAGGGATTCAAGCCCCTCTCCTGCAGGCAGGGGGCTCCAGGGAAGAAGTGCCACAAGCCTCTGTCTTCCTTGCAGACGCTGGCTGCCCTGGACAGCATGCTGCAGGCGCTGGTGCTCACATGTCTCTCGCCTGCTCTCCTGGAGCTGCAGAACATCCTGCAGGTGTGGCATTTACGCAAAGAGTGGCCTTCACAGGGACTGACTGTTTCTCACCCCAAAACAAAGGGACTCTCTGGAGGGGACCTCCCTCTGCTCGGCCCCGCAGCGCTAGGGGCAGAGAGCATGCTGCAGGGAGAGGAGCGTCTCCCTCGGGGGAGCGAGGCTTCCCCACCGTGCTCTTCTGCAAGCCCAGTGTCTCCTGGCTGCAGTCAAGAGTCCTTTCTTGCCCACCCGACTCCTGCAGTGGAAGGCAAAGCCCTAACCCCTGCCCCTCTGCGACAGGAGGGCCCAGTGGGCCCTTTCGGGCAAGCAGCAGACGCTGCAGGAGCCACGGGAGCCTGCTGCCTGCCTGGCTCCAGCCGCTCAGCCGAGGGGACTTGTCCCTAGTTTGGGGGGACTTGCAAGGCAAGAACCCACTTACAGGCTTTGCTCCTGCTCCCAGGAGCTGAAGGGCAAAGCCGAGCGGGCATCAGCAGAGCTGCCTCGCTTGCAGCAGCTGGCAGGTCACCGCGCAGACCAGCAGCTTTTCTCCTCCCAGGTCCTGCTGCCCTTCCTCCGGTCCAAGCAAGCAGCCACGCGCCAGAGGGCTGTGGGGCGCATTGCCGAGCTCACGCAGCTCCTGGTCATCCCTCCCTTGCTCAAGGTAAGCCGCCTCAGGTCCAGGCAACCTCCAGCTGCCCCATCACCCCTCCATGGTGCTCCGGAGCCTTCTGCAGCTCCGCGCTGCCTCCAAGGGAAGCCTGGCTACAAGGTAGGGCACTCAGCAAGGCCCTGCCCTGAAGCTATGCTCTTGGCCATGCCTCGGTGGGCTTCCTTCTGCAGGCCCTGCTCTCTCAGACGCCACCTCTGCTCACAGCCCTCCTGGGCAGGGCAGCACTGCCCTGGGCACACGCTGTGGGCCCAACAGCTCTGGCAGCCCTCCCTGCCCAGCCCCTTTGGTAGGCCCGCCACAGCTCCCGCTCACCTGCGGTCCAGTCACGGCTTAAACGTGGCCTCGGGGCTTTGGTGGCAAGCAGCACCCTTCAGCCCTGCCTCCCTCCCCCAGGTCCGCTCGCCCTTGGAAAGAAGCAGTGACGGCCCTGACGACTGCAGAAGGAAGCAGTTCTCCATCCTGGGCGGGCTGGTGGGACACGTCATCCTGTGCTGTGCCTGCCAGGACCAAGGCACCAGTCACGGAGCTGCAGAAGCTCTTCACCACCTGTACACGTTCATCCTACAGGAAGAAAGTAAGAGAAGCGGCCGCAGGCTGAGTCCTTCCACACACGCACAGAGCCAGGCAAGGGCAGGCAAGGCACCGTGCTGCCTCAGCCACTCTCCGCAGCAGCAGCAAAGCGCCAGAAACTCCTGCATTGTAGGCGCAGGGCAAGCACTGCGTAAAGGCCAGGGCCCACAGAGCCCAGGCTCAGTGTAGTGGGCCCATAAGCAGGAGGCCATGGGGGATGTGACCTGCAGCCAGCTCTCTGGGGAGAGAGGGGGCATGCACACACTACTTAATAAACAGCAGCCACCTCCTAGACTTCACGCAGGGCCGTCAGCTGCCTTGCTGGAATCCCTCGCCCGCTTACCAATGGGCTGGAAAACCTTCAGCAGCCCCTGCTCCTCTTAGGGCTTGTGTCTCGCTTCCTACTAGAACGGCTGCTCAAACGCATCTGCCTTGTGGTAGTCTTAAAAGCCGTTTCCCCTCCCACCTGCCTTGCGATAGGCCCAGGACTTCCCCGGAAAGCCTGCTCCCCATCCATTTCTGGCACGCCTGCTTTCTCTGCCAGCAACGTTTCTCGCTGAGGCCTGCAGGGTACCACCTCTGAGTCACCATCCTCCCTCCTAATTGCCCTGTGTCTCCCCTCCTGTCCAGGCATGGAGCTGTCCCACGATAGCCCAAAGCACCTGCAGATCCAAAAGGACAGGGAAGAGGCAAAAAGCCACCTTTGGCCGCCCAACGACGTTAGGGAAATCACGGCGGTAAGGAGCGTCTCCGTTGCTGGGACTGCCGGCCGTGGGGTCAGCACGATGCTCAGATGGACAGAGGGACCCTTTGACAGGGGGACTAACGGGTGCTTGCCGTCATCGGGCAGGGGGCTCGCCTTGTTCTTGAGCATGGACTAGCCACAAGTTTGTGGCCTGGCCCCCTCCCCCCCCCCACCAGAGCTCTGCTTCCCCACAGCAGCAGCAGAGGGGCACCCTGAGCCCAGCCGCCCACTTCCTGCCTGGGGCCATCACCCAGCCCAGCTCAACCCCTGCTCCTGGCTCTCCTGGCAGCACAGAGCCAGCACTGCCACACGCTTCTCTCCAGAGCCGCTCTCACTGCTCAGCTGGGCAGCAGCCAGCAGCACGAGGGCACTGCGTGTGATGCCTCTCTCTTCCCTGCCTCCTTTCTGCTCTAGATGTTTGCAAAATACCTCCAGGCCTCGGAGAGAGCAGATCTCATTGTCGTAGCCATCAGGGCCATGAGCTGCTCGAGTGCCTTTGTCACACAGGCAGCCGCTCACATGCTGGATGTGCTGGTGACAGAGGACGCCTCTCAGCTGAAGCACGTAAGTCGCCTGCGGCTGGCATGGCCAGGGCTCGAGCCCTGCAGGGCATTGTTTTTCCTCTGGATGCAGGTCTCCCTCCCAGGCACCTAAGAGCCTTTGAGGCCAGCACGGAGCGGTGGGAAGGGAAGCAGTTGTCGGTGGGAGCTGGAGAAATGCCTCCCTCCATGCCATGTGCCCTGCAGGTGGCCAACATCATGAGGTGCATGTGCAGCTGCCTGATGGCCATCAAAGAGGCGTCTGCCCAGCACAGCGTGAACAGGGCTCTTCTGGAGCTGACCTGCGCACACCCTCACGAGGCAGTCCTGAGCCTCTTGTACTGTTCGCCAGCATGCAACAGGTACGGGGCTCAGCTGCCTGCAGGGCTCAGGGCCCAGCAGCCTTGGGAGCTCATGCCATGGGGGCTACCAGAGCGGTGGAGATCTCCAGGATCCCCGCTGAGGGACTGGACCCAGTCCTGGTTGTCACTGTTTGCCAGTGCTGGTGCATGAGCCAGGGCTGCAGCAGGCAGAGGTGATCAGGCCTGCCTGGAGCGCTGCTCGAGTGAGCCGCAGAGCCTGGCTACCTTGGTGCCTGCCTGCCCCATAAGGAACTGCAGCTCGGCCACGTGCTGCTGGTGGGGCAGGGCGCACTGGCTGTTGCTAGCAAAGGGCAGCGGGCAGAGGCAGGGCTGGTGGCCAGCCTGGGCCCTCCAGGGCAGCCAGGCCACGGCGCGCTCAAGGCAGCCTGCTGACAGAGCGCTCGGGGCCTACAGCGCTGCCAAGGCCATGTGGCGGGTGATGGTCTCGGAGCCCGGCGCTGCAGAGAAGGTGCTGCCCGAACTACTGAGGCTGCTGGAGGACTCGCCAGTGGACAAGACATCCACCTGCATCAGCAACAACGCGGGCATCCTTTCGTGGGCTGTGAGTTTCCAGGCGAGGCCTCCATCACCTTCAGGGCTGCGCTTGCCTCCCCAGGCAAGAGGCAGCGCTCCCTTTCGCCTTCCCCATCTGCTCCCCAAGCTGGCACCTCCCACAGGGCACACACACCTCAGGGCCATGGCCAGCAGGGCTCTGCCCAGCGTCTAGCCTCTGCTGGGCCAGTGCACTGGGCTGCCAAGCACCGCCTGGAGCCCTGCGCGCACAAGCACGAGGCCTGCCTGGGCAGCTCTCTGGCCTCCTGGGTCTCTGCATCTCCTGGCCTTCCTCAGCAGGCTGGAAGCTTGTGTTAGGGGCAGGCTTAGCAGTTGGGGCCGGGTTCAGGGCCAGGCAGGGCCCACGCACAGCCCAAGCAGGCTGCAAGGGCTGACACAGGAGATACGCGAGAGCCGCCGCCCCCCCCACCCTCCCAGGTTGATGTCCATGCCCACGCAGGGAGGCTCGATGGGCCCATGTCACAAACAGGAGCTGAGCCTCAAGAGCTTCCATGACTTAGCCCTGCCCAGACAGCCAGGCCGCACGCACACTGCGCTGCATCTGCTGGGGCACAGGGCACCGCCTGAGCCTCACGCCCCAAGCTCGGCCAGGGCAACACCGTCTCATCATTGACAACCGTCTCTGGGGGTTTGTTGCAGGCAACCAGGGCGCTGCACGAGATTCTCCATCAGCCCCTCTGCCCCCAGGAGGTGAAGCTGTTTTTCCCCCAACTCCTCCTGGCACTGCTCTTCCGGATTGCCCTCGCTCTCGAGATGATGCCAGAGGAGGTTGCTGTCTTCTGGGGGGAATGCCAACAGCATCAGGCTGCTGCCTCCAGCCCCACCAGGTACTGCCTCCCACTTCCCCCACCTCTGCCCTGCACCTGGAGCCAAGGCCAGGGCTCCCAGGGTGACCTGGCCTTTCCTCTGCGGGCAGGTGCGCAGCGGAGGCCATGAAAGCACTGCTCTGCTGGGCTAACTACAAGAGCCAAGTGCTTGCCATGGAGAGCAAGGGCGCCTGGGACATGCTCCTCACTGCCGCCACCCACCACTGCGGAGTGGCTTTGCTGGCCATGTGAGAGCCCCCTCCTCCCCGCTCTCCCCTAGCCCTTCTCCCCACTGGTGGGACGCCCTATACAATCCCCTTCCTCGTGGCTGACAGGCCGGCCCCAGCTCTCCACAAAGGAGCTGCACTCTCAGCCCTCGTCACTGAGGGATGGCACAGGGGAACGGCAAAGGGCGCGGGGGGGGGGGGGTCTCGCTCTGTCACAGCCCAGCTCTGAGAGCTCCTGGAGGAGAGCTGGTGTTACCAGGCACAAAAGAGGGTGATGCACAGCAGCAGTCGCCTCCCCCACCCCCACCCCGGGCAGCCCAGCAGGGAAGGGGCAGGAGGCACAGGGGAACACTGCAAGAGCCCGCGGGGTGGGGGCACAGGGCATGACTCCACAGTGGGCAGGACATGGGCTGTGCTGCAAGGCAGACTTCAGGGCAGGAAGGGAGCTTCTCCAACCTCCTCCACCAAAATGAGCCTCCTCATGTTGGGCACTGCCTTTCTAATGGCAAGGTGCGGTGGCAAAACAAATGCTGCTGGAGCTGAGCACAAACATGGCCTCACCCTGCCTGGCCTGGCCTGTGGGAGAACACCTAGACTGGGCAGTGCCATCCCACAAGAGGTTGGCCTGCCCTGCTCAAGGCCAACGCTACCTTCTTCCCCCTGCCAGAGAGATGAGGAAGGCCCCCAGGCCCCAGCGTGCCTACATCTTCTACCACCTGCTAGAGCTGCTCAGCAGGGAGAAGCCCTCCCATGAGATCCCTGCTATGGCTTTCCTCGTCGAGGTGAGCTCAGCGGCCAGCGGTGCATCTCTGGGGTGCCTCAAACCACTCTGCTCTCTTGTGCCCACCACTGCACCGTGGGTGGCAATGAATGGAGCAGGGTGGTGGGTGCACTCCGAGCAGTACCTCCGTCCATTTCTGGTGGGGTAATGCTTGCCACTACCTGTATTTCCTATCTATCTGCTTTGTGCCTGCTCTCCCTACTCAACTGCTCCTCAGAGGCATGACAGTAAGAGGCTGCAGCTGGTGGCCAGGCCTGGAGGAACAAGCAAGCTAGCTGCACAGCGTGCCCTGAGGCACAGGACAGGGCCACAGGGGCTCTCGCAACCACTGCTGCCTTCAGGCTGGCCCTTGCCCGGGTCTGGTGGCCTTGCCCTCAGCTGGTGGTTGGATCCAGCACTGCAGGATATGGGGAGTCCTGCAGCTTTGTCAGTCTGCCACTGCTGTGTGTGTTTCAGCTGCTGGGCTGTGCTGACCTCAGAGGAGAGGACCATCACATCCTGAACCTCTTCCTGAGATACCTGCAAAGCCAGAGCTCGGTGATGCGTAGGCTGGTGTTCAGGGGCCTCCTCAGGCTGTGGGAGAGACCCGAGATGGTGAGCGAGCGGGGACAGCCAGCTGAAGCCATGCCAGAGGCCTGGGGCTGGGCAGGAGGGGCTGGGTAACTCAGTAGCTTACAACTCAGGAGCTGTCCTCTTCCTCTGCCCACTTTGGGAGTCCTTTGGGACAGGGCCCTGGCTCTGCTGCACAAGGAGAAAGGCACTGGTGCCGGCAGCAGACCCAGACCGTGGCCCTGCACCAAGCAAGCCACCTCCAAACCACCTCAGTCACGAGAATGCTGTGCTGAAGGAAGTTGCCTTTCCCACAGGCAAGGAAAATGCAGGCCCTGGTGCCAGCCCTCATGGAGAGCCTGCAGGACGCAGACACGGACATCCGCGAGAAGGCCCTAGCTCTGCTCAGCAGCATGATCCATCTCCTGGACGGGCAGAGGGCCAGCCTCATCGTTCCGCAGCTGGCTGAGAAACTCTTGCCACTCTTCGATGATGTAAGGCTCGGGGGACAGTCGGGCACCCGCTGGGCGCTGGGTCCCCCAGATCTGATGCGGATGGCCAGCCCAGGCTGCTCCAGCCACATTGAGCCCCTTGCCCATCGTGGTTTTGGAGCAGCCAGGGCTGAGCTCCTCTCCTCTTCCTTCCCACCAGGAGTCCGGCTGCGTCAGAAACCTCTCCATCAACCTCCTGAAAGATACGATGACAATGGTAGCGGGCACCACAAGAAAACTGATGAGGAAGCAAGTGCAGAGGAGCCTGCTCCTCCTCCTCTTCCACTTGCACGACCAGGTCCAGAGCGTGGCCCAGGTGTGGATTTCTGACCTGACCAGTCATTGCGGGAGGGCAATGCTGACCCCTTCCCCACCTTGGCTGGGCCTCAGCATCAAGAGCAAAGGCTGCCGGCAGTCGCTCCCTTTGAATGGGTGTTACCTTGAGGCCCAACCTCCGGAGGCCCTGAGCAGGGCACAGAGCCTCCTCCCTGTCTCTACCAAGCCACCCACTGCCCTGCCTTCATCCTCCTGCCATGCCTCTTCCTGCACAGATGGACAGAGAGCTGAGGTCCCCTCACAGCCCCGCTCCCTCCCTACAGCCCTCCACCAGTGCGGGCCATAGCAAGAGCCCCGGCAGGCCCAGAGAAGCTGGCCATTTCCCAGAGCTCCTCTACCTGCTCCAACAAGGCTCGGCAGCCATCCATGGCCAAAACAGCCTAAGCACTCGAGGCCCCACAGGCTTCCCAGCTGTCCCTGCAGGAGTCAAAAAGCCAGGGTTATGCTCTCCCCATCACGGCCCTCCTCCCCTCCCGCCCCACCACGCTCTGCCCAGGGGACACACAGGTGTCTGGGCTGGGGCATGCCCCAGCTCTCTAAGGCATGACCACCACAGCAACAGAGTTCTCCCTACCCATGGCCAGGGCACTTGGCCCCTGCAGAGGGGTGCAGCACCCTCAAGGGGTTGCGAGAGCCAGAACATTGCCCAGCCTCCCCCTGCCTGGGGAGGGCAGAGACACAGACACTTGCAATCAGGGCAGAGAACCAGCCCTGCATCCCAGCTACCAAGCTCTGGAGCCTGGCCATGAGGCAACAGCAACTGAGCAGGACAGGGAGCCCAGCACCACGCTGGGAAGCCCCAGGGGAGGCTCTTCTGCCCGAGTCCTGCACTGGCGTCGCTGGGACTGCAGCACTTCAGCCTCCTCCTGGCTTTGGCTACAGCTCAGCACCTCTTGGCCATCTCTGTCCTGCTGCCCTGGCAGCATGTGGCACCTGAGATGGTGGTTGCCTCACATCTCTGCCTGGGGCACTGAACCCAGTGGCAGCCTTGGTGCCCAGCTGCGGCATCTTCCCACCACGGGCTCAGAAAGGCTCTGAGCCTCACCACAAGGATGGGGGCACAGGATCTCCTCCCCTGGGCCACGGTGGCATCTCTCACTCTCTGCTGCTGTGCAGGCCTCTCAGGAAGCCCTCCTGGGCGCTGCCAAGTTCCTGAAATGGCAGCAGCTCACCTACCTCACCGAGACAGGACAGACAAGGCGCATCAGCGAGTACCTGGTAAGCACAGCCCCAAAGCACCCAGCCTGCATAAGGCCTGGGCCCCTCCAGGCCCGAGCTGTGCCCCTCACTCACCTCTGGCATGCTCAGGCAACTCCAGCCCACCTGGCACCTCACCATCCCTGGGCAGCACCGGGGCCTCTGCTCCCTCCAAACCCGAGCGCTACGCGCCTCCTGGCCAGGCACCGTGAACGCCCTGGCAGGGGAAGGAAGGGGAGACTGCTCCTAGGTGGAGGTGCTGGACAGCTGAGTGGGGAGGCTTGGCACCAACCACCAACCCTTGTGCTCTCCCCAGCTGGCAAAGGAGAACAACAGAGCAGAATACCTGCGCCAGAGCCTGCGCTACCTGCAGAGCCCGCAGGAGCCCTTGCAAGAGGAAGCCGTGAGGTTCCTTGGTGAGCCACAACCCCTGCTGGGGTCCCTCTCTGTCCCAGGGCAGCTTGGCCCCAGCCCTGGCTTTTGGGCTGGCAGCCACAACCAGCCCCGGGGCTGCCACAGCCCCACCTGCCCCGTGCAGGCAGCCCCGTGCCTGGCAGCTCCATGTCACCTTCTCCCAGCCTTGTCCACGCCAGTGGGAATAGTGGGGGCCTTGGTCAGTCCCTTACAGCCTCCTTGAGTGTTACGCTCTGGAGAGCACCCTGCAGTCAGCCCTGCCTGCACAGAGCAGGGCCCGCGGCCACGCCAGCAGGGCTGGGAAGGAGCTCTGCTGCTGGCAGTGCGCTGGCGAGCAGGATTTGTGACAGGCTGTGTGTGTGCCTAGGGCTCATTGGACGGCAGATGAGGGAGCAGGATGAGGAGGAGCTGCAGCACATTTGCAAGGGTGAGTGAGGGCAGTGGCAGGTCAGCCAGGGCTGACGGGGAGGAAGACACACCCTGGGCAGTGAGCACCCCACCCCACTGCTCTGCTCCCCTTGCGCAGCAGGGGCCTTGGGGGGAGAGGAGAGAGAGAGACTTCAGGGGCCCTTGAGACATTCCTGGCCAGGCACTTGCAGCTGAGCCATTTGTCCCCCCACTTCCTCCTGGCCATGGGAAGAGCTAGGTGGGACCGGCCCTGGCAGCAGGGGAGGGGAAGCCTGGGGTCTGTGCAGATCCAGGGGGGTTGATCTCTGCTCTGGTCCTTGCTCTTTCAGCCCTTGAAACCTTGCAGAAGAGGGCCAGGCCCTCCACTTGTTCGCTGGTGGCCCAAACCATCCTGATCCTGAGAGCTTCAAGGACAAAGTCTCCAGCCAGAGCCAGCCAAGGAACCCTCTCCTCCTGGATCAGGAACAAGTGGCAGAGGTGGCAGCGGCCTCTAAGACACAGCAGCCTTTGCTGCTGCACCTCTGCTCACTTCTGAGCCTGGCCTGCTCGGCCCATGGCCGCCACCTGAGTGCGCAAGGAACTCTGGGGGCTTCCTGGCCTCTCTGCCGCTGCCAGGCCACCCTGTGCTTGTTAGAGAAGGACATGGTAACTCAGATGGTAACTAGCTTAGCACAAGTCTAACCCTTGCTTAGCACTAGCATCTCAAGTGAACAAAGCCTGCAAGCCTCCAGGCCCAACTGTCAACAAACTCGAGAATCATTGCTGGCCACAAAACCACAAGGTCAGTTCAAATCAGCTAATGAGGACACACAACTACCTAATGAGGACATACAACAGGATGCATGCAGGAGACCAGACGGGATGCACCTGGGTGGTGGTTCACCTCTGAGAGGACAAGGGACCATGGAAGACAAGGACATGGCAACCAGCCGGGGATGTAGGCCAAGACCAATCAGAAAGAGAGAGACCACCAACTCAGTAGAAACTGAACGAGACCTTCCCTGGCAGGCAGGGAAATAAGACTGTAAAGAATCTCTTTGTTCGGGGTCCCTCCTTAGAGGCATCCACCTCAAGCTCTTGCTTTGCTGCACCACCAACAAATAATCAATTCCTTTTGCTGCTAGACCTGTGCGAGACTCTGCTCCTTGGAAACCTAGGCTCAAACTGTTTCCATAGCACTGCTACACTTTCCCCAAAGCAGCAGCCCTGCCTCTTCACCACATGTCGGGATCTTTTCTTGGTGGAAACTAAACGGCAGAAAACTCAGGCCCTGAAGGAATCAGGATCATCCCGAGAGCTAGGACACGCACTCTTCCCGCTGGAACACGCTCACACACTGCGTCTTTGCCACAAAGCGCCAGCTACTCTGCTGGGGTGCAAAACCAAGAGGCAAGGAGAAGAAAAGCTTTCGCGTCCCCTGCTCTCTCCAGAGACGTGGTGGAGCAAGAGCAGGCCTCGCACTCTGCAGGGCTTACCTGTCCCGTCAAAGGGGTCTCTGGGGTCTGAGATGCAGCTCCAGACCTTTTCTAGCACTATGGCCTACAGCACACAGGCCCTGGCATTGCCCATTTGTTGCCTCAAGCGCTCCATGCTGAGATGGAGGGCAACCAGGGCAGATCCCAGCGGAAAGGTCCTCCCGCGGGGTCAGTCCCTGTTCTAAACGCCCCCTCACCTTAGGACATGCAAGAGCATCTTTCTCCAGCTGGCCTCTGCCTCAACACTGGAGAGGAGAAGCTGGCAACGAATTGTGGGAGAAGGACTTTTTCCAAAAAGGGGCCGCAGGAGCAGGTGAACTGGTCATGCTGACCTTGTTGAACCATAGCTGATGTACTATTAGCCTCTTACCTTCACTGTTACCTGGAAAGCTGAGGGCAAGACGATACAGCTCTTCAAAAGCTACCTCCTTGCTGATGTGTAGACTATCTTCAACAACAAACACAAGCTAATCAAGGTTGGTTTCCAACACTAGGGAAGAGAATCTTAGGCTCAACATTTTCAAATGTTAGCTTAGATGTTTATTATGCTCCTGCCATCATCAGCCCCTCTCAAAGAAGGCTTATTTACAGATGTCTCCAACCACTGCCACTTTCAGGGCTTCCAAATGCATGTTTCCAGGGCCTAGCCCCTACAAGGACAACTCCTTAGCTGACGTTTCAGACACATAACTGCAGAGGGTATTCAGCTAGAGACATACATACAAATACACACCCAGAAACCAAGACAAGCAACTTGAAATGAATACAGAGAGCTTGTTTTCTGCTCGTTAACATGTATCCTGGAAGTGTGCTGGCACCCTCAGTCCTACTAAGCAAAGCTTCTCTACCAAGAGAGAAGCTTCTCTACCAAAGCATGGCTGGGTACTAGGTCACAATATCTCTTCCAGTGCTGCCTCCTTAGCAAACAGGAGAGAATACGCCCGTTTTCCCCCCTCCACCCCCCCAGTGAAGAAGTCCTGAAACAAAGAAAGTTGGATTATTTCTTACTAGAAAATTCTACCCAATGGGGCACGTTTGGCTGAGAGCGCTCAGTTCCAGGAACTCGCTTGCATTACTTTTTGGCCTTAGTACTCACGTACACTAGAGGATAACACTATTCCTTTTCGCTTTAGGGCTAATCACCACCAATGTACTTGTCTGGGCGAGAGAAAACTCATCGGAATACTTTCTACTAGTAGCACTCAAATTTCACTGCACCTGTTACCATCTCACTACTGCCCCCTTTCCCAAAATTCCTCCACAATGCCTTCCAAAGGAGAAGGCACAAAGAAAGTTAGCTGCTTTACTTATCCCACAGCTTGGAGCCCATCTGTGAAGGATGACAGATCCGAGGACCCCCCTCCCCCCCCCCCACACACGGGAGGAATGCTGTCAAGAGAAGCAGAGACTCTGCGCCCTTTAGGGCTCACAGGAGAGCGATGGAGTGCTTTACCATAGTTTTGGCCAAGGAGCTAACATCACCTCAACAACAAAGGACACTGCAAGATGCCTTTGTTCTAGACAAACTGCCTACATCAGCTAAGCGTAAACACTCCTCCTGTAACTGCCTGGCCCACTCCTTCTAGGTACAGGCTAGACTCTCAACACACTGAAATATAGGCCCAGGACGGCAGCAGTGGCTTCGAGAAGTAAAGGCACAGAGTACAGCTTAGAGACGTGCAGGCCTGAAGTGATAAGGCATGGGACGCAGACTTGGCACTGGAGACCTCCTGGCTATAAACTACTCAGCCAGGCGAGGATGGGGAGCGCATACGTGGTTCAGCCCAACACGAAGTCTACAAACCCAACAAGGAACAAAGGAACTCTGAAGAGAGCAGCAGGCTTGAGCTGCTTTCAACCCCCATTTTCCTTCCTGGCCACTGGACACACTCGGTGTCGCGACAACGAGGATATTCTAGAGACCGGTCAGGAGACTGATGCTGGGATTCAACTGGATATTGCAATTGCTGTGCTCTGCTAGGCGTATGCTGTTCTTTCAGTGCACTGCTGGGACACTGTGCTCAATCAAAATCCTGTGCGACTTCAACACAATTCAAATAAGTACACTTCCTATTAAGCATTAAACCCTCCACACGTGGAATATTAAAAAAACCCCAGAGCATTGGACTCTGACATGAAGTCAGAAGTGTGCAGCTGCACCCATCTACAATCCGATTCAAACACGTACTCAGGCTCAGAAATGCTCTCAGTCATGATCGGGGCCAGTTTGGAACAGGTTACACATCAAGTAGCACGCTCTGCAAAACCCCATTCGGCTCTAGTAGGGTCACGGGGGCGTACTGGTCCCAATGACTGATATGCTTTCCATTTCTTCCGTTCCAGTTTGGACCTTTTGGACCTCCAGTTTGGACCTCTGTGTTCTCATTTCCACCCCCAGGGTTTGCCTTTCCATAAGGGCGAACATAATGGACAAGCACTAAGAGAAAACCCAGGCGCACGCTTCCTCCAGGAGCCTCAAGCTCCCATCAACTGTTGCAACCTCCTTCCTTGGTTGGGCCATTTGCAGCTCTCTCATTTTTCTGGACGCGTCTGGAGGAATCCCTGCACTGCCCACTATCCACCAAGGACCTAAACATTTGACTCCCCTCCTTGGTCCCTGACCATTTTCAGGTGGAACCTCAATTTCTGCTTTCTGTAGTGCTTGCCACACTGCTGCTGCTGCCTCCTCCACTTTCTCAGGGGAAGGTCCTCCCATCAGAACACCATCTCTCTATTGGTGCAGTTTCCCATCTGGAGGCAGTGCGACTGTCTGTACAAGTTCAGCAAGGGCAGCAGGAGCAATCGTGGGGGAATGCTTGTCCCCCTCCTTGGGGGGGGGGGTGGGGGGGGGGAAGTCTGGTAAAGGTATATTGCATTCCCTCCCCAGGGAAAGCCAACTCCTCTTTATCCTCTTCCTGCAAGGGGACCAGAAAGAACATCTCCTTCCTGGTTAGCGCCACCATCCAGGGGTGTGCAGCTGCTTGCAATAGAGCTGTTAACGCTGCACTATTTGGTCCAGCAGCTGTTAAGGGGGCCCTGATCACTCATTCCCAAACACCACTTCCCCTCTGCTTTCCCAACTGGCCACAGAGGCGGGTCATATGGGGAGTGGGCTTTGGAGATCATTTGCCCTTTCTCCAAATCAGCTCTGGCTTCAGAAATCCCATTGCGCGCCGCAGCGGAGACCGGCTATTGTTGTCCGTCAGCGATTTCTCAATCGGAGAGTGCAGGGCTGGGCAAAGTACACACACTAGAGCCTCCCTCTTTCTACGGGGGTTAGTACCCATGTTTGAGCTGAAGGAACACACACCACCAGCCAGCAGGCACCACGTTCGTCCCTTTAAAACATCAAAAGTTCAAATATATTCCAAAAAAGCCAGTAGTCGACATGCGCCTCTTGCCCGGGAGCCATGAATTAACCCTTGGCAGTTTGGCACACAACACTCGCTCCCTTCACACCAGTAATTCTAACTCTCTGCCCTCCGGGTCACACACCCAACTCCTAGGCACCTTGTGGGGTCAGTATTGACATTTGTGCTCCTGTATCTATTACAACTTCACCAATTGTCCCTGAGGACCAACTGCAATCTAGATACATGGGCCATTATCACTTCTCCACTCATAAGCCTCCCCTTGCCCAACAGGCAGACCCAATTGCCTTCTGGGCATTGCTTGGGGTTTTCCCCTTTTTTCGTTTTTTTCCTCCTTTCTTTTTTCTTTCATGCCCTGCAATTCCTCCCTAGGCATTGTCTCTCTCTCTCTGGGAGCTGGCACTGGCGGAGTCAAAGTACACCCCCCCACCACCACCTTTGGCCATTCTCTTGTTTCTGGGATGCTTCAAGCACACTCCAGACAACGCCAGTAGGCCCACCTTGAATCCTGAGGCTTTCCTCCACAGCCCATTGCTCAGTTCCCGATATCCTGTTCGCGGGTCTGGAGGCTTATTTCCCTTTGACTTAGTTCCTATTCCCAGGGGGAGCCTATATCACTGGTCTCACCCTATGAGCTCTTCCCCCTGGGGCTTCAGGTTCCCTTTTTCAGCTGTTAGATCAGTCCCAGCCCTTTTCATGCCTGGGCTTAACCTTGCCATGCATGAATTCGGCCCACGCAGGGAGTTGCCTGGGCTTCCCTGGGCGGGTATTCTGCAGCTGTTCAGTTGTCAAAGGCAACAACAACTCAGCTGCCTTCCTACCTTCCAGTTCTGTCTTTAGCTCCTGCTCCTTTCTATTCCTAGTCTCCCTTTCTGGATACGCAGCTTCTAAACAGATACCTCTTGCCGAGAATGCCTCTCCCTTGTCCATCCCTTGTGTGGCCCCTAGTTACCTTCAGGCATTCTTCAGCAGCTTCCCAATTCTGCTCCTTGCCACCGAGCCCACTCTTCTGAGAAGGGACTTGCGTTCACTCCATACCTCCATCAAGAACTGGCGATACTACTGCCCCATGCATATATTAGAAAATAGCTGAGCACACCTTCCCGCGTCTTCCCTCAACCCGGGCTTCTTGCTTCCCTGCAATGCTAAATCACTCGGGCTCCAGCCTTGCTTAGTAAATACAGGCAGCACTGGAACAGAGCAGGGGGAGCTCCCCCTGCTACGCCCGGCTGTAACACTGCCAGATTAGGTAAAACATTGGGACCCCTAGGGGAGAGTCCAGCAGCTGGCAGAGTAGAAGTAGGAGAAAGAGAGAGAGAGCAAGTGACAGATAAATCTCTAGGAGGCGAGAGCAAAGGGGTATAAGGGTGGAGCGGTTGCTGCGGGTACATTGCGCAGGATACTTGCGCCTACTACGGCCAGAGTCACTCTTTGCGGGGTTCCCCTCTTCTTTTGCCTCAGGTGCTGGCAGTCCCACGCCCAGCTGTCCCACACGGACCAATCTCCCATTGGAATGAATGAAACATATGGAACAGCAGTACAGACTCTTCCCATCAGTTACTCAAGGGTCGATGGAACAGATCAGTCTGGTGCTACGCTCCCCCTGCTGAGCTCACACATCCCCAACACACTACTGCCAAAACTACAACATTTGAAAAGTACTCTTACCTAATAGACATTCATATCATAACAAATGCAACTCTCAACATGATTGGCCACATCGTCTTACCATCCTTCCCCCCCCCCCCCCCCAAAGAGATCCACAACTGCTTCTTCTGATAACTTCATGCAACGAGCATCAACAAGTAGCTGGGCAACTGGACTTCACCGACAGAAGCTTGAGCATCAACAGCATATCCAGTGATCTCTGCACTCCTCAGTTTCTAAAGCTGGCTACTCTGCCACACTGCAAAGACATCCATTGGACAATAAGCACATACAAGTAGAAATACAGCAAAGCACACATGCTAACTCTATTGCGTGGCAGCACTACAAACATTCTCAAAGGTCATCCAAGCAGCAGCAGCACAACTCACAAACTGGGCTGTAAGAAAAAAATAATTCACACCTAGAGATTACATTTCAGAGAAGAACATCACTTAGGGTAGACTCAGGACAGGTCACACGTGGAACAGAGGGAAGCCATCTTGCGGACTCCAAAGCATACCAATTCTGCCCAACGCTTGGCATTTCAGCATCTCGAGTCGAGCTTCTCACATTACTCCCCAACTAGCCTTGCAGTGAATAAACACGGTCCCACAAAGAGACGTTAAACGTTCCTTAACCCGAGAGCTTCAAGTCTTTCAGGATAACCGAAACAAACAGAGCTGGGAAGGAGGCACTCAGAAGGTTCACCAGGCTTACCTCAAAATCCTGCTACAGTAAAAGAAAGCTGGTATAGCAATTAATGCGCCAAGTCACGCTTACAATTCCTTGCAGTGGCTTCGAGGACAGATGCCTCAAACTAGGGCATCATTTTAAAAAGCAAGCTATCGAATTCCCTGCGCATAAGGAACCTCTCCTAGTTACTCTCTTATTTTATAGTCTAGCCTTCTAGCTTAAAACGTCAGTCTTGGCCACACTAACATGCTAGGAGGGAACAAAGAGTCATCGGAAGGCTGCACATAAACGCTCCCTGCATTTAGTGGTGGGGAAGAATCACCATTTACTGAAGCTGAAACATCAACATCCCGAGAATTAAACAACTCGACAGCATGGCATTAACTTCCAGCGCCAAACTCACACCACTCTATGCTTTTTACATCTTTGGTTTATCTATGCATTACTAAAACTTCTCCATCTGAGCTGGCCACCAGTCGTCAATAAAGGCGTCTTCACGCGTGTCAAATGATCTTCCCATTCTGCAGAAGCCTTACTTCTCCACCTTCTTGTTTGCTATGCTCACAATTCTCACTTCCATCCACAAAATAAGATCAAGAGCATCTCACAGGTTACCACACAGATTGAAACAGCACTCAACCAGGTACCTTTGGAACCTAACAGCAACTTTCAGTCCACCGCACGCTGCTCAGAAAAATCATGCCGCACTGCAATACCCTCTTTGCTCTCTGCCTGCAACTTCAGGGAACACTCCCAGCTGCTCCTAGCAGCCACACTTTTGGAAGGAGAACATACAGAAACTTGGCCCTTTTCATTTAAAAAGGCAAAAGCCAAGAGAAGAGAGGACTCTGCTGCTGCTAAAATTCACCTGGACTCCAACACCTGAAGAAGAAACACTCTCCAACTTGGCTCAAGGACAAGTGTTTTTTCAACCAGCCACAAACGCACGCGCATACCACTTCTCCTGACAACCAGGAAGGGAATCACTTCCCCCAGCAGTACGCCGACTAACGGAGTCCAAGGGGAGGAACACCAATTCCAGTTAACGTAACACGCAGGCCAAGAAGTTGTTTGCAACTGGAGACTAGACCTTGCAGCCGCAAAACACGCTCCACTCCTACAACTGCGGTTCTTCAGCATAAAAGGTAAAGGATGCTCCTACTAGACACCTTCAACCACCTCTTTCTAGAGTCACATTTGTAATTAAATATGAAGAGGCCCCTGGGATTTCAGGAAAAAGCTACTCCAGTCAGGTTACTTGGAGCACAGCGACTACAACTACACACTCATTTAGGACCCACTTTCTGGGTCTTTAGCCATGACAAAGTACACCTGGCATTACCCCTAAAACTAGCAAAAACGGAACTCGCAAAACGAGTAAGTTGATTAGCACTTCCGGAAGCACGCGCCTGCTTTGAAAAACAAGACCTTGCCATAACTGCCATGCTCCATCCTGTACAGTAAAGGCAATTGAAGTCAGCAATACTCCTTTCCTTGCTACTCTTGTCACATATCAACACTTGCTTTTTAGAGCATCACATGGAAAGAGCCGTTTGCTTTCCAGCTGTTCAAAGAAATCCCTTTACAAGGCATTACTCACTTCGTTAAACTAAGACTTCATCGCAAAGCTGAACCCAAACAGTCCCAGAGACACTTCCCTTGGTGACCGAGAAACACACAAACACCTTAGACCAGACTGCCAAACAAAGGTGGAAAGTTACTCACGCCCACAGCACAAAGTTACCACACAGAGCACCACTGCTGTTAGAGCAGAGGAAGGCAGCCATTCTCCCAACCTGCTCTCAGCAAGTTCTCTGGTTTCCCTGGATTACTCCAGTCTCCTTCCTCAGTCAACAGACCACCGATCAGCCACACATAAACATCCCTAGGAAAACAAGTCAGGCAACTCACTCCTCACGCTCCAGCCAGAGGGTCACCCCGGCTACTGGTTAAGAGCAGAGAGCAGCAACCCTTCAACCATCAAGCTGGAAGAAGGAGTGCCTCAGAACTAGTCCCAGAAACAGGGCAGCGGAACAGGCCAGACACCAAAATTCCCATACGGGGACACATGGGACACTCACCCTCACAAACGCCATCGTTCGAGACTCCGGCCATGAAGCACAAGACACAAACCTTAACTAGCAGCCTGAGCTGCCTCCAAACTAGAAAGAAACTGGCACCGCTTCCACATTTTGGTCTGCAGAGGCAGAACAGTAGCACGCTCCAAAAAGCATAGGGAGTGCTGAAGAAATTGCGTTGGCCAGATGACTGCTAGACAAGCCTTCACCAAAAGGCAAACTGACCCAGAACATGGAAAAATAGCTACCAACAAACTCACGGAACCTTAACTTCTACAGTTTTGTACCTGGGAAGAGAGAGAGAGAGAGAGAGAGAGAGAGAACAGTTAACAGCTTTCATGTTACTCTAGGCAAAGGCAGATCAAGTCAGCACTGTCATCGGTCAGAACTACAGAGACTAGCTAGGCTCCATCAAGCCTCTGCACCAACCACGTCACAGGAGTCATCACCATTACAAGAAAGGCAAAAAGCAGACCCAGGATCAGCAGAGTTTGCATCAGCTACGTTACATGACTGACGAGTTCTTTACACAGCACTCAGCATAGCCAGGACCCCTTTCTCAGGCTGATATTTAGCGAACACACAAGACGAGAGAGTTATCCACAAGTAAAACTGCTACTGTGAACACTGTGCAAACATTCAGAATTTAGTATTCCAGCAGTAATTAGAGCAAACCAATTAGTGACCATTACCTCAAGAACACAAATTCATCTGCACTGATACTCTAAGCTATGGACAGCAAACTCAGAACCCCTGGGGGAAAAGCATCTGCAAATAGAGATTCCCTACCTCTTGTTATTCACAGCAAGGTAACAGCTGTGCTGGAAAATATATCCCAGCACCCAAATTACTCTCTCCAGCTTAGATTCAGTGCTAACATATGCCCAGAACTGGCCAGTTAAGGCAGCACTGGCCAGGCAGTCCACGCAACCGACTACTACTTTCCCAAAAAACCCTTCTAAACACTTTCCTTTGAACTGCCTAAAAAAGCCTCGTAACAGTAGAGCATGCCCCTCAACAGAGGCAAACTGCCTCTCTTCAAGACGCTTGACAGCTTTTTAATTCTTCAAGCAGTTTGCTAGCTAAAACATCCCTAAACTAGACCGCCAAAAGGGTCACGTCCTAATTCCACAGCACACAAATTGCAACGCTGCTTTTATTAAACGTGTACCAGCTTACCAGCCACAATAGGCAGTTAGGAAAGCTGCATCGTTATTAGACCTGAAGCAATTGCTGGCATGGTAGGAGTTAATTCCCTTGCCACTTCCCCATTTGTCCCTTGGCTCCTTACAACAAAGGGCTAGTTCGGCAATACACCAGCCAGTTCACAACTGCCTGGCCATTTTTAGATATGGCGATACATCTCTTAAACTACTCCATATGATCCATAACAAGACTCAAGTAGATGAGCATAGGCAAAAAATACATTCTCGTATCGCAGCTCTAGGCTCAAAAACTTAACACGTGATGCACTGGTGCCAATGCATACTTTTCTTAAGAGCCTGAACAGACTTGATGTCCAGCTTCACTTCTTTTAAAAAAAAAAAAAAAACATACTTCCACATGCAGTACTTCTGGTTAACCCGAGATCCTCCATGACCATTCCTACCTACCTGAACACTTCCATTGCCAAATATTACCTTTAACAGGCCACATAACAATTACAATATACTCCGGGTTATTCCTTGGAAGAACATTCAAGGCGTGATTTACTAACAGATGCTTAAGCAATCAAGATCTTTACCCAGATTAAGAAACAAGGACAATTCTCTCTCTCTCTCTAAGAGAAAGACGTTCAATTTTAGATTTTAGCTTGAAGCTTTCATTTTTCTCCACAACTCCTTCCACTGTCATTTTAGGACTTAACTCAGGAATGAATGTAGCCTACATAATCATTAACCAACAGACTAGGATACATCTGGCAGGACAGGAAGACAACCAACCAACCCACCCACCCACCCACGCACAAGTCAATAGGTGTGACATCCCTGACTGGCCTCAGGGTCCAAAAAGGGCAACCGAGGATTGCCCACTTTTATAAGGAGTCTGGCAGTCCGGCAAATCTCTGCGAAACAAGAGAAACAGATTTTGATAAGAACACGCTGTCCTGCTAGAAGCTTCTTTACATTCCCCTAGGAAGACCTCACCTATTACCACCATTTAGAGGGTACTCTGAAAACAAAGCTTTACATACTAAATCTGAACTCAAAGGGTCAACTGATGCCAGCTGGCCAAGGTTAAAAGTGACTCAAACTAACCCAGAGAGGTTGGAAGGGACCTCTGGAGATCATCTAGTCCAACCTCCCTGCTCCAGCAGGGTCACCTAGAGCATATTGCCCAGGATCACATCCAGACGGCTTTTGAAGATCTCCAGCGAAGGAGACTCCACCACCTCTCTGGGCGACCTGTTCCAATGCTCTGTCACCCTCACAGTGAAGAAGTGTTTTCTCAGGTTCAGATGGAACTTCCTGTGGTTCAGTTTCTGCCCATTGCCTCTTGTCCTGTTGCTGGGCACCACGGAGAAGAGACCGGCCTCATCCTCTTGACACTCCCCCTTCAGATACTTGCACACATTGATGAGATCCCCTCTCAATCTTCTCTTCTCCAGGCTCAACAGGCCCAGCTCTTGCAGTCTTTCTGCAGAGGAGAGATGCTCCAGCCCTCTAATCATCTTGGTAGCCCTCCGCTGGACTCTCTCCAGGAGTGCCATGTCTCTCTTGCACTGGGGAGCCCACAACTGCACCCAGGACTCCAGGGGAGGCCTCCTCACCAGGGCTGAGGAGAGGGGCAGCATCACCTCCCTCCACCTGCTGGCAACACTCTTCCTCAGGCACCCCAGGAGACCATTAGCCTCCTTGGCCACAAGGCCGCATTGCTGCCTCATGCTTCACTTGTTGCCCACCAGCACTCCCAGGTCCTTCTCGGCAGAGCTGCTTGCCAGCAGGTCAACCCCCAGCCTGTCCTGCTGCCTGGCCTTCTTCCTCCCGAGGTGCAGGACCCTGCACTTGCCTTGGTTGAACTTCAGGAGGTTCCTCTCCACCCACCTCTCCAGCCTGCCCAGGTCCCTCTGCATGGCAGCACAGTCTTCTGGTGTGCCAGCCTCTCCCCCCAGTTTAGTATCATCAGCAAACTTGCTGAGGGTGCACTCTGTCCCTTCCTCCAGGTCATTGATGAATATATTGAACAAGACTGGACCCAGGACTGACCCCTGGGGGACACCACTAGCCACAGGCCTCCAACGAGACTCTGCACTACTGACCACAACCCTCGGAGCTCGGCCATCCAGCCGGTTCTCAATCCACCTCACCGTCCACTCATCTAGCCCACACTTCCTGAGCTTACCTAGGAGGATGGGATGGGAGACAGTGTCCAAAGCCTTGCTGAAGTCCAGGGAGACAACATCCACTGCTCTGCCCTCATCTACCCAGCCAGTCATTCCGGCATAGAAGGCTATCAGATTGGTCAAGCATCATTTCCCTTTGGTGAAGCCATGCTGACTACTCCTGATCACCTTCTTGTCCTCCACATGCTTAGTGAGGACCTCCAGGAGGAGCTGTTCCATCACCTTGCCAGGGATGGAGGGGAGGCTGACAGGCCTGGAGTTTCCTGGCTCCTCCTTCTTGCCCTTGTGGAAGACTGGCGTGACATTGGCTTTCTTCCAGTCCTCAGGCACCTCTCCTGATCTCCAGGACCTTTCCAAGATGACAGAGAGTGGCCTAGCAACAACATCCACCAGCTCCCTCAGCACTCGTGGGTGCATCCCATCGGGGCCCATGGATTTGTGGATGTCAAGTTTGGACAAAAGATCTCTAACCCGATCCTCCTCCACCAAGGGAGAGTCTTCCTTTCTCCAGCCTTCCTCTCTTGTCTCCAAGGTCTGCAATTCCTCAGGACTGGCCTTAGCAGAAAAGACTGAAGCAAAGAAGGCATTCAGCAACTCTGCCTTCTCCATCTCCTTCGTCACCAGGGCACCCGCCCCATTCAGCAGCGGGCCCACCTTTTCCCTAGTCTTCCTTTTGCTATGGATGTATTCGAAGCAGCCCTTCTTGTTGTCCTTGACATCCCTTGCCAGATTTAATTCCAAATGGGCCTTAGCCTTCCTTGTCGCATCCCTGCACGCTCTGACAATGTCCCTGTATTCCTCCCAAGTGGCCTGTCCCCTTTTCCACATTCTGTGTACTTCCTTCTTCTGCTGGAGTTTGGCCAGGAGTTCCTTGCTCATCCATGCAGGTCTCCTGCCCGCTTTGCTCAACTTCTTCCTCAGAGGGATGCACTGATCTTGAGCCTGGAGGAGGTGATGCTTGAATATGAACCAGCTTTCTTGGACCCCTCTTCCTTCTAGGGCCCTGTCCCATGAGATTCCCCTAAGTAGGTCCCTCAAGAGGCCAAAGTTAACTCTCCTGAAGTCCAGTGCTGCAATCCTACTCATTGCCCTGCTCCCTCCTCGTAGGAGCCTCAACTCCACCATCTCATGGTCACTGCAGCCAAGGCTGCCCCCCAACCTGCACATCTCCAACTAGACCTTCTTTGCTCGTTAGTACAAGGTCTAGCATTGCACTTCTCCTCGTTGGCGTCTCCACCACCTGCGTCAAGAAATTATCATCAATCCTCTGCAGGAACCTCTTTGACTCTTTGTGCCTAGCTGTGCTGCCTTGCCAACAGATGTCAGGGTGGTTGAAGTCTCCCATGAGAACCAGGGCCTGTGATCGTGAGGCTACTTCCAGCTGTCGGTAAAAGGCCTCATCGATGACCTCGTCCTGACCAGGTGGCCTGTAGTAAACCCCCACAACAGTGTCACCCATGTTACCCTGCCCTTTAATCCTTACCCATAGGCTCTCAACTTGCTCTTCATCCACCCCGAGGCAGAGCTCCATACATTCTAGTTGCTCTCTCACATAAAGAGCAACTCCACCACCTCGCCTTCCTCGCCTGTCTTTCCTAAAAAGCACATAGCCATCCATGACAGCATCCCAGTCATGTGAACTATCCCACCATGTCTCTGTAACTGCAGAAACCTGGTTTCACCAGGAAGCCACAGTATTGCAGAAGTTAGTCCTTTTTTTTTTTTTCCAGGTACCAACATGATTTCCAGCAGGAGAATATCAAGGACAAAACCCTCACAGGAAAGCAGGAAACTCTCTCCGGCACAAAAATAACTACTGCTAGCTGCTGTTAAGACTCTCGAGTCTAGCGAACCTCACCTTGTACCCCTCCCCGACAAAGCTACTCTCATTCAACATCCATACCCTTCAACCAGCACTCACTTTCACACTACTACTCACTGAAGGACTGATCCCCTGCTGAAGGAAAGTTCTTCTAGCCCCAAGCACCTGCTTTTTTTTTTATTTTATTTTGTCCTGCTCAACAACTGACCCCTAGAGACCAGCAGAAGTGAGGAATTTCTAGCAAGCCCTTGCCGACATTATAAACACACACTACACAAGTTGTAAACCAAGAGAGAGCATTCAGGCAGAACTAACACAGAACTAAACGCAGGCATGTCATTAGTCTGCTTTCAGGCACAGTCATTTTTTCCAGAAAGCCTGCACAAATGCCTAGAACTAC
This sequence comes from Struthio camelus, assembly GCF_040807025.1. Lineage (NCBI taxonomy): Eukaryota > Metazoa > Chordata > Aves > Struthioniformes > Struthionidae > Struthio > Struthio camelus. The sequence goes on along the minus strand of NC_090946.1, from coordinate 8,717,119 downwards.
AACAACATGCTATTATGTCAGTTACATCCAATGAACCTGAGCATCAAGTGGCAAGTCATGCATGAGGCACCTGCAACCTCTCTAGCCCATTAATAGGGCTTCACACCTCCATGTCCTCTCTCCCACTCTCCCATGCATCATCTTCAGAAGCTGCTACAAAACTCTACTTTAAGACAATACATGCATGCAACAAGGCAGCAGTTCAAAAAGCAAGGCTCAGCCCTCAACATCCTTTCTTTACTTTTCTCCCTCCCTACAGGTAAAGCCACTTAGGTTTCATAACTGCTAGCCAAAGGAAATGAGACAACAACTACAACCACCACCACCACGAACCATGCTTTACATGGGTAACCCACAACTTACAACCACTAAGGCAGCAACCGTGCTTTAAGGCTTCAGTCAGGTCGCTTCAAGGCCTGAGATTCTACAGCACTACTTCCCTACTCTCCCACATCTACTAACATTTCATTTAGAAACTGCTTCCAACCTACCTACTAGCCAAACACTGCTCTGAGAAGCTCACACTTGTCAGGCAAATCCTCCTGCATTTACTGCCCCATGACAAAACCAATATGCTACTTTGGGGTCTTGGGTCATACAAACTTTGTACTTCCACTACCATTAGGAGAGCAGGAAGAGAGAAAGGGGGAAAAAAAGGGAAACATTTTAGTTTCCTCTACACTAAAAAGCTATAGAGAAACCTCTAACCCACAACAGAGACCTACAGCTATAGAAAATTCAAAGTAGCTCAAGTTCTGCCAGTGATATAGCCACACGCCTCTCTTGCTAGCAGTTGACTTCCCCAGGAATCACAATTCTAAAACCAACATCCCCTATTGTCCAAACAGGAGAAGCATCTCATGTTACACCAGGTCACATGCTTACAGATCTCCAAGAACCTTGACCACCTTTTTAAAGCCAGTCCTGAAACTTTTTCTTCTACCTCAGGTCAACCCAGAGGTTTACTGAAGAGCAATGTTTGGCAGCTCTTACTTCACTAGAACCACAGGTGAAACCACGAAAAAACATTGAGTGCCAAGTATTTCATTTGTGACTCGCTAAAACTGATTTGTGTTCAACAATGACAGCACTGGGCAATATCTTAAAGTCACTGCTTTTACACAGGCCAGTATAGTCAAGTAATACCAGGAGACAACAGTCCTGTCTTTCCAAACAAAGTCTAAATAGTTCCTGTCACATTAAAAAAGCCAAGAGGAAAAAAAAAATTGTTGCCTATCTACAATACTAGTTCCTAAACCATTTCAGCAGCTCTAAATCCAGATGACAGCCTGCATTGACTCAGAGCAAGAATAGTACATGCAGCTGCTAGTCATTGGCTGAGACAGAGCCAACTCTCACAGGATCTCGCCCAGCAAACCCCAGTGAAACTCCACAATGGCACAGGAGACAGGAAACACCTAACAGCAAAAGAGTTCCTCCAAGATCAACGCATTTTAACCATGCCAGATCGCTCTCCTTCATCCATGACGCCTAACACACCCTTTTCCAGGCCATTTCCACATTCCAAGCCCAAACCACACATAATCTGTTCCAAGTTATGAACACTGACTGACAAGTGTCAATATGCCATTCAGGTTTTCCTCGGAAAAAACAAGCAACTGCTTCAGCATTGCTTCCCTTTTCACTCCTCCTTCCCATACAAGGGGTCCATAGCTAACAAACACAACATATTTGCTTTACCCACTGTGTGAGTGGGTAACGTGTCAAACACCAGTCAGCTTGCTTGCCTATTAGCAAGTCATGCTCAAAAGCAGCAGATCTAGAGACCTTCATTCCACCAATACCGCAATGGAAAGCTACTCTACTCCCAAGACCTGAAGTGAAAGATCCATTTCACACCCAAACAAGCAGCAAGTTTAAGCCAGTCCAAACTGGTCCCCTACTGCAACTTCCCAAACGGACACAAGTTGCTACACATCTTCTCTTAACCTTCCAGGAAAATCAGCTGCTCCCCTCAACCCTTTCCACCCAAAACCTTCCTCCTACAAAATACAGTTCTGCAAGGATCACAAATACAAAACGCGACCTAGACACAAAAAGACTCCCCTTAGTCATTTCCTAACTTCTTGGCCTTCAGCAGCAAGCACCAGCTCTTTCTTCTCTACTCGACCTCTAGATTTGCACGGGCACAAAGACAACTGGAGGCATTTCAGTAGCCAGTGTTGCCTACCTCTAAAGCATTGCAACCCACACAGGTAACACCAAGTCATCTTAACACAGCCAACGCTCTGAAGCCTAGCCTTCCCTTCACACAGGAACTTGCCTCATCAGCAATCACAGTTATCACTGCCATACATTTTAGAGGCTACGCGTCCAATCAATACATAAATCAATCAATTGCAAGCTCAGCCTTAATAGCTTGAACCTTCAGCACTTCAGCGCTTCAACTCTTCACAAAGCATCACTTCCACTGGATGCCCACACTGCCACTTTCCACTAACATCGTCTCTCTCATTGCCCAGACAGAACTTGGCTTGCTTGTAAAGCTTCCTCACGTGGCATAGCTCCACTCTTTTCTCTTAGAACAAGTACTCCAGAAAGCTTAATCGCCACCAGCAGATAGCCTCAGCACTCTATCTATCACCTCCTCTAAACCCCAGCAGGAACCAATTAACATCACAAGAGAAAGCACTCAGCTAAACCTCAGCACCAACCATGCCCTCCTCTATCAAACTACCATTCCTGCCTGCTTTAATACCAGCACCATTGGCTGCAACATCAACGAGCTTCCAGAAGGCAGCAAGGTCCCTCTACCATAACAGCTGGACCTCAGCCTACCTTCACCTGCTGGAATAACTGCACTTGCACCCAAGAAGGACAATAACTCTTCTCAAAGACAAGCACTGCAGTCCACCTCTTACTCAAGCATGCAGCTGAAGCAGCCCAGCAATCCTCTGCAGCCATGCCCTGACTCACTACCACACACCCTAGGCTCTCAAACCAGGACTGCTTCCTTCATGCGCCAACATCTCTGCTCAACACACTGAGCAGTTGGCTTACTCAGCATACAAGCACCTACATGACTCCTAGGTCAAGAGCATACTACTCCTTCACAGGAGAAGCACATCCAATAGCCAAATAGCCTGAGCAGCTCAACATGGGATGCTTCTCACCAAGCATACAGGCCCTGTAGCACACTGCCTCTCTCACACTCACTCACTGACACCTGCTTTCAAACACTGGTTAACTCCTGCACTTGGGGGCGGGGGGGGGAAGGGGGGGCAAGAGGAAGAGTGGTCATGTCACTGGGAAACCTATTCCCCCAAGCACACTTTTGCATTTAAGCTAAAGGATAAAAACTCTTAGCCTACTGTCTGACACCAGCTTAGGGCATACTCAGTACTGGCAGAAGAACAGATGATCCTTTGCCCAAAGAATGCATTCCCCCCACCCCACCCATTTCATTGTCAACAACAACAACAATCACCACCACCACCCCCCACACTAAACACTCATTCCCACCTCCAGCCACAACAAAAGGAGGTTAAAAAACAGATGAACCCACTCCTTTCAGCAGCACTCCTGTGTCAAGGGGCTCCAACTAGCACCTTCAGTCTTTGCAAAAGACTCCACCTCATACATTAGTACTATCAAGACTGGCACTACACTCCAATTGCACAGCCTATCAAGGGCAACATATTACAGTAGACCTGAACGACTCCAAGGGACCCAAAGCAACAAACAGCCAATTAGCAGCTCCAATACACATTGCCTCCACTTTCTTGGGCAGGCACACAAACTTCAACCTAAGAACGGTCTTCGAGAAAACTAGTTCTAGCACAAACCCTCTCTCTAGCCTGGCCTTACTTCCCCTCTATCAGGGAACACACAACAGTAATCAAATCAGGTTCAATCCCCCCCATCCCCCCACAAAAAAAAAAACCCAACAGACAAAGTAACATGACCCCACATCAGGAATAAGCCTCTCGACTCCCATGGGCCAAGCACCACTGCCCACCCCTCACTTCCAGACACAGCCACAGGGCAACCACAACAACCCCACTGCCTTCACCCAGAACCTCCCTTCCCCCCCCCCACCTAAACAAGGGCACCTGACCCAGCTCCCTCTCAGCTCCACCCATTTCAAGTCCACCCCTTAACAAATCAGCCCCCCCAGCCACCTTCCCCATCACTTCAGCTCAGCTCAGCTCCTTTGACACCTAGTCCAAAGGCATCTTCCACCACATGTACTTGCACACCCTCTCCCACAAACTCCTGCTCACTACTGCACTCGAGGGAGCGACATAAACCCAGGCATGAACAAGACACAGGCTCCCAGCACCACGCTGCAAGAGCTCTTGGAGCAATCCTTGGCAGCACCCTGACAGAGCCAGTTTGAACAAGGTGCAAACACTTAGCCAGTCCCTTCCTTTCACTAGCGTCCATGCAAAACCTTACCCAAGGCACACACACCTCTGCCATCACTACTCCCCTCAACACCAAACATCACATCAGTTGAAAGCACCCACTCCACTGCTGCTCCTCAACTCCCACCAGGCAACCGAGCTCAAACAACGTGCTCAGGCACAGTTCAAACCAACACACCCCCATCACAGAAGTACACACACAAGAGGCAACACTGCTAGCACGCACCCGTCGCGCTCCTACCTTCAGAGCTCCACACACCAGCCACCGCTAAAGGTGACTAGCTGGAAAACCCACCTCTCGCTCCAGCTTACCCAGCTCTGTCTCCGGCGCACACAAACACCACTTCAACACCACCCACAGGACAGGCGAGCTGGAGCCAGGCCACACACGCTCACGCCGCCCCCGCCCCGCCCCAGCAGCCCCCAGGCCGCCTCCTGCCCCCGCCCCGCCCTCCCCACCTCGCCCTTCTGCCCGCTCTCCTCCTCGCCCGCTCCGCTCCGCGCTCCGCCTGCCCGAGCTCAGCAGCTCCTCGCCGCCCGCCCCCCGCCCCGCCTCGCTCTCCAGCCTCCCGCCGCCGCCGCCTCCCGCCCAGCGCCCCGCAAACGCCCCGCGCTCCCACCGCCCCGCCCCGCCCCCGACCCTGCTCCTACTTCCCCCACCCCTTTCCCTGCCGCCCTTCAGCTCCCTTCCCCAGGCGGCGGGCGAGCAGGCGGCGGACGCAAACGCTCCCCCGTCCAGCGGCGACGCACCGGCCTCCTCAGCCGGGCGCCGGGCGACACCGAAGCCCCGCTCGGCCTCGGCCCCGGCCCCGGCCCCGGCCCCGCCCGACCGGCCGCCGCAAACCCTCCCCGGCCCGCCCGGCACCGACCCCGCCGCCTCCCAGCACCAGCACCAGCACCAGCCCCAGCCCCGCAGCCGCCAGCACCTTCGCGCAGCCTCCCGGCGCAGGCGCCGCCGCCCTTCGGGCCCCGAAGAGCCCCTTCGCCGCCCCCCGCCCCCTTCCCCTGCCGCTACCGCCCCCGAGCCCTGCCCGCCCGGCTGCGCCACGACCCACCGCGTGTCCCGCAGCCTGCCGCTCTCCAACTGCGCCGCGCCGCGGGGCCGGACGGGGCGGGATGGGGAGCCCTCCCCTTCCGCTCCGCCATCTTCGCCGCCAGGCGCCCCCCCACAGCCAGCCCCCCCACAGCCAGCCACCCCGCCGCCATCTTCGCCGCCGACCACACCCTTCCGCCCGGCCAGAGGCGGGAGCGGGGCGCCAATCAGCGGCGGGCGGCGCGCAGGCGCCCTCCAATGGCCGAGAGGCAGCTGGCCCGGCCGGCCAATCCCCGCGGCGGCCCGGGCGGAGGGCGGGAGGGAGCGGAGAGAGGCCGGAGATGGCGGCCGGCGGCCGTGGGCGCCGCCGAGCGGGCGGGCGGCGGGGCGGGGTCTGCCGGCGCCAGGGACGCGGTCCCCGCTGTCCCCCCTCAGTGTCCCCCTCGCTGTCCCCTCGACCCCGTCCACCCCTTGTGCCCGCCCGCCTTGTGCCGCTCGGGCGCCTCGGCCGAGCTGCGGCTCTGGTGGGGGCGAAGGGCGAGAGCGGGCCGAGGGGCCCCTGGCAAAAGAAGTGGGCCGGGAGCTGCTGGGCTCGGGGGTTGGTGGCCCTGGGCGAGGCGGCCAGGAGAGCAGGGCGGTCGGCTGTCGGTGGCGTCGGAGGGCAGCGGGGAGGGCAGGCGGCGTGCGCGGGCAGGGCAGGGGCTGCGGGCAGGGCAGGCAGGAAGCGGCGGTGGCTGGCGCGGGCCTGGAGCGGCCGGTGCCGGAGGCCAAGTGCTGGGAGCAGGTTGGGCTGTGCGCAGGGTGCCGCCAAGCGAGGCGGGAGGGTGCGTTGCGGGGGAGCGCTGCCCCCGAGGCGCTGCGGTGTCCCGCGAGGCCCGAGGGGGTGGGCTGCGCGAGGCGGGGTGTCGGCGAGGGCGGCGAGGCTGGAGGAGGCGCGGGTCGGGGGGCTGCTGTCCACGGAAAGGCCCGGCCGTGCGAGAGGGTCCCTAGGAAAGCTGCGCGTGGCCTTGTGCTTGGTTTTGGCAGGCGGTGCGGTGAAGCGGAGCGCTTGAGGGGGAAAGGCGGCGTGTGGAGCCTGTGGAGAGCGGGTGCCGGAGAGGCGGAGGCGGCGCTGGAGGTGCTGGTGCTGGCAGGGCCGCTGAGGGCAGAGGTGGGTTGAGGTGAGGTGGGAAGCAGAGGAAGAGGCTGTGGCTGGGTGTGGGACGTGTTGGGCTGTAGAGCTGCATTGCCATGTTGCCTGCTGCCTGGAGAGTGGAGGTTGGCTGTACTGGTGCTGGACCTGGGGGGCTGGTGCAGCCTGGTGCGGGGCCTGGTGGGCTAGGGTGGCGTGGTGTGGGGCCTGGTGGGCTGGTGCAGCGTGGTACGGCCTACTGCTAAGTCTGGTGGGCTTGGGAGAAGACTCCGTCGGGGCGGAAACCACTCCGCCGACATAAAAACCACTCCGTCGGGCCTGAAACCACTCCGTCGGGCCTAAAAGCAGTGCGTCAGGGCTGAAACCGCTCCACCAACCTTAAAACCACTGCCTCCGACCGAAAACCACTCTATCGGAGCTGAAACCACTGTGCCAGGACCAAAACCACTCGGTCGGGGCGGAAACCACTCCACCAGGGCCAAAAGCACTCGGCTGACCTTAAAACCACTCCATCAAGCCTAAAACCATTCCGTGAGGGCTGGAACCACTCTGCCAAGCGTAGAACCACTCCGTCGGGGCTGAAACCACAGTGCTGGGGCGGAAACTGCTCCATCAGGCCGAAAACCACTCCGCCAGGGCCAAAACCCCTCCGCTGACATGAAAACCATTCCGTCAGGGCCGGAACCACTCCGCCGAGCCTAAAACCACTCCGTCGGGGCTGAAACCACTGTGCTGGGGCGGAAACTGCTCCGTCAGGCTGTAAACCACTGCGTCAGGCCGAAAAGCACTCCACCGGGGCCAAAACCACTGCGTCGGGGCTGAAAGCATTCCACCAGGGCTAAAACCACTCCGTCGACATTAAAACCACTGCGCCAAGCCTAAAACCACCCTGTCAGGGCTGAAACCACTCCGCTGAGCCTGAAACCACTGCGTCAGGGCAGAAGCCACTCGGTCGTTGATGAAACCGCTCCGCCGAGCCTAAAACCACTCCACCAGAGCAAAAACCACTCCGTCGGGCCTGAAACCACTCCGCCAGGGCGAAAACCACTGCGTCAGGCCTAAAACCACTCTGCCGAGCCTAAAACAACTCCGTCGGGGCCAAAACCATTCCACCAAGGCGAAAACCACTCCGCCGGGGCTGAAACCACTCCGCCGAGCCTAAAAGCAGTGCGTCAGGGCTGAAACCCCTCCGTGAAGCCGAAAAGCACTGTGTCAGGGTTGAAACCCCTCCGTGAAGCCGAAAAGCACTGTGTCGGGGCTGAAACCCCTCCGTGAAGCCGAAAAGCACTCTGTCGGGGCTGAAACCATTTCGCCAAGCCGAAAAGCACTGTGTCGGAGTTTAAACCACTCCGCCAAGCCGAAAAGCACTGTGTCGGAGTTTAAACCACTCCGCCAAGCCGAAAAGCACTGTGTCGGGGCTGAAACCACTGCGCCAAGCCGAAAAGCACTCCGTCGGGGCTGAAACCACTCCATCAAACCTAAAACCACTGTATCAGCCCGAAAACCACTCCACCAGGGCTGAAACCACTGCGTCAGGCCTAAAACCACTCCGCCGAGCCGAAAACCACTCCGTCAGGGCCAAAACCACTGTGCTGGGGCGGAAACTGCTCCTTCAGGCTGTAAACCACTGCGTCAGGCCAAAAAGCACTCCAGCAGGGCCAAAACCACTGCGTCGGGGCTGAAAGCGTTCCACCAGGGCTAAAACCACTGCGCCGACATTAAAACCACTGCGCCAAGCCTGAAACCACTGCGTCAGGCCGAAAACCACTCCGCCGAGCCTGAAACCACTGCGTCAGGCCTAAAACCACTCCGCCGAGCCTAAAACAACTCCGTCGGGGCCAAAAGCACTCCACCAGTGCTGAAACCGCTCCGTCGGGGCTGAAACCCCTCCGTGAAGCCGAAAAGGACTGTATCGGGGTTGAAACCACTCCGCCAAGCCGAAAAGGACTGTGTCGGGGTTGAAACCACTCCGCCAGGGCCGAAAACCACTCGTCTGACCTTAAAACCACTCCGCCGAGCCTAAAAGCACTGCGTCAGGGCTGAAACCACTGCGTCGGGGCTGAAACCACTCCATCAAGCCTAAAACCACTCCGTCGGGGCTGAAACTAGTGCGTCATGCCCAAAACAACTCCATCAGGGCCCAAACCACTCCAGCAGTGCTGAAACCACTGCGTCAGGGCAGAAGCCACTCCGTGGTTGCTGAAACCACTCCGTCGGGGCCAAAACCACTCGTCTGACCTTAAAACCACTCCATCAAGCCTAAAAGCACTGCGTCGGGGCAGAAACTGCTCCGTCAGGCTTAAAACCACTCCGCCAAGGCCAAAACTGTTCCATCGCGGCGGAAACCACTCCGTCGAGCCAAAAAGCAGTGCGTCGGGGCTGAAACCACTCCGCCGGGGCCAAAACCACTCTGCCAAGCCTAAAACCACTCCTCCGGGGCGAAAACCACTCCGTCAGGGCGGAAACCACTCCGCCGAGCCTGAAACCACTGCGTCAGGCCTGAAATCACTCCGCCGAGCCTGAAACCACTGCGTCAGGGCAGAAGCCACTCCGTGGTTGCTGAAACCACTCCGCCGAGCCTAAAACCACTCCGCCGGGGCCAAAACCACTCCGTGGTTGCTGAAACCACTCCGCCGAGCCTAAAACCACTCCGCCGGGGCCAAAACCACTCCGTCGGGGCTGAAACCACTCCGCCGAGCCTAAAAGCAGTGCGTCAGGGCTGAAACCTCTCCGCCAGGGCCAAAACCACTCTGCCAAGCCTAAAACCACTCCACCGGGGCGAAAAGCCCTCCGCTGGGGCTGAAACCACTCCGCCGAGCCTAAAAGCAGTGCGTCGGGGCTGAAACCACTCTGCCAAGCCTAAAACTACTCCGCCGGGGCGAAAACCACTCCGTCGGGGCTGAAACCCCTCCGCCGAGCCTAAAAGCAGTGCGTCAGGGCTGAGACCACTCCGCCAAGCCTAAAACCACTCTGCTGAGGCGAAAACGACTCTGCCAAGCCTAAAACCACTCCGCCGAGGAGAAAACCACTGCGTCGGGGCTGAAACCACTCCACCGAGTTTAAAAGCAGTGCGTCGGGGCTGAAACCACTCCGTCGAGCCTAAAACCACTCCGTTGGGGCTGAAACCACTCCGCCGAGCCTGAAACCACTGCGTCAGGGCAGAAGCCACTCGGTCGTTGCTGAAACCACTCCGCCGGACCTGAAACCACTCCGCCAGGGCCAAAACCACTGCGTCAGGCCTAAAACCACTCTGCCGAGCCTAAAACAACTCCGTCGGGGCCAAAACCATTCCACCAAGGCGAAAACCACTCCGCCGGGGCTGAAACCACTCCGCCGAGCCGAAAAGCAGTGCGTCAGGGCTGAAACCCCTCCGTGAAGCCGAAAAGCACTCTGTCGGGGCTGAAACCCCTCCGTGAAGCCGAAAAGCACTGTGTCGGGGCTGAAACCCCTCCGTGAAGCCGAAAAGCACTGTGTCGGGGTTGAAACCACTCCGCCAAGCCGAAAAGCACTCTGTCGGGTTTGAAACCACTCCGAGGCCAAAAGCAGTACGTCGGGGCTGAAACCACTGTGCCGGGGCGGAAACTGCTCCGTCAGGCTGTAAACCACTGCGTCAGGCCGAAAAGCATTCCACCAGGGCCAAAACCACTGCATCGGGGCTGAAAGCGTTTCACGAGGGCTAAAACCACTCCGCCGACATTAAAACCACTGCGCCAAGCCTAAAAGCACTGCGTCGGGGCTGAAACCACTCCGCCGAGCCTGAAACCACTGCGTCAGGCCTGAAACCACTCCACCGAGCCGAAAACAACTCCGTCGGGGCCAAAACCATTCCACCAGTGCTGAAACCGCTCCGTCGGGGCTGAAACCCCTCCGTGAAGCCGAAAAGCACTGTGTTGGGGCTGAAACCCCTCCGTGAAGCCGAAAAGCACTGTGTCGGGGCTGAAACCACTCCGCCAAGCCGAAAAGCACTGCGTCGGGGTTGAAACCACTCCATCAAGCCTAAAACCACTCCGCCGGGGCTGAAACTAGTGCGTCAGGGCCCAAACCACTCCAGCAGTGCTGAAACCACTCCGTCGAGCCTGAAACCACTGCGTCGGGGCTGAAACCACTTCGCCGAGCCTGAAACCACTGCGTCAGGCCTGAAACCACTCCGCCAGGGCCAAAACCACTGCGTCAGGCCTAAAACCACTCTGCCGAGCCTAAAACAACTCCGTCGGGGCCAGAACCATTCCACCGAGGCGAAAACCATTCCGCCGGGGCTGAAACCACTCCGCCGAGCCGAAAAGCAGTGCGTCAGGGCTGAAACCCCTCCGTGAAGCGGAAAAGCACTGTGTCGGGGCTGAAACCATTCCGCCAAGCCGAAAAGCACTGTGTCGGGGTTGAAACCCCTCCGTGAAGCCGAAAAGCACTCTGTCGGGGCTGAAACCACTCCGAGGCCAAAAGCAGTGCGTCGGGGCTGAAACCACTGTGCCGGGGCGGAAACTGCTCCATCAGGCTGTAAACCACTGCGTCAGGCCGAAAAGCATTCCACCAGGGCCAAAACCACCGCGTCGGGGCTGAAAGCGTTCCACGAGGGCTAAAACCACTCCGCCGACATTAAAACCACTGCGCCAAGCCTAAAAGCACTGCATCGGGGCTGAAACCACTCCGCCGAGCCTGAAACCACTGTGTCAGGCCTGAAACCACTCCGCCGAGCCTAAAACAACTCTGTCGGGGCCAAAACCACTCCACCAGTGCTGAAACCACTCCGTCGGGGCTGAAACCCCTCCGTGAAGCCGAAAAGCACTGTGTTGGGGCTGAAACCCGTCCGTGAAGCCGAAAAGCACTGTGTCGGGGCTGAAACCCCTCCGTGAAGCCGAAAAGCACTGTGTCGGGGCTGAAACCACTCCGCCGAGCCTGAAAGCACTGCGCCGAACCTAAAACCACTCGTCTGACCTTAAAACCACTCCGCCGAGCCTAAAACCACTGCGTCGGGGCTGAAACCACTCCGCCAGGGCCAAAACCACTGCGTCGGGGCTGAAACCACTCCGCCGGGGCCAAATCCACTGCGTCGGGGCTGAAACCACTCTGCCGAGCCTAAAACCACTCCGTCGGGGCTGAAACTACTGCGTTAGGCCCAAAGCAACTGCGTCAGGGCCAAAACCACTCCACCAGTGCTGAAACCACTGCGCCAAGCCTGAAACCACTGCGTCGGGGCTGAAACCACTCCGCCAGGGCCAAAACCACTCGTCTGACCTTAAAACCACTCCATCAAGCCTAAAAGCACTGCGTCGGGGCAGAAACTGCTCCGTCAGGCTGAAAACCACTCCGCCGAGCCTGAAACCACTCTGCCAAGGCCAAAACTGTTCCGTTGTTGCTGAAACCACTCCGCCAGGGCCAAAACCACTCCGTCGGGGCTGAAACCACTCCGCCAGGGCCAAAACCACTCTGCCAAGCCAAAAACCACTCCGTCGGGGCGAAAACCACTCCGCCGGGGCTGAAACCACTCCGCGGAGCCTAAAAGCAGTGCGTCAGGGCTGAAACCCCTCTGCCAAGCCTAAAACCACTCCGCCGGGGCGAAAACCACTCCGTCGGGGCTGAAACCCCTCCGTGAAGCTGAAAAGCACTGTGTCGGGGTTGAAACCACTCCGCCAAGCCGAAAAGCACTCTGTCGGTGTTGAAACCACTCCGCCAAGCCGAAAAGCACTGCGTCGGGGTTGAAACCACTCTGCCAAGCCGAAAAGCACTGCGTCGGGGTTGAAACCACTCTGCCAAGCCGAAAAGCACTCTGTCGGGGTTGAAACCACTCTGCCAAGCCGAAAAGCACTCTGTCGGGGTTGAAACCACTCCGCCAAGCCGAAAAGCACTGCATCGGGGTTGAAACCACTCCGCCAAGCCGAAAAGCACTCTGTCGGGGCTGAAACCATTCCGCCAAGCCTAAAACCACTCGTCTAACCTTAAAACCACTCCGCCAAGCCGAAAAGCACTCTGTCGGGGCTGAAACCACTCCGAGGCCAAAAGCAGTGCGTCGGGGCTGAAACCACTGTGCCGGGGCGGAAACTGCTCCGTCAGGCTGTAAACCACTGCGTCAGGCCGAAAAGCATTCCACCAGGGCCAAAACCACTGCGTCGGGGCTGAAAGCGTTTCACGAGGGCTAAAACCACTCCGCCGACATTAAAACCACTGCGCCAAGCCTAAAAGCACTGCATCGGGGCTGAAACCACTCCGCCGAGCCTGAAACCACTGCGTCAGGCCTGAAACCATTCCGCCGAGCCTAAAACAACTCCGTCGGGGCCAAAACCATTCCACCAGTGCTGAAAGCGCTCCGTCGGGGCTGAAACCCCTCCGTGAAGCCGAAAAGCACTGTGTCGGGGCTGAAACCCCTCCGTGAAGCCGAAAAGCACTGTGTCGGGGCTGAAACCCCTCCGTGAAGCCGAAAAGCACTGTGTCGGGGCTGAAACCATTTCGCCAAGCCGAAAAGCACTGTGTCGGAGTTTAAACCACTCCGCCAAGCCGAAAAGCACTGCGTCGGGGTTGAAACCACTCCATCAAGCCTAAAACCACTCGTCTGACCTTAAAACCACTCCGCGGAGCCTGAAACCACTGCGTCAGGCCTGAAACCACTCCGCCAAGGCCAAAACCACTGCGTCAGGCCTGAAACCACTCCGCCAGGGCCAAAACCACTGCGTCAGGCCTAAAACCACTCCGCCGAGCCTAAAACAACTCCGTCGGGGCCAAAAGCACTCCACCAGTGCTGAAACCGCTCCGTCGGGGCTGAAACCCCTCCGTGAAGCCGAAAAGCACTCCGTCAGGGTTGAAACCACTCCGCCGAGCCTAAAAGCACTGCATCAGGCCCAAAACCACTCCGTCGGGGCTGAAACCACTGCGTCAGGCCTAAAACCACTCCACCGAGCCGAAAACAAGTCCGTCGGGGCCAAAACCACTCCACCAGTGCTGAAACCGCTCCGTCGGGGCTGAAACCCCTCCGTGAAGCCGAAAAGCACTGCATCGGGGCTGAAACCCCTCTGCGAAGCACAAAAGCACTCTGTCGGGGCTGAAACCACTCCGCTAAGCCGAAAAGCACTGTGTCGGGGCTGAAACCCCTCCGTGAAGCCGAAAAGCACTGCGTCGGGGTTGAAACCACTCCATCAAGCCTAAAACCACTCCGTCGGGGCTGAAAGTACTCCGCCGAGCGTAAAACCACTCCGTCGGGGCTGAAAGCACTCCGCCGAGCCGAAAACCACTGCGTCGGGGCTGAAAGCACTCCGCCGAGCCTAAAACCACAGCGTCGGGGCTGGAACCACTCCGCCGAGCCGAAAACCACTCCGTCGGGGCTGAAACCACTCCGCCAGAGCCTAAAAGCACTCCGTCGGGGCTGAAACCACTCTGCCGAGCCGAAAACCACAGCATCGGGGCTGGAACCACTCCACCGAGCCTAAAACAACTCCGTCAGGGCCAAAACCACTCCACCAGTGCTGAAACCGCTCCGTCGGGGCTGAAACCCCTCCGTGAAGCCGAAAAGCACTGTGTCGGGGCTGAAACCACTCCACCAGGGCCAAATCCACTCGGTCAGGGCTGAAACCACTCCATCAAACCTAAAAGCACTGCATCAGGCCGAAAACCACTCCGTCGGGGTGAAACCACCGTACCAGGGCCAAAACCAGTCTGCCAAGCCTAAAACCACTGCGTCGGGGCGAAAACCACTCCGCCGGGGCTGAAACCACTCCGCCAAGCCGAAAAGCACTCTGTCGGGGCTGAAACCACTCCGCCAAGCCGAAAAGCACTCTGTTGGGGTTGAAACCACTCCGCCAAGCTGAAAAGCACTGCGTCGGGGTTGAAACCGCTGCGCCGAGCCTAAAACCACTCGTCTGACCTTAAAACCACTCCGCCGAGCCTGAAACCACTGCGTCAGGCCTGAAACCACTCTGCCAGGGCCAAAACCACTGCGTCAGGCCTGAAACCACTCCGCCGAGCCTGAAACCACTGCGTCAGGCCTAAAACCACTCCGCCGAGCCTAAAACAACTCCGTCGGGGCCAAAACCACTCCACCAGTGCTGAAACCGCTCCGTCGGGGCTGAAACCCCTCCGTGAAGCCGAAAAGCACTGTGTCGGGGCTGAAACCCCTCTGCGAAGCCGAAAAGCACTGTGTCGGGGCTGAAACCACTCCGCCAAGCCGAAAAGCACTGCGTCGGGGTTGAAACCACTCCGCCGAGCCTGAAAGCACTCCGCCGAGCCTAAAACCACTCGTCTGACCTTAAAACCACTCCGCCGAGCCTGAAACCACTGCGTCAGGCCTGAAACCACTCCGCCAGGGCCAAAACCACTGCGTCAGGCCTAAAACCACTCTGCCGAGCCTAAAACAACTCCGTCGGGGCCAGAACCATTCCACCAAGGCGAAAACCACTCCGCCGGGGCTGAAACCACTCCGCCGAGCCGAAAAGCAGTGCGTCAGGGCTGAAACCCCTCCGTGAAGCCGAAAAGCACTGTGTCGGGGCTGAAACCATTCCGCCAAGCCGAAAAGCACTGTGTCGGGGTTGAAACCCCTCCGTGAAGCCGAAAAGCACTCTGTCGGGGCTGAAACCACTCCGAGGCCAAAAGCAGTGCGTCGGGGCTGAAACCACTGTGCCGGGGCGGAAACTGCTCCATCAGGCTGTAAACCACTGCGTCAGGCCGAAAAGCATTCCACCAGGGCCAAAACCACCGCGTCGGGGCTGAAAGCGTTTCACGAGGGCTAAAACCACTCCGCCGACATTAAAACCACTGCGCCAAGCCTAAAAGCACTGCATCGGGGCTGAAACCACTCCGCCGAGCCTGAAACCACTGTGTCAGGCCTGAAACCACTCCGCCGAGCCTAAAACAACTCTGTCGGGGCCAAAACCACTCCACCAGTGCTGAAACCACTCCGTCGGGGCTGAAACCCCTCCGTGAAGCCGAAAAGCACTGTGTTGGGGCTGAAACCCGTCCGTGAAGCCGAAAAGCACTGTGTCGGGGCTGAAACCCCTCCGTGAAGCCGAAAAGCACTGTGTCGGGGCTGAAACCACTCCGCCGAGCCTGAAAGCACTGCGCCGAACCTAAAACCACTCGTCTGACCTTAAAACCACTCCGCCGAGCCTAAAACCACTGCGTCGGGGCTGAAACCACTCCGCCAGGGCCAAAACCACTGCGTCGGGGCTGAAACCACTCCGCCGGGGCCAAATCCACTGCGTCGGGGCTGAAACCACTCTGCCGAGCCTAAAACCACTCCGTCGGGGCTGAAACTACTGCGTCAGGCCCAAAGCAACTGCGTCAGGGCCAAAACCACTCCACCAGTGCTGAAACCACTGCGCCAAGCCTGAAACCACTGCGTCGGGGCTGAAACCACTCCGCCAGGGCCAAAACCACTCGTCTGACCTTAAAACCACTCCATCAAGCCTAAAAGCACTGCGTCGGGCAGAAACTGCTCCGTCAGGCTGAAAACCACTCCGCCGAGCCTGAAACCACTCCGCCAAGGCCAAAACTGTTCCGTCGTTGCTGAAACCACTCCGCCAGGGCCAAAACCACTCCGTCGGGGCTGAAACCACTCCGCCAGGGCCAAAACCACTCTGCCAAGCCAAAAACCACTCCGTCGGGGCGAAAACCACTCCGCCGGGGCTGAAACCACTCCGCGGAGCCTAAAAGCAGTGCGTCAGGGCTGAAAACCCTCTGCCAAGCCTAAAACCACTCCGCCGGGGCGAAAACCACTCCGTCGGGGCTGAAACCCCTCCGTGAAGCTGAAAAGCACTGTGTCGGGGTTGAAACCACTCCGCCAAGCCGAAAAGCACTCTGTCGGTGTTGAAACCACTCCGCCAAGCCGAAAAGCACTGCGTCGGGGTTGAAACCACTCTGCCAAGCCGAAAAGCACTCTGTCGGGGTTGAAACCACTCTGCCAAGCCGAAAAGCACTCTGTCGGGGTTGAAACCACTCCGCCAAGCCGAAAAGCACTGCATCGGGGTTGAAACCACTCCGCCAAGCCGAAAAGCACTCTGTCGGGGCTGAAACCACTCCGCCAAGCCTAAAACCACTCGTCTGACCTTAAAACCACTCCGCCGAGCCGAAAAGCACTCTGTCGGGGCTGAAACCACTCCGAGGCCAAAAGCAGTGCGTCGGGGCTGAAACCACTGTGCCGGGGCGGAAACTGCTCCGTCAGGCTGTAAACCACTGCGTCAGGCCGAAAAGCATTCCACCAGGGCCAAAACCACTGCATCGGGGCTGAAAGCGTTTCACGAGGGCTAAAATCACTCCGCCGACATTAAAACCACTGCGCCAAGCCTAAAAGCACTGCATCGGGGCTGAAACCACTCCGCCGAGCCTGAAACCACTGCGTCGGGGCTGAAACTAGTGCGTCAGGCCCAAAACAACTCCGTCGGGGCCAAAACCACTCCACCAGTGCTGAAACCACTGCGCCAAGCCTCAAACCACTCCGTCGGGGCTGAAACCACTAAGCCAGGGCCAAAACCACTCGGCTGACCTTAAAACCACTCCATCAAGCCTAAAAGCACTGCGTCGGGGCTGAAACTGCTCCGTCAGGCTGAAAACCACTCCACCGAGCCTGAAACCACTGCGTCAGGGCAGAAGCCACTCTGTGGTTGCTGAAACCACTCCGCCGAGCCTGAAACCACTCCGTCGGGGCAGAAGCCACTCCGTGGTTGCTGAAACCACTCCGCCGAGCCTAAAACCACTCCGCCAGGGCCAAAACCACTCCGTCGGGGCTGAAACCACTCCGTGGTTGCTGAAACCACTCTGCCGAGCCTAAAACCACTCCGCCAGGGCTGGAACCACTCCGTCGGGGCTGAAACCACTCCGTGGTTGCTGAAACCACTCCGCCGAGCCTAAAACCACTCCGCCAGGGCCAAAACCCCTCCGTCGGGGCTGAAACCACACCGCCAGGGCCAAAACCACTCCGTCGGGGCTGAAACCACTCCGCCGAGCCTAAAACAACTCCGTCGGGGCCAAAACCACTCCACCAGTGCTGAAACCGCTCCGTCGGGGCTGAAACCCCTCCGTGAAGCCGAAAAGCACTGTGTCGGGGCTGAAACCCCTCCGTGAACCCGAAAAGCACTGTGTCGGGGCTGAAACCCCTCCGTGAAGCCGAAAAGCACTGTGTCGGGGCTGAAACCCCTCGGTGAAGCCGAAAAGCACTGTGTCGGGGCTGAAACCCCTCCGCCAGGGCCAAAACCACTCGTCTGACCTTAAAACCACTCCGCCGAGCCTAAAAGCACTGTGTCGGGGCTGAAACCCCTCCGCTGAGGCCAAAACGACTGCGTCGGGGCTGAAACCACTCCGCCGACCCTAAAAGCACTGCGTCGAGGCTGAAAGCACACCGCCGAGCCTAAAACCACTCCGTCGGGGCTGAAAGCACTCCGCCGAGCCTAAAACCACTCCGTCGGGGCTGGAACCACTCCGCCGAGCCTAAAACCACTCCGTCGGGGCTGAAACCACTCCGCCAGAGCCGAAAACCACAGCGTCGGGGCTGGAACCACTCTGCCGAGCCGAAAACCACAGCGTCGGGGCTGGAACCACTCCACCGAGCCTAAAACAACTCAGTCAGGGCCAAAACCACTCCACCAGTGCTGAAACCGCCCCGTCGGGGCTGAAACCCCTCGGTGAAGCCGAAAAGCACTGTGTCGGGGCTGAAACCCCTCCGTGAAGCCGAAAAGCACTGTGTCGGGGCTGAAACCCCTCCGTGAAGCCGAAAAGCACTGTGTCGGGGCTGAAACCCCTCCGTGAAGCCGAAAAGCACTGTGTCGGGGCTGAAACCCCTCCGTGAAGCCGAAAAGCACTGTGTCGGGGTTGAAACCCCTCCGTGAAGCCGAAAAGCACTGCGTCGGGGCTGAAACCACTCCGCCGAGCCTAAAAGCACTGCGTCGGGGCTGAAACCACTCCGCCGAGCCTAAAAGCACTGCGTCGGGGCTGAAACCACTCCGCCGAGCCTAAAAGCACTGCGTCGGGGCTGAAACCACTCCGCCGAGCCTAAAAGCACTGCGTCGGGGCTGAAACCACTCCGCCGAGCCTAAAAGCACTGCGTCGGGGCTGAAACCACTCCGCCGAGCCTAAAAGCACTGCGTCGGGGCTGAAACCACTCCGCCGAGCCTAAAAGCACTGCGTCGGGGCTGAAACCCCTCCGCCGAGCCTAAAAGCACTGCGTCGGGGCTGAAACCCCTCCGTGAAGCCGAAAAGCACTGCGTCGGGGCTGAAACCCCTCGGTGAAGCCGAAAAGCACTGTGTCGGGGCTGAAACCCCTGCGTGAAGCCGAAAAGCACTGTGTCGGGGCTGAAACCCCTCCGTGAAGCCGAAAAGCACTGTGTCGGGGCTGAAACCCCTCCGTGAAGCCGAAAAGCACTGCGTCGGGGTTGAAACCACTCCATCAAGCCTAAAACCACTCCGCCGGGGCTGAAACTAGTGCGTCAGGGCCCAAACCACTCCAGCAGTGCTGAAACCACTGTGCCAAGCCTGAAACCACTGCGTCGGGGCTGAAACCACTCCGCCGAGCCTGAAACCACTGCGTCAGGCCTGAAACCACTCTGCCGAGCCTGAAACCACTGCGTCAGGCCTGAAACCACTCCACCAGGGCCAAAACCACTGCGTCAGGCCTAAAACCACTCTGCCGAGCCTAAAACAACTCCGTCGGGGCCAAAACCATTCCACCGAGGCGAAAACAACTCAGCCGGGGCTGAAACCACTCTGCCGAGCCTAAAAGCAGTGCGTCAGGGCTGAAACCCCTCCGTGAAGCCGAAAAGCACTGTGTCGGGGCTGAAACCCCTCCGTGAAGCCGAAAAGCACTGTGTCGGGGCTGAAACCCCTGCGTGAAGCCGAAAAGCACTGTGTCGGGGCTGAAACCCCTCCGTGAAGCCGAAAAGCACTGTGTCGGGGCTGAAACCCCTGCGTGAAGCCGAAAAGCACTGTGTCGGGGCTGAAACCCCTCCGCCAGGGCCAAAACCACTCGTCTGACCTTAAAACCACTCCGCCGAGCCGAAAAGCACTGTGTCGGGGCTGAAACCCCTCCGCTGAGGCCAAAACGACTGCGTCGGGGCTGAAACCACTCCGCCGACCCTAAAAGCACTGCGTCGAGGCTGAAAGCACACCGCCGAGCCTAAAACCACTCCGTCGGGGCTGAAAGCACACCGCCGAGCCTAAAACCACTCCGTCGGGGCTGGAACCACTCCGCCGAGCCTAAAACCACTCCGTCGGGGCTGAAACCACTCCGCCAGAGCCGAAAACCACAGCGTCGGGGCTGGAACCACTCTGCCGAGCCGAAAACCACAGCGTCGGGGCTGGAACCACTCCACCGAGCCTAAAACAACTCAGTCAGGGCCAAAACCACTCCACCAGTGCTGAAACCGCCCCGTCGGGGCTGAAACCCCTCGGTGAAGCCGAAAAGCACTGTGTCGGGGCTGAAACCCCTCCGTGAAGCCGAAAAGCACTGTGTCGGGGCTGAAACCCCTCCGTGAAGCCGAAAAGCACTGTGTCGGGGCTGAAACCCCTCCGTGAAGCCGAAAAGCACTGCGTCGGGGCTGAAACCCCTCCGTGAAGCCGAAAAGCACTGCGTCGGGGCTGAAACCCCTCCGCCGAGCCTAAAAGCACTGCGTCGGGGCTGAAACCCCTCCGCCGAGCCTAAAAGCACTGCGTCGGGGCTGAAACCACTCCGCCGAGCCTAAAAGCACTGCGTCGGGGCTGAAACCACTCCGCCGAGCCTAAAAGCACTGCGTCGGGGCTGAAACCACTCCGCCGAGCCTAAAAGCACTGCGTCGGGGCTGAAACCACTCCGCCGAGCCTAAAAGCACTGCGTCGGGGCTGAAACCACTCCGCCGAGCCGAAAAGCACTGCGTCGGGGCTGAAACCACTCCGCCGAGCCTAAAAGCACTGCGTCGGGGCTGAAACCCCTCCGCCGAGCCTAAAAGCACTGCGTCGGGGCTGAAACCCCTCCGTGAAGCCGAAAAGCACTGCGTCGGGGCTGAAACCCCTCCGCCGACCCGAAAAGCACTGCGTCGGGGCTGAAACCCCTCCGCCGAGCCGAAAAGCACTGCGTCGGGGCTGAAACCCCTCCGTGAAGCCGAAAAGCACTGTGTCGGGGCTGAAACCCCTCCGTGAAGCCGAAAAGCACTCTGTCGGGGCTGAAACCCCTCGGTGAAGCCGAAAAGCACTGTGTCGGGGCTGAAACCCCTCCGTGAAGCCGAAAAGCACTGTGTCGGGGCTGAAACCCCTCCGTGAAGCCGAAAAGCACTGCGTCGGGGTTGAAACCACTCCATCAAGCCTAAAACCACTCCGCCGGGGCTGAAACTAGTGCGTCAGGGCCCAAACCACTCCAGCAGTGCTGAAACCACTGTGCCAAGCCTGAAACCACTGCGTCGGGGCTGAAACCACTCCGCCGAGCCTGAAACCACTGCGTCAGGCCTGAAACCACTCCGCCAGGGCCAAAACCACTGCGTCGAGCCTAAAACCACTCTGCCGAGCCTAAAACAACTCCGTCGGGGCCAAAACCATTCCACCGAGGCGAAAACCACTCCGCCGGGGCTGAAACCCCTCCGTGAAGCCGAAAAGCACTGTGTCGGGGCTGAAACCCCTCCGTGAAGCCGAAAAGCACTGTGTCGGGGCTGAAACCCCTCCATGAAGCCGAAAAGCACTGTGTCGGGGCTGAAACCCCTCCGTGAAGCCGAAAAGCACTGCATCGGAGCTGAAACCACTCCGCCGAGGCCAAATCCACTGCGTCGGGGCTGAAACCACTCCATCAAGCCTAAAACCACTCCGTCGGGGCTGAAACTACTGCGTCAGGCCCAAAACAACTGCGACAGGGCCAAAACCACTCCACCAGTGCTGAAACCACTGCGCCAAGCCTGAAACCACTGCGTCGGGGCTGAAACCACTCCGCCAGGGCCAAAACCACTCGTCTGACCTTAAAACCACTCCATCAAGCCTAAAAGCACTGCGTCGCGGCAGAAACTGCTCCGTCAGGCTGAAAACCACTCCGCCGAGCCTGAAACCACTCCGCCAAGGCCAAAACTGTTCCGTCGTTGCTGAAACCACTCCGCCAGGGCCAAAACCACTCCGTCGGGGCTGAAACCACTCCGCCAGGGCCAAAACCACTCTGCCAAGCCAAAAACCACTCCGTCGGGGCGAAAACCACTCCGCCGGGGCTGAAACCACTCCGCGGAGCCTAAAAGCAGTGCGTCAGGGCTGAAACCCCTCTGCCAAGCCTAAAACCACTCCGCCGGGGCGAAAACCACTCCGTCGGGGCTGAAACCCCTCCGTGAAGCTGAAAAGCACTCTGTCGGGGCTGAAACCATTCGGCGAAGCTGAAAAGCACTGTGTCGGGGTTGAAACCACTCCGCCAAGCCGAAAAGCACTCTGTCGGGGTTGAAACCACTCTGCCAAGCCGAAAACCACTCTGTCGGGGTTGAAACCACTCCGCCAAGCCGAAAAGCACTCTGTCGGGGCTGAAACCATTCCGCCAAGCCGAAAACCACTCGTCTGACCTTAAAACCACTCCGCCGAGCCGAAAAGCACTCTGTCGGGGCTGAAACCACTCCGAGGCCAAAAGCAGTGCGTCGGGGCTGAAACCACTGTGCCGGGGCGGAAACTGCTCCGTCAGGCTGTAAACCACTGCGTCAGGCCGAAAAGCATTCCACCAGGGCCAAAACCACTGCATCGGGGCTGAAAGCGTTTCACGAGGGCTAAAATCACTCCGCCGACATTAAAACCACTGCGCCAAGCCTAAAAGCACTGCATCGGGGCTGTAACCACTCCGCCGAGCCTGAAACCACTGCGTCAGGGCTGAAACCACTCTGCCAGGGCCAAAACCACTGCGTCAGGCCTGAAACCACTGCGTCAGGCCTAAAACCACTCCGCCGAGCCTAAAACAACTCCGTCGGGGCCAAAACCACTCCACCAGTGCTGAAACCGCTCCGTCGGGGCTGAAACCCCTCCGTGAAGCCGAAAAGCACTGTGTTGGGGCTGAAACCCGTCCGTGAAGCCGAAAAGCACTGCGTCGGGGTTGAAACCACTCCGCCGAGCCTGAAAGCACTCCGCCGAGCCTAAAACCACTCGTCTGACCTTAAAATCACTCCGCCGAGCCTGAAACCACTGCGTCAGGCCTGAAACCACTCCGCCAGGGCCAAAACCACTGCGTCAGGCCTAAAACCACTCTGCCGAGCCTAAAACAACTCCGTCGGGGCCAGAACCATTCCACCAAGGCGAAAACCACTCCGCCGGGGCTGAAACCACTCCGCCGAGCCGAAAAGCAGTGCGTCAGGGCTGAAACCCCTCCGTGAAGCCGAAAAGCACTGTGTCGGGGCTGAAACCATTCCGCCAAGCCGAAAAGCACTGTGTCGGGGTTGAAACCCCTCCGTGAAGCCGAAAAGCACTCTGTCGGGGCTGAAACCACTCCGAGGCCAAAAGCAGTGCGTCGGGGCTGAAACCACTGTGCCGGGGCGGAAACTGCTCCATCAGGCTGTAAACCACTGCGTCAGGCCGAAAAGCATTCCACCAGGGCCAAAACCACCGCGTCGGGGCTGAAAGCGTTTCACGAGGGCTAAAACCACTCCGCCGACATTAAAACCACTGCGCCAAGCCTAAAAGCACTGCATCGGGGCTGAAACCACTCCGCCGAGCCTGAAACCACTGTGTCAGGCCTGAAACCACTCCGCCGAGCCTAAAACAACTCTGTCGGGGCCAAAACCACTCCACCAGTGCTGAAACCACTCCGTCGGGGCTGAAACCCCTCCGTGAAGCCGAAAAGCACTGTGTTGGGGCTGAAACCCGTCCGTGAAGCCGAAAAGCACTGTGTCGGGGCTGAAACCCCTCCGTGAAGCCGAAAAGCACTGTGTCGGGGCTGAAACCACTCCGCCGAGCCTGAAAGCACTGCGCCGAACCTAAAACCACTCGTCTGACCTTAAAACCACTCCGCCGAGCCTAAAACCACTGCGTCGGGGCTGAAACCACTCCGCCAGGGCCAAAACCACTGCGTCGGGGCTGAAACCACTCCGCCGGGGCCAAATCCACTGCGTCGGGGCTGAAACCACTCTGCCGAGCCTAAAACCACTCCGTCGGGGCTGAAACTACTGCGTCAGGCCCAAAGCAACTGCGTCAGGGCCAAAACCACTCCACCAGTGCTGAAACCACTGCGCCAAGCCTGAAACCACTGCGTCGGGGCTGAAACCACTCCGCCAGGGCCAAAACCACTCGTCTGACCTTAAAACCACTCCATCAAGCCTAAAAGCACTGCGTCGGGGCAGAAACTGCTCCGTCAGGCTGAAAACCACTCCGCCAAGGCCAAAACTGTTCCGTCGTTGCTGAAACCACTCCGCCAGGGCCAAAACCACTCCGTCGGGGCTGAAACCACTCCGCCAGGGCCAAAACCACTCTGCCAAGCCAAAAACCACTCCGTCGGGGCGAAAACCACTCCGCCGGGGCTGAAACCACTCCGCGGAGCCTAAAAGCAGTGCGTCAGGGCTGAAAACCCTCTGCCAAGCCTAAAACCACTCCGCCGGGGCGAAAACCACTCCGTCGGGGCTGAAACCCCTCCGTGAAGCTGAAAAGCACTGTGTCGGGGTTGAAACCACTCCGCCAAGCCGAAAAGCACTCTGTCGGTGTTGAAACCACTCCGCCAAGCCGAAAAGCACTGCGTCGGGGTTGAAACCACTCTGCCAAGCCGAAAAGCACTCTGTCGGGGTTGAAACCACTCTGCCAAGCCGAAAAGCACTCTGTCGGGGTTGAAACCACTCCGCCAAGCCGAAAAGCACTGCATCGGGGTTGAAACCACTCCGCCAAGCCGAAAAGCACTCTGTCGGGGCTGAAACCATTCCGCCAAGCCTAAAACCACTCGTCTGACCTTAAAACCACTCCGCCGAGCCGAAAAGCACTCTGTCGGGGCTGAAACCACTCCGAGGCCAAAAGCAGTGCGTCGGGGCTGAAACCACTGTGCCGGGGCGGAAACTGCTCCGTCAGGCTGTAAACCACTGCGTCAGGCCGAAAAGCATTCCACCAGGGCCAAAACCACTGCATCGGGGCTGAAAGCGTTTCACGAGGGCTAAAATCACTCCGCCGACATTAAAACCACTGCGCCAAGCCTAAAAGCACTGCATCGGGGCTGAAACCACTCCGCCGAGCCTGAAACCACTGCGTCGGGGCTGAAACTAGTGCGTCAGGCCCAAAACAACTCCGTCGGGGCCAAAACCACTCCACCAGTGCTGAAACCACTGCGCCAAGCCTCAAACCACTCCGTCGGGGCTGAAACCACTAAGCCAGGGCCAAAACCACTCGGCTGACCTTAAAACCACTCCATCAAGCCTAAAAGCACTGCGTCGGGGCTGAAACTGCTCCGTCAGGCTGAAAACCACTCCACCGAGCCTGAAACCACTGCGTCAGGGCAGAAGCCACTCTGTGGTTGCTGAAACCACTCCGCCGGGGCCGAAACCACTCCGTCGGGGCAGAAGCCACTCCGTGGTTGCTGAAACCACTCCGCCGAGCCTAAAACCACTCCGCCGGGGCCAAAATCACTCCGTCGGGGCTGAAACCACTCCGCCGAGCCTAAAAGCAGTGCGTCAGGGCTGAAACCTCTCCGCCAGGGCCAAAACCACTCTGCCAAGCCTAAAACCACTCCACCGGGGCGAAAAGCCCTCCGCTGGGGCTGAAACCACTCCGCCGAGCCTAAAAGCAGTGCGTCGGGGCTGAAACCACTCTGCCAAGCCTAAAACCACTCCGCCGGGGCGAAAACCACTCCGTCGGGGCTGAAACCCCTCCGCCGAGCCTAAAAGCAGTGCGTCAGGGCTGAGACCACTCCGCCAAGCCTAAAACCACTCTGCTGAGGCGAAAACGACTCTGCCAAGCCTAAAACCACTCCGCCGAGGAGAAAACCACTGCGTCGGGGCTGAAACCACTCCACCGAGTTTAAAAGCAGTGCGTCGGGGCTGAAACCACTCCGTCGAGCCTAAAACCACTCCGTTGGGGCTGAAACCACTCCGCCGAGCCTGAAACCACTGCGTCAGGGCAGAAGCCACTCGGTCGTTGCTGAAACCACTCCGCCGGACCTGAAACCACTCCGCCAGGGCCAAAACCACTGCGTCAGGCCTAAAACCACTCTGCCGAGCCTAAAACAACTCCGTCGGGGCCAAAACCATTCCACCAAGGCGAAAACCACTCCGCCGGGGCTGAAACCACTCCGCC